>NW_024425564.1:16969583-17551320 GCF_017311325.1 Ursus maritimus
CCCCCCCCCCCCCCCCCCCCCCCCCGGTCTCAGTATGACGGGAGTGAGGGGTCCTGATCAGGACAACTGAGATTCATCTGCATTATTCAACTCGGTGGAAAAACTGTGGGTTTTGGAGTTAGATCTGGCCTTCTGATTCTTACCAGCACCCGTTTTTGGTGTGTGTTAACTGGAGCCTCATTTTCCTTTTCTACAAAATAATATCAGTCTTGGATTGTGACAGTGACTAAATGAGATAATATATGTGAAGTGCCCAGCTAGTGACTCAACAAATAATAATAATGCCATTATTATGATTACAGTTATTTGTTCTTCTACCAGACCTTTAATAAGAGATGTTAGTGAAACGATAGGTAGCTTTTAGAGATGGTGGTCTTTGATTCCGCTGTAAAGGTAAAAAATCTGAAAGGCAAGCTGCTATTTTGATATTTGGAAAATATCAGAAAGACCCAAGGCTGCCTAGGTTATAAAATTGGTAGCTCGACAGGGGTATTGCCTCACCCCCAGGTAACTTAAATTGAGAGGCATCTTGGTTATACAGAAAGATCAACTCCAGAGCTCTATTACATAGCAGTTTACCCACAACTTTTCAGACACACACGTATAAAAGAGGTCCACACACTCTTCGTGCAGAACAGGTGATAGAAATTCAGAGAGGAGAGGAATTTCAGCTTAGTGTTTGAATTTTGTATTTGAGAATAGCAGGCAATTAATGCTATAAAGTGGCACAGGAAAGTGGCTTGAACTTTAAAAACATTTCTTTTCCTCCATTCTCCCACTTCACCCGGAGATATTCACATTTATATTAATTATCTCCGTAGCTCATATTAAGTTATGCAGTAGAATCTGAATTTCAAATAAATGTCAAAATCAGAAAATAGGCCTATAATCTTTCGCAGACAGCTATGAAGCAAATGGACTTTCTGTTTTTGAAGCATTTTGTCCTATGAAGCACAGACCTTATTTTTCAAATACCTAGTCACCAACACAAGTAGAAAATCTCGTTAAATACGCCTCAGGGGTGCTGGGGATCATGGCAGGATGCGGAGTTACAGAAGAAGGAGCAGGGGCCTGGCGACGCCTCATGAGCCTGGGCCTGGTCCGCCTCACACTGACTCCCAGGGATGAGCTGTCCCCCGGAAGTCTCTTTCCTGGCTCACCCAGGTTTCTCATCTGGAAGGTCAGGATAGTAAATGAGTGATCTTCAGTGTTTCTCAGTATTCCACTTCTATGAGGAGACATATGAGCCACGCTTTGCATGTTTTACCCAGCCATTCCTGAAAAAGATGTGTGTTTTGTTCCTCGAAGAGGCCCATGCAACTTGTCTGGGTGCACCTCGTCATCACTTCCAGCAGTGATTTTCTGTGTGTGTGTGCATGCTTGTGTTTCTTTGCGTTGTTGGAGCCTTTAAAGCTATTTGCATGAAATTCCAGTTTATCAAGTATATAGAAGTAGAGCTGCTGTGCCGCTGTGGAATCATGAGGGCCAGGGTCCTTCCTGTCTAGTTGTCACCCCCTGAGCCACTTCCATAGAACCCTAGGGTTTGAAAACTAGACATTACAGGGTGAGAGCCATACTCTTGAGTGCACCACTTTGGGCTTGGTCTAGTCCCATTTTTACTTTTGCCCATTTTTTCATTTTGTTATGAAAAATTTTAAGCATACAGTACAATTTCAAAAACTTTTACAATGAACCTCTGTAAAGCCACCACCTGGGTTCTTTTTTTTTTTTTTTGATTCTTTTAATTAACACGTTACTGTGCTCATTTTACCACATATCTGTCTATTCCTCTGTCCATCCACCAATCCCGTCCATCCATCAATCCCGTCCATCTCTTTTTTGAAAATAAATTTCAAAGGAAGTTGCAGACTTTCTCCAAATGCATATAAAAATATAATTCTGTTTTTGAAGGCATAATTTACGTACAGTGAAATGCATAGAGTTCTGACAAATGTGTATATGTGTGTAATTCAAGCCCTCATCAAGATACAAAACATTACTTACATTATATACCCCAAGGAGTCACCTCATGCCCCTTTTGAAGATTAATCTGCACTCCCACCCTCCAAAGGAAGGCGTTGTTTTAATTCTTTTTCCACTATACGTTAATTTTATCTCTTATATTACCTTACATAAAGGTAGTCTTTTGTGACTGGTTTCTTTCACTCATCATGATGTTTCTGAGATTCATCCATTTGTGCCTTTAGTAACTTGTGTGTATGTATGTAACGGTATTCCACTGTCGGATGCCATTGTTTGTTTATTCTTATATTGATGAACATCTGGGCGGTTTCTGCTTTGGAGCTGTTATCAGTAAAGTTACAATGAATGTTCTCATGCAAGTCTTTTGTTGTAGACATATTCTCTTGGTTAAATATCTGGGATTAGAATTGTTGGGTCATAGGACAGGTGCATGTTTAGTTTGATAAAACGTTGCTCTGAAGAGGTGATATAATTTTATGTCACCCCTAACAAATATATGCAAGTTTTGATTGCTCCGTATCTTCTCCAACAGTTGGTGTTGTCTGTCTTTTATTTTTTTAATTAATCAATTATTTTAATTTTAATTTTTATTTATTTGTCAGAGAGAGAGCACAAGCAGGGAGAGTAGCAGGCAGAGGAGCAAGTCCTGCTGAGCAGGGAGCCCTACATGGGGCTCGATCCTAGGACTCCGGGATCATGACCTGAGCCGAAGGCGGACGCTTAACCGACTGAGCCACCCAGATGTCCCAGTGTTGTCTGTCTTTTAAATTTTAGTTATTATACTGTTATAATAATAATTAGTGTTATAGTGGCAATTACTAGTAGTGGTATTTCACTAGGTTTTATTTGCTTTTTCTTGCTGACTATTGATGTCAAGCACTTTTATATGTGCTTATCAGCCATTCATATATCTTCTTTGAAGTGTATTGAAATTATTTGTTCATTTGTTTTAACTGGATTATTTGTCTTTCTACTATTGAATTATGGGGACTCTTTATATATCACAGCTTCAATATTCATATTTTGCAAATATTTACTCCTACTCTTTGGCTTCTGTATTCATTTTCTTAAAGATGTCTTTTGAAGAAAAGAAAATTTTAATTTTCAAAAAAATTCATCTTATCTATACGTTCTTTCATGATTATTGCTATTTTCTAAGAAGCTTTTGTCTACTCCAAGTTATAAAAATATTCTCATACATTGTCTTCTCAAAGCTTCACATTTTGTTCATTAGTTTTTATGTTTAGGTCTTTGATGTATCCTGAATTAATTTATGTATATGCTCCGAAGGAGTGGCTCTGCCTTTTTGCCACTCCCCAACATCATCTCTGGCTTCTGCTACTCTGGCTGACTGGTTATTCTTTTAATGTATATACACTTATGGCTGTGTACTTGCTTATTCTGTTCTTTCTTCTCTCTCCTCCGTAAATATTTATTGGGTCTTTATAATGTGCTCGGTTCTGGGCTTAGTATTGGGTATATTCTGTTGAACAAAATATAAATAATCCATGCCACTGTGCATCTGGTAGTCTAACAAAGATAAATACACACTAAGCAAATACACACAAATGCTTTTATATTTATGTCTGGTGAAATTTTATTTATCCTTTAAAATTCACCTTAATTGAGTATTTGAAAACCAGTTATTGTAATCCACAGTATCAACAGACTAAAGAAAATCATGTGGCCATATCAGTTAATAAAGAAAAACCATTTGACAAAATCTAGTATTCATTCAAGATAAAATCTCTCAGCAGAGTAGGAGTAAAGGGGAACTTTCTCAACTTGGTAAAGGGCATCTATAAAAATCCTCCAGTTAACATCATATTTAATGCTAAAAGACTGAATGCTTTCTAAGTTTGGGAACAAGGCACGGATGTCTTCTTTCAACACTCTGTTCAACATTGTATTGGAAGTTCTAGCCACTGCAGTTAAGGCATTAACAAGAAATCAAAGGCATTCAGGTTGGAAAAAAAGAAACAAAACTATCCCTATTTACAGATGATATGATTGTAGAATATCCCAAAGAATCTACCAAAAACAAAACAAAACAAAACAAAACGCCCTCCTAAAACTAATAAGTGATTTCTGCAAGGTCACAGGATATAATACCAACAAATAAAAATCCATCACATTTGTATATACTAGCAAAGAACATGTGGGAACTAAAATTATAAACACAAAACTAATTATAGTTACTGTTCAGAAAATGAAATACTTAGGAAAACCTGTCTTGTATCTATATGCTGAAGATTATAAAATGCTTTTGAAAGAAGTCAAAGACCTAAATAAATGTAGAGACATACTGTGCTAACATATTGGAAGACTCAAAATAATGAAGATGTCAGTTCTCCTTCAATAGTTCAATGCAATTATTATGAAAACCCCAGCAAAGTTTTTTGTTTGTTTCACTTAAAGACGTCCTTGATGAAGCAGTAAAATTATTAATCCTACTAAATTTTAATGTTTGAACACTTGTCTCCTTAGAAATGTATATAAAAGTTTTCATTTTATAACAGTTTTAGATTTACAGAAAAATTGGGAAGAATGAAGAATTTCCATGCATCCCATACCCGGTTTTCCCCTCTTTTTAACATTTTACATTACTGTGGTCCATTTGTTACAATTAATGAACCAGTACTGATAAATTGTTATTAACTAAAGTCCATGCTTTATTCAGATTTCTTTATTTTTTACATAATATCCTCTTTCTATTCCAGAATCCCATCCAGGGTACCACATTATTTGTCATCTTTCTCTTCAGCTGGACAGTTTGTTAGACTTTCCTTGATTTTGATGACCTTGACAGTTTCAAGGAGTATCTGTGGGATACTTTTAGAATGTCTGTCTCAGTTGGGATTTGTGTGATGTTTTTCTCATGATTAGACTAGGGTGATGTGCTTTTTTGGGAGAACAACCACAGTGGTAATGGACATTTTCATCACATCATATCGTGGGTTCATACTATCATGTAACTTATCACTGTCAGTGTTGTCCTTCATCACTTGGCTGAGGTGGTGTTTGTCAGGCTTCTCCGCTGTAAAGTGACACCCTCATTCCCTTCTCTACTGTACTCTTTGTTTGTTTTAAACTAATTTTCTTTCTTTCTTTTTTTTTTTTTTTTAAGACTTTATGCATTCGAAAGAGGGAACACGAGAGAGAGAGAGAGAGAGAGAGAGAGAGCGTGCCCGCGTGCATATACCAGCAGGGGAGCGGCAGAGGGAGAGGGAGAAGCAGGCTCCCACTGATCAGGAATCCCAACGCGGGGCTCGATCCCAGGACTCCAAGATCATGACCTGAGCCAAAGTCAGATGCTTAACCTACTGAGCCACCCAGGTCCCCCTTTAGGTACTCTTTGGAATCAGCAAGATTTTTTATACATAAGCTTCTTCTAAAATTTATAGGCAAAGACGTAGGTCCTGGAATAGTTAAAAATCATCCTGAAAAAGAACAAAGTCAGTGGAATCACTCTACCTCTTATTAAAACCTACTATAGCTGTAGTAAAAAGTAAGGCATATGGTATTTGTGGAGGGATAAACACAAAATAGAGAATCTTGAAAAAAGCAATTTAATGGAAGAAGGATAACCTTTTCACAGAATGGTGCTGGAGCAATTGGACATTCATTGGCACAACAAACCATGGCTTAAGCCTCACACCTTATATAAAAATGAACTCAAAGGGGCGCCTGGGTGGCACAGCGGTTAAGCGTCTGCCTTCGGCTCAGGGCGTGATCCCGGCGTTATGGGATCGAGCCCCACATCAGGCTCCTCCACTATGAGCCTGCTTCTTCCTCTCCCACTCCCCCTGCTTGTGTTCCCTCTCTCGCTGGCTGTCTCTATTTCTGTCAAATAAATAAATAAAATCTTAAAAAAAAAAAAAATGAACTCAAAATGGGTCATGAACTTAACTGTAAAATGCAAAAGTATAATTCTGTTAGAAAAACATGGGGTTCTAGGGCTTGACAAGTAATTCCAAGACTTGACACCCAAACCATGATTCATAAGAAAAAGAAATTGATGAATTGGATCTCAGCAAAATTGGATTTTTACTTGCTAAAGAGCCAGTTAAGAGGATGAAAATATAAATTGCAAGGCTGGGAGAAAATATTTGCAAACTACATGTTTGATAAAGGACCAGTATCCAACATACACAGAACTTTCAAAATTCGACAATAAAACAGAGAAAAAAATAGTACAATTAGAAAATGGACAAAACCCTGAATGGATGTTTTACCGAAGAAGATCTACAGATGGCAGATAAGCATACAAAAAGATGTTCATCATCATTACCCATTAGGGAAATGCAGATTTAAACCACAATGTGATATCACTACATGCCTGTCAGAATGGCAAAAGTAGAAAGTAGTGTGACAACCCCAAATGGTCAGTGAGGGTGTAGCGAACCCGCGTCACACAGACATTGTTGGTAGGAAGTAAAATGTACAGTGACGGTGGAAAACAGTTTGGCAGTTTCTTATAAAACCAAGCACACAACTCCCATGTGACCCAGCAATTACACTCTTGAGCATTTATCCCAGAGACATGAAAACATATGTTCACATGAAAATCTGTACATGAATGTTCATAGCAGCTTTTTTCCCCCTTATACGAGCCAAAACACGGAAACACCCCGGATATCCTTCAAAGGTTGAATCGTTAAACTGTAGTACATTCATACTATGGTATAAAGCAAAAACTCTCCCTTTTTTCCCTTCCTGTGTAGGAGAAACCCAGTTCTTCCCTATGGTGTATTTCTTCTTCCTGTGTGTCTGTCTTTTTTACCTTTACAGAGAATGCTTCACTTCTGATACTTCTGGTCACTGACTATCTGGAGATTTTTCTCCACATCAATAAGCAATTCTCAGACATCAGCTAGGTGTCCCATAATTTAACTCTATCACTCCAGCCAAAGGTAATGTCATACCCCACAGGTTAAGGGCTCGGTCTCGTAACACACAGTTATACGCTTCAGATGCCCTTCACAAATGTCATCTGTGCTTCTGAGCAACTGCCTATAAATTAGAAGTTCCTTCAACCCCCTCCTTAGTTTTGATTAATTTGCTGGAGTGACTCACAGAACTCAGGGAAATATTTATGTTTACCAGTTTATTAAAGGCCACGATTAAGGGTACAGATGAACAGCTAGATGAAGAGATACATAGGGTGAGGTCTGGTGGGGGCTCCTGAGTGCAGTTGCTTCTCTCTCTGTGGAGTTGGGGTGCAATACCCTCCTAGTGTGGATGTGTTCAACCTGGAAGTTCTCTGAACCTTGCATTATTAGGATTTTATGAAGGCTTCCTCACACAGGCATGATCAATTATTAATTCCATTTCTAGGCTCTCTCCTCTCCTTGGGCCCCAGGGTGGCTCAGTCAGTTAAGCATCTGCCTTTGGCTCAGATCATGATCTCAGGGTCCTAGGATTGAGCCCCGCATCAAGCTCCCTGCTCATCGGGGAGTGTGCTTCTCCCTTTCCCTCTGCCTGCTGCTCTCCCTGCTCATGCTCTCTCTCTCTGTCAAATAAATAAAATCTTAAAGAAAAAGAAAAAATGCAATCCTAAGGGGTCCTGTTGTATGATGCCATTTATATAACATTCTTGAAATTCTAAAATTATGGGAGTGGAGCACTGACTTACCAGTTACCATGGGTGATGGACGTGATCAGGGGAGGTGAGCATGGCTGTGAAAGGGCAGCTTGAAGGCTCCTCGTGTTGGAATGTTCTGTGTTTTGAATCTATCAGTGTGATCTTGGTGTGATCTTGGTGCTGTAGTTT
This sequence comes from Ursus maritimus, assembly GCF_017311325.1. NCBI lineage: Eukaryota > Metazoa > Chordata > Mammalia > Carnivora > Ursidae > Ursus > Ursus maritimus. The sequence goes on from NW_024425564.1 coordinate 16,977,340, forward strand.
TGCCAGATGTTATCATTGGGGGAAACTGGGCAAAGAGTGCATGGGTTCTCTCTATAGTATTTATTATAACTGTTTGTAAATCTATAATTATCTCAAAATTAAAAATTGAATTTTAAAAATCACCTTAAAAGCTAATTCCTCTAGAGCGCTGGGTTGTCTTCTAGCCGTTTGTATATTTGACAGTCATTTACTCATTTAGTAAGTTCCTACTTTTTGCCAAATTCACTGCTAGTTTCTGAAAGTACAAAGAGTGAAGACAAGTCTGGGTATAAATATTTGGGATTCAGAAGCATCTAAGTGGTGGGATACGACCTGGGGAGGATATTATAGCTTCAGAGAGCATCAGGGCAGTACTTATTTCACTCTGTTGTGTTGAATTCCAGACTGTGAGTTTGAGTAGATGGCCATCATTCCATCACTTTTTTATTCATTTTATCCATCATTTATTCAGCTTTCTATCCCCAGTACCATCTTTGTAGCGGGATATATGGTGCACTAATGCAAATATGCTGGATGCTTGATTGACTGCATGAATATGATGGGGTTTGGGATATGCTTTCCCCCAAATATGGCCCCTTGGCATATTGAAAATCTTAAGCTGAAGGAATTTGAAAAAATGACAGAAGCAAGAAGGTCACTCTGCTTCTCCCCACCTTCTCTGAAAGCAGGAGATAAATCTCCCATATGAAAGGTACCCTCCCTATACTAGGAGGAAAGAATGCATTATTATCACCAGGGGGGGAATCTGCGGCCGAGAAATCTGTACAAACCTTGTTAAACTAACCCTTACCTTCTTAGTTACTTCATCATTTACTACCCCTCACCCTTCACAAATTGATTGTTTCTTTGTCTATAAGATATAAAAGCTTCCTGCTCTGGTCCTGCTTTGGGCCTTGATTCTCTCGTGAAGGCTCCCATGTACATTGTAAACATTTAACAAAATTTGCATCTTTTTCTCCTGTTAATCTGTCTTTGTCACTTTACTTTTCAAACCCTGCCATAGACCCTAAGAGGGTCGAGGAAAACTTTTTATTTCCCTACAAATGCTTTAGTTTTTATGAGGGCAATAAGCTTTATGACCTAACAAAAGAATTGGATAGGGAGATGCAAAATTAATTTTTTTAGATTATGGGTATGTGTCTTTTCACAGTATGATGGACAGCTACTGATTGGTGGACTCAAAATTGAGCAAACCCACAAAAATCTACATCTCCAAAGAACACATTTCTGATATATTCCTTGTGATAGCTCATGGAGGATTTTCGGGAGTACCTTGACAGGATATCGACAATGATTTTTTTTTTTTTTTTAAGATTTTATTTATTTATTTGACAGAGATAGAGACAGCCAGCAAGAGAGGGAACACAAGCAGGGGGAGTGGGAGAGGAAGAAGCAGGCTCATAGCAGAGGAGCCTGATGTGGGGCTCGATCCCATAATGCTGGGATCACGCCCTGAGCCGAAGGCAGACGCTTAACCGCTGTGCCACCCAGGCGCCCCTTGAATATCGACAATGATTACCTGATTCCCCACAACAAACTACATTTGTCCTCTTCCCCTATTACAGAAGCTTGGTGTGTAAAAGCAAGGGGGGAGGGAATTCAGATGGAGTTAATTTCTTGCTGTGCTCTTACAGTAGTTTTTCTAGGATAAGGCACACACATATAAAAATAAAGATAGTGTGTTATATGTCTAGTTTCTTAGCTGCTTTATCTATTTTGTGATCATTGTCCGATGTCAAAAAAATTTTTTAATAACTGTTTCCTATCACATCATTTGCACTGTTAAAAGATAATCAGATGCACATTAAACTTTCTAAGAGTTTATTTGAGCAAATATAGATTCGAATTAGGCAATGCCAAACAAAATAGTTAGGAGCACTCCATGGACAGGAGTTTGGGGAGAGGCTTTTATAGAGAAAAGATGGAAACAAAGTAAGGAAATTATCGATTGGCTACAGCTTAACGCCTAGTTGGCTGTTTGTGATAGGTCGTCCTTATGTTTTGATATTGTAACCTCGAGGCATTTGCAGGCTTAGATTTTGGTTTGCTTATGTAGGCTGCCATGGCATTAGAGCCACCTCGGTCTAATAGCCTCTTTTAAAATTAATTTAACAGTACCATGCTTTATTTCACCAGCTTCTTAGAGTTGGACACTTACGCTTTTTCCAAGTAGGGATACTCAGTTTCTTGTTTTGCCCTATTCAGTTGTTTAGAGGCAGTACGCTTTTGCCATCTCTATAAAAAGACAAGGACACCATGTCTAACAGACTAAATCTCTGGCAGTAAATATTTGAAACAGCTTTTGTTTTTTCCCATTTATAAGGTAGGTCATCTACTGCTATGATGTTTTTTTGACAGTAACTTTGATTTCTGGGAGGAAGCCTTATGCTCCTCTTTCAGAAGATTAACATTGATTTTTTGGATTTTATTAAATTATTTTAATTCCATATAGTTAACATACAGTGTTATATTAGTTTCAGGTGTACAATATAGTGATTTAACTATTCTATACATTACTCAGTGCTCATAATGGGAAGGGTCCTCTTACTCCCCTTCACCTATTTCACCCAACTCCCCACTCACCTCCCTCTGGTAACCATCATTTTGTTCTCTATAGTTAAGAGTCTGGTTCTTGGTTTGTTTCTCTGTCTCTCTCTTTTTTTCTTTTGTTCTTTGCTTGTTTTGTTTCTTAATTCCACATATGAGTGAAGTGAAATCATCTGGTTTTTGTCTTTTTCTAACTTATTTTGCTTAGCATTATACTCTAGCTCCATCCATGTTGTTGCAAATGGTAAGATTTTATTATTTTTTATGACTGAATATTATTCCTGTGTGTGTGTGTGTGTGTGTGTGTGTGTGTGTGTGTATTACATCTTTATCCATTTATCTATTGATGGACACTTGGGATGCTTCCATAATTTGGCTGTTGTAAATAATGCTGCAATAAACACAGGGGTACATGTATCCTTTCAAATTCGTGTTCTTGTTTTATTTGGGTAAATACCTAGTAGTTCAGTTACTAGATTGTAGGGTTGTTCTATTCTTAACTTTTTGAGGAAACTACATACTGTTTTCCACAGTGGCTGCACCAGTTTGCATTTCCATCAACAGTGCAAGAGGGTTCTTTTTTCTCCACATCCTCACCAACACTTGCTATTTCTTATGTTTTTGATTTTAGCCATTCTGACAGGTGTAACACAATACCTCATGCATTTCCCTGATGATGAGTGATGTTGAGCATCTTTTCATGTATCTGTTGGCCATCTGGATGTCTTCTTTGGACAAATGTCTGTTCCTGTCTTCTGCCCATTTTTAAATTGGATTATTTGGGTGGTTTTTTTTGTGTTGAGTTGTATCAGTTCTTTATATATTCTGGATACTAACCCTTTATCATGTATGTCATTTGCAAATATCTTCTCCCATTCAGTAGGTTGTCTCTTAGTTTTGTTGTTTATTTCCTTTGCTGTGCTGAAACTTTTTATTTTGATATAGTCCCAATAGTTTATTTTTGCTTTTGTTTCCCTTGCCTCAGGAGACTTATCTAGGACGATGTTGCTAAGGCTGGTGTAAAAAAAAAATTACTGCCTGTATTGTCGCCTAAGATTTTTATGTTGTCACATCTCACATTTAGGTCTTTAATTCATTTTGGGTTTATTTTTGTGTATGATGTAAGAAAGTGGTCCAGTTTCGTTCTTTTTCATGTAGCTCTCCAATTTTCCCAACACCATTTGTTGAAGAAACTCCTTTTTCCCATTGCATATTCTTTCCTGCTTTGTCAAAGATTAATTGACCATAAAATTGTGAATTTGTTTCTGGGTTTTCTGTCCTGTTCCGTTGATCTGTGTGTCTGTGTTTGTGCCATTGCCATACTGTCTTGATTCCTATAGCTGTGTAGTATAACTTGAAATCTGGAAGTGTGTTACTTCCAGATTTGTTTTTCTTCTTCAAGATTGTTTTGGCTGTTCTAAAATCTAAAATAATTTAAGTATGTAATGCCCACTCTGCTGAAGTATTTGTTTACTACTCTGTGGGTGTTTGTGCTTTCTTTGTATGAAGGAAAATACAAGTGGGATCGTGGAAAGAGCACCAGGTGACAAGTAAAGGAGAAAGAAGGCCTGGTCTGTAGTTCTCCTGGTGTCTGCAGGGAAGGTGTCTCTGGGCCTCAGTTTTCATATCTGTTAAATGCCATACTTGGTCTAGCTCATCTGTAAGTTCCCTCTGACGTTACATTTTTAAGTTTCTTTTTAAATTTCAATACATGCTTAACTAAACACAGAGACAAGCATCCTTTCAAATGTTGGAAAAGCTGTGGAAGAGTGAAGCCCAAGGTAAAATGGGAAAGCAGGCTTCTGAGCTCCTCCTCTTTGCAACTTTGTACTTTTTGAAGTGAATTCTTAGAACTATAGACACAGACATATATTCTAGTCTAAGTGAAAAATATTTCCAAATCTTAGTATGTTAACATCTCCATTATACAGAGATTAATTTTCTACCCATGTCATTGTTTTGGTGCCAGGGTCTGGGAATTAAAAGCCTATGAGGAATAAAAAACTGGCCATTTCAATCTTCCTGCACTAAAACCAGGCACTTCATTCCTTAGGTCTGCACTCATTCTTGTGGATACTTAGCATTTAGTTCTAATGAGCTTAATTATTTTACTTCTTTGATAGCTTACAACAGAGTGAAAGCCTCAAACTCGAGAGGTTGGCAGAGCTGTTAGTACTATTAGAATAGCGGTAGAGGTTCTGCTGACCAACTGAAATCAAAGAGGCAAAAAATTTAAAACACTAAAAAAACTGTATGATTGCAAAGAATAGCAGTGGCTTTTCCTAAAGGATGAAGGTTGTCATTGAGAAAAGTTTAAATTTTGTGTATAGTCTTTGTTAAAGCGTATAGTAACGTTTCACAGTATTTCAGTACTAGTGGTTCTCCAAGCTTTGCTGACATAGAATCACCCAGAAGCCTTGTTAAAGTTCAGACTGCTGGCCCTGCCCCACAGTCTCTATTTCTAGGTTCAGGGGTGGGGTCCGAGAATCCATTACTCACAGTTTCTTTATTAATATTGATGTTGCTGGTCCTGGGACCACACTTTGAGAACTGTCTTATGCAGCATTTTAATGTTTATAATAATTTATTTATTTAAAATAATAAATTTAAATTTCTTGGAAAAATTAACTTATGTGTAAAGCTCATTCCTTATTAAATAGTTATTTCTAAAATATCTTCATTTTGTATCCTACCTCCTATAGCTCCCTCCTTGGATGGGAATTGAGAGCTTAAGGAATAGGATTTTTGTTTTTCTTCCCTCTGTACTGTTCTCTCCTTTGAGAGTCTGTTGTCAGTTCCTCAAGGTAGAGAAACTCCAAATATTTGTGATTTTCCATTTTTGAATTCATTTGTTTCTACTTTCTTCCTTATTCTTAATTTTATTTGGTTGTCTTTTTACTATTGGAACCCAAAACTTACTTTTACATTTTTCACATTATTAATATGTTTAATGGCATTTTATCTGAGCACAGGTCATAAAATTCTCTCTCACACGTTCACACACGCACACACCAAAATTAAGGAGGTTATAACACTTTGGTACAAAAGTAAGTTTTTCTCCCTCCGTCTCCCAGCCACCCAGTTCTCTTCCTTGGAGGCATCTGCTCTTGTCATAACATTCATGCAGTCCTTATTATTCATGGATTATTCATGGATTCTGTATGTGTGAATTTGCCTAATCGCTAACGTGTGTTTGTAACCTCGAACACTAGGGGTCTTTCGTAGTCATTTGAGGACACGTACAGAGTATTAAAACTTTGATGCACCCATGTTTCTACCTGGGGTCCAACAAGGCAATGCTCTGCCTTCTTATTTCAGTGCTTGCTGTAAACACGTGTCCTTTTTTCCCATCTATTTAGTGCCATGTTTTTCACATTTCTCTGTTTGTTGTGGATGATTTTTGCTGTTTAAAATGGTCCCCAAGAGTGGTGCTGAAGTGCTCTCTCATGCTTCCAAGCTCAAGAAGGCTGTGATGTGCCTAATGGAGAAAGTACGTGTGTTAGATAGCTTCATTCAGCCCTGAGTTATGGTGCTGTGGGTTGTGAGTTCAATGTTAGTGAATCAACAGTATATATTAAATAGAGTATCTTTTAACAGAAACACACATAAAACAAGATTATGTATTGATCAGTTGACAAAAATGTGAACATAGGCTCATAGGAAACTAACTCTGTATTTCCCCTAGGAGCAGTGGTTCAGTATTCACTAATCTAGTGTTCTCAGAGATGTTATAGATCATAGCTACCATGAATAATGAGAATGGTCTGTATATAAATGATTTTCATTTTTTTCTATTTCATATGTATTTTGCAATTTCAATTAATTGCTTCCATGCACTAGCTAATCCTTACAAGTTATGAAACGTATAGAGATATGCAGAACTATATTTTTTTACAGGACAATGTTAGCGGAGAGCACATATAATCTGGACTGATTGGGGCTGATGGAACCCTCATAAGTGGGCCTAAGTTTCACTCTTCTGCCATCTTGCCACTATATTCAGAATATGACTTATTAGCATGCACATAACAGCCTTCTCTGAAGTCAGAAAGAATGTTGTTTGATTTCCATCCTTTTAAATGGCTTGCTAAGTGAACGTCAGTGCTGTACTTTGCTTTTAACTACTTTATCATTGGATGTGCTGTGGGGAGAGGGTAGCACAGTGGAAATGTCACTGCGAGTTAATGAATAGTGTCTTTTCTCAGCAGAACAGTAATAGAGAAATCTATAGCATGGATAATCCTAATGGGGTTCACTCCTTTTGACTTGGAAAAACATTCCTTTTTTTTTTTTTTTTTTTTTTTTTTTTTTTTAAAAAAATTCTTTTTTTTTTTTTTTTTTTTTTTTTTTTAAGGACAAAAACATTGTCCCTGTCCTCCGGTCATTTAAGATCTGGTAGATGGACTAGCTGCTCTTGGATGCGTTGTGAGCGTTTTATGTGCAGTGGGGAACAGAGGAGAGATGGCTCACTTGGGTTTGGGCAAGTATGAAGGATATAAGACATGGTTTCACAGAAACACCATCTCTGGAATTATGAAGCATGTCAATGGGAAGGTGTGTTTTGGTCTGAAAAGAAAATTACCAAGGAACTCCTCAGGACTGTCTGTTGGAAAAAGCAAGGAAGGCCGTTATTTCCCAGGAGAGGGCTGGTAATGGAAGTGGTGGGGACTGACTGGAACTGGAAGAGCCAGAAGGCCTGGACTTCAGTCCTGATGCTGCCGTTTGGCGCTTTCCGTTTTCAGTTAGTATGTGTGACTTTGGACAAACCAGTTTATGTTTTTTTGTAATGTTGTCCTGAGAACAAAATGAAACAGATAATAAAAAGAAGAAAGAAAACCCGTCAGAGAGGAGGCGATGTTCCGTCACCATTTGCAGGTGGAGACATATTTCAGGCTAGTAGCATCTACTTAATGATTGTGGAACTGAGAACCCGCAGAGCCTTCGTGTGCTATAATTTACTCTTTCCTCCACTACAGCCCAGACTCCAGGATTTTGAATGCAGCGACTTTATTTAGAGAATCTTAGATAAAATCAGTTTATTTAGAATATTTAGGAGAAAATAATTTTTAACCTGGAGGCTATTTCTTCTATGTATTTCTAATTGCCGGAAATAGTTTTTAATATGCAGTCTAGGTGAGTTGATTTAAAACGGGTTTTAATTTTACTTGCCATAGCCATTCCACTTGCTAAATTATTTCTGGGTGAAAACTTTATTTTTTTTCATTAGCTGAGTATTTTTTAATTTTAAAACTGTGTGTACATGTACATTAGTAAGGTTATTATACAGTTATCTTAAATGAGGAAGTTAGTGGATAATTATTCTGTCATTCTCTGTATAGTGGAATATGGAGAACCACAGTATATACCTTTCATTAAAAATAAAAATAAATGATAACTAGTAGTTTGGTTCAAGTTGAGAGTTTTGATGTTTTGATGTTTCACTTGAGTTTGGGATGCTAGGGAGCATAAAGGATGAGTTGGAACATTTGTTTAATAGTATGTTTGTGTTTTATATTTTACGTGCATCAAGAGGAACTTTTTCCCTGGCATATTGAGGAAAGGTTCATTCATACTAATGGATACAGTTTATGTGATCTTAATTTTAACTTATGATACTTTTTTTTTTTTAAAGATTTTATTTATTTATTTGACAGAGATAGAGACAGCCAGCGAGAGAGGGAACACAAGCAGGGGGAGTGGGAGAGGAAGAAGCAGGCTCATAGCGGAGGAGCCTGATGTGGGGCTCGATCCCAGAACGCCAGGATCACGCCCTGAGCCGAAGGCAGACGCTTAACCGTTGTGCCACCCAGGCACCCCTGATGATACTTTTCTTAAGTGAAAAATAGTACAAGAGTGGTTGGGAATCTCCCTGCAATTCCAAATATGGTGATATCTTTAGGCATTTATTAACCAATCTTCAAATCAATTTTGTAGCATCTTTGGTCTGCCGTCATTCCCTCATGCATTTGTTTAATTACAGATTTTAACCTTTTGACTTAGGACAACAAAACTCATTTCTCTTGGAACAGAGTGTTGTATTTTTCCATTTGTTTTTGTGTCCATCACAAGATACTTTTCTCTTGAGTACCCCCCCATTCTTGAATAATTAAGAAGCTTCCAGTGTGACAGAACATTTTCAGGTCTCTCATTCTTGAAGATATGGCATTTATTAGCAAAGAATGGTACTGATACTCATTTCTCAACTGAATTTATAGTGATGAAAAGACATCTCTTCTGAATGGGAGCATTGTATATTCAGATAATGACTGTTTTAAAATTGCTTTTCCTGCTCCCCCCCCACCCAGACTTAATTTTAATGAAAGACATTATCTACACAAAAGGTAACTATTACAAAAGAAAACTGAAGTGTCAAGGGATTTCTCAGGCTCTCTGATCCGTGTGCCCTGGCACCATCTCTCATCAGGCTTGCCCTCTATATGCAGCTGCCAAGTTTTCTTGCGTAATTGTCTTGACAAGTGGTATACTCGTTAATATTGCAACTGGGCCTTTGCCAGTCCGTGGAAGCCATGTGCCCCAGGCAGCCAAGTCTAGTGCCAATTTCTTGCTGGTGGCTTTAATCCATGCCTTAAATACATTGTTGAAACCAATGATGGATAAATAAATAGTCACTTAAGGTAAGAAGTACTTTCATTTATCCATGCAAGATAAGAGCATTTTTGAAAGCTAAGGGGCCGCTGGTGTTTCTGAGCTGTAGACCTTCTTGTATGCTGGCACAACAGCTTCCTGCCTTGGAGGCTTTCCTTTTGTCGCTTACATGCTCCAGAATCCATCAGAAAAACACATTTTGGTGAATCCTTAGAGAGAAGAGATTATTCACTTTATTCTCTTCAGTGCTGTTAAAGTGCCCAAGGTAGAAAAGCGACGTTGTTGTTATCAGGGCCTATAGTCATTTCTAGGAATTAGGCACACCAGATGCTCTGCAAAATAATTGTGTCTAAATGGACAAAAGTCAAGGAAAGCGTATGGGATGCTCTCAGTACAACTGTGTGTTAAAATGTTCTCCTAGGCATTTCATTTTATTGCAGATTAATGTTTTCAAATATACAGCGTCCATTTGAGCCTATATTGGCTATTTTCCGTGGGAGAGACGTACATGTCCACAGGTTATTGCTGCTAGGTTCATTTGGCATGAAAACTGAGTATTTCTATTTTAAACATCCAGGTTATTTATATTGACTTCAACTCAGCCAGCAGGAGATACATTTTTGTGGTGCCCAGTTATTTCCAGAATTTGTAGAAACTGTATCTTTAGCTCTTCTGCACATCAAAGCTGGACTCTTGGTTTTCTATTCTTTGTGTCTTGCACAGAACCCCTCCCAGAATAACCTTCTTCGTTACTCTGCAAGGTAGAGCTATGTAGATAGCGTGCCCTTGTCTCTGATGACTGACTTCATTTGCATGTGGCCTTTTTCTTGATAGTCTCACTCTCAGGAGGAAAGAGCTCTGGCTGGGGTGACCAGGACCCGGGTGTGTGCAGTTTAATTTGTAAGACTTTTGTCCTATTTGACGAAGTTTCAACTGTGTTCTTGGCTTCTGTAGCAATTTTGAGAGAGAGGCCACACACACAAACTTTTATGAGAGCATATTGTTATAATTGTTCTATTTTATTATGAGGTGCTTTTGTTCATCCCTTACCGGGCCTCATTTGTAAGGGAAACTTCATCACAGGTGCGTATGGAAACAACAGGACGTATAGGGTTCGTTACTATCCACAGTTTTAGTCATCCAGTGGGTGTGTCGGAACATATCCCCCGTGAATAAGGGGGGACTAGTATATATGCATTTTACTTAGGAATGATTATTTATGTAAGATAGCAGAGGTAACCAGAGAAGTATTTTCTGAACAGTTTATTTCCACTTATATCAGCAGTACAAGCTCACTAACGAAAAGCTGGACTGGCAGAAAAATGAAATTTTGTTGTTCCTAGTTAACTGGTTCATACAGCCTTACTTTTCAACTTACTGTGAAAAGTAATGTTTTCGACGTTACTTTCTCCTAACCCAACACTGGGACATCTTTAATGGAGCCTGGTGACCAAAGAATTTTATGTCCTTGATAACCTTAAAGGCAAAAACTGCCAGTTATTTTTCCAGCAAAAGACAGGTTACTTGGACATAAAAGAGAATTGCAATCCTGGGACGAACAAGCTCTGCCCACACGGAAGGCAGGTTTTTTCAAGGAGAAAAAGAGGAAGTTGGGAAGGCAGTTATGAAGGAAAAGTCCCTTGGAGCAAACTGAGAGTTCTAAGTGTGGTGGCTTCTCCTTGGCTGAGCTGTTGCCTGGGGAATGGGGAAAGGGTCTCTTCCTTCGGCTTCCTTCCATGTGCAACGTCAAGTCTCTCCTTGGGTCTGCAGTTGATTAAGAGTGGTAGGGCTCCCCTGCCGAAACCTCCCGACTTTGTTTTAGTGAGTTTCCCATTATTACACACATTTAAAAAAAAAAGAATAAAACTGCATGCTTGCTGTAGTTAATAGATTCCTCAGGTTCCACAGCTTTCAGCACAAGAACTGTACAGTACAAGAACTCAGCCTTAAAAATGCTATTTGCGCAGTTGCTAATGCTTGAGATGAGGTCGATGCGTCAACACTACAAATGCTTGGTCCTGACATGGGTGGGACCACGGTGATGTTCGAAACTGAACCCTCAAAGAAGACGCTGAAGGAAACCGTGGCGCTGATGAAAAGATTATGTCACACTTTTCTTCTTATGCCAGAAGTTGATCACCCAGAAGAGTAATAAGTTGAGTAAATGCTGAATTTGATAATGTCATACCTCCTATACATTCCTTGAACGGTGAGGAAATTGCTGGAATTCAGGCCAGCACGAGGAGAGTAGTGCCGATGATGATGACATCGTGAACGCACATGTGCTAATGCGATTGGTAATAAAAATACATATTTGGTTTAGCCCATGTTCCCCACACATAGCTCCTAAAACCCTTGTAGTTTCTAGTTGTAATTGTAACCCATAAGAGCATCTTCTGTGACAGTATTTAGTTTTGTTCCCAGTACCAGAAGAAGTTCCAGGGCCGTAAGGTGAAGTGGGTGTCTTTGGTTACTCATATAATAAACCCTTTTCTAGCACAGCTGAGTTTATCTTTATAAAGTGATGTTCAGCAAGCCCCTAGGTAGCCTGAGGATGGGGGCTGACTGCCAAGGGAACCAGCTAGACCTTTGAGGAGGGGGAGAGGGGCTGGAAATTGAGCTCAGCCACCATGACAGTTGATTTAATCAGGCCGGCCTATGGAATGAATCCTCCATAAAAGCCCCAAAGGGCGTGTTGCGAGAGCGTCAGAGTTGCTGCTCACGTGGAGGGTGGTGTACCCAGAGAGGGCGCGGAAACGCCACCCTCCTTCCCACAAACCTTGCCCTTGGCGTCGCTTCTATCTGGCTGTTTCTGGACTTATGTATTTTTATTTTTTTTTTATTTTTTATTTTTTTTTAAGATTTTATTTATTTATTTGACAGAGATAGAGACAGCCAGCGAGAGAGGGAACACAAGCAGGGGGAGTGGGAGAGGAAGAAGCAGGCTCATAGTGGAAGAGCCTGATATGGGGCTCGATCCTGGAACACCAGGATCACGCCCTGAGCTGAAGGCAGACGCTTAACCGCTGTGCCACCCAGGCGCCCCTGGACTTATGTATTTTTATAATAAGCCGGTAATATAGTAAGTAAACGGTTTTCCAGAGTTCTGCTCTAGCAAACTAATTAAATCTCTGATGTATGGCTGGTCATCACCTGGACTAGCGATCGGCCTTTAAAGCATGGCGAGAGGGCAGTCTTGTGCTGAGCTCTTAACACGAGCTGCTCACTTCTGTCTCCGGGTAGATAGTGTCAGATTCAGTAAATTGTGGGACACCCAGCTGGTGTCTGCAGAGAATTGGAGAAGTGCTTGGTGGTGTCGGAGAACACACCTCACAGCAGGTGAAAAACCCCATGAGCGCTGTGGTGAAAGCTGGCCTTGGAGCAGTGAGTGATAACAGCAAGCAAGGGGACACTCAGTTGAGGAGAGCCCGCCAGGACAGAAATCCCTGTTAGAGAGACAGGAGACTGGAACAAGCCTTTTTAACTTCCCTGTGTCAGGGCTGGCCCATCATCAGATGGCCGGATTGAGGCTGATGATTACCAGGAGGATAGTTAATACTGCCGCACTTCTGTGAGATCCTCTGACCTCCCCATACAATGACCTGCATGTGAAACACAGATATTAGCTTAGTTTGAGCTAAGTTTTAGTGAAAATTTTCCTTAGAAATATGGGGTTTTTTTTTTTTTTTACTAAAATATAGTGTAATATTATTTAGCTTTAACATGTATTAAAGACCTCATTAATGTATATAATTGAAAAGCACTTGTTTGGTATAGGATATGATATCATTTTCCCAGAAAATCTGAATATCTTCGTGATTGACATTGTGATTGTGACAGTTGGTTTATACCTAGGGAGAGGAAATCGGAAAGGCAGAGAAGTTGTTACATGCCAAGCATTCCACCTGCATTTTTATAAAAAATAAGTGCTTCGCTGGTCACTTAGAGTAATTAATTGTCTATGGCCATGTTAACATTTATCCTGGCATTTCTTCTTGATATAAGTGGGTTTAACACAGGCCTTTAAGATGGCTAGAGCTCAACTCAACAGATATTTTTATTTTTTATTTTTTTTAAAGATTTTATTTATTTATTTGACAGAGATAGAGACAGCCAGCGAGAGAGGGAACACAAGCAGGAGGAGTGGGAGAGGAAGAAGCAGGCTCATAGCAGAGGAGCCTGATGTGGGGCTCGATCCCATAACGCCAGGATCACGCCCTGAGCTGAAGGCAGACGCTTAACCGCTGTGCCACCCAGGCTCCCCTCAACAGATATTTTTAAAACAACAACTTCTTATAATAATAGTTCAACTCTTTCAAAATAAGAAAGTTTATTTTTTTTAAAGATTTTTTTTAAAGATTTTATTTATTTAAGAGAGAAAGAGCACAGGCAGGGGGAGTGGCAGGCAGAAGGAGAAGGAGAAGCAGGCTCCCCACTGAGCAGGGAGCCTGATGCGGGCTCAATCCCAGGGTCCTGGGATCATGACTTGAGCCGAAGGAAGCGCCCCTCAAAATAAGAAAGTTAAATTAAAAATGTAATAGATTCTCTTTAGAAAGTTTAGAAATACAAAAATACAAAATAGAAAATAGGACCAGGTACTATACCTATTAAATTGTGTTTAGTTCCTCAATAGAGTATGCACATATTTATAGGTAGATAACATATTTGCATGGTTAGATCATATCATATCATACATACAATTTTATATCCTATTTATCACTTTATAAGTATATGGTTATATCATTAAAACTCTTTGAAACCGTTACACTTTATGAGTGCATAATATTTTATTGTATGGTTCTATAATTTACTTAATCACTCCCTTGTTGGGGGGATGTTTATGTTGTTTCTAATTTTTTTGTATTATAAATCCTATTGTAGTGAAACTTCCTTGTGTTTATCTGCTGTCTTCATTTACATTATTTCCTTGTGATAAATTCCTAGAAGGGTAATTACCCTGTCAAAGGGTGTGAACAGTTTTAAATGTCTTAGGAGTGCTGAATTGTTTTCTAGAAAGGTTGCACCAATAACACTCTCACTAGTACCATAGAGAGCTGCCTTTTTAGAGACTTTTTTTTTGTATTCATACTACTCAGCAGGAACATAAGCACACCCTTTGCCTTGCCCTTTTAGGAGTAAAAGTTAATAGAAGTTGGCCATTTCCCTACCCTTATTTAGTGGAGTAAAATGTACAAACTGTGTGTTGACTGAGCCGCGATTCATATTTCTTGGTAGAAAATGTTTAAGTATTGCATCTGGGGGTTAATGGTATGTGCCTGATCTTTTTCATATGGTCATGACCATATGTGAGTTATGTTTGCTTACCATGGCCCTTTCTGGTAAGCCAATTGTGCTTGGGAGAAATTACCAGTCCGGCAGACTTAATGCACTGCTTAGTTTCTTTTACATACAAGACCGAGGGAGATTGAAAGGAAAGACTGTTTAAACCATTACAAAATTCATTCATTCTAACAACAAACATTTACTTGGTGTTTTGCTGGTTCTAGTCATTTGAGCTAGATTTATAGTGGTAAAGAAAGCTTACAGTGTTCTCATGTGGCCTGTCGAACAACCAAAAGAATCCAAATATAATCTGTGACCATATAACAGGATACCTTATGTACCTTTTAATTTTTATTTATTAATTTAACTTAATTTCATTTTTAAAATAAAAATTATATATACTTAAGGTTATACAATATAACGATTTGATACACATATATATGAAATGATTTCTACAGTCAGGCTAATTCACTATCATTTCCTCACATAGTTACCATTTTTTTGTGTCTAATGAGAAGTATCTGAAATCTACTGTCTTAGTGAATTTCCAATATTCAGTACAGTATTGTAAACTGTAGTTGTTGTCAGGCTGTACATTAGATGTCTAGACTTACTCATCTTACCGACTGCAACTTTGTAGCTTTTGACCAACATCTTTCCATTTCCCCCTCCTCTGCATTCCTGGTAACCACCTTTCTACTCTTTATGCTTCTGTGTACTTGATTCTTTTAAATTCTGCATTACAGGTGAGATCTTAAGTGGGCTTAAGAGTAGAATGAACATCTACCTGGGAAATAGGCCGCTGGGTTATCACCTCTGACTAATTGATTGGCTGCACGTCTTTGGGAATATAGCTAATCTGTGACTTGGCTTCTTTATCTGCAAAATATGAATGTTGGGCTTAATGATTTCTGTGATCCTTTCTAGTTATCAAAATGTGTAAATTTTTCTGCAGATTGAATATTATCTCTGTCTATAAGCTGAAATCCATGTACTATTTCAGAAGCTTAGTTTGTGTACTAAAATACAATCTTGGGAATCAGTTTTGATTGTTTTGGGTATGGAATTTTCATTTTTCTTATATGAGGGTCTAGATCTGCCCTGTCCAATATGGTATCTACTAGTCATATGTGGCCAATTTAAATTAGAATAAAGTTAAAGAAAATGAAAATGAAATCCCTCAATCGCATTGGCCAATACTCAGTAACCATATATGGCTGGTGTCTACCATATTTGACAGTGTGGATATAGGATGTTGCTGTCATTGCAGAAAGTTCTGTTGGATGACATGGACCATTGTTTTTTGGTCAGAATAAGCTCTGTTTTGGTAAATAAGGATAACATTTGTATCAAAAAGGGCTGGGAAAAGTGATCCGGTATCTGTTTAAGATGTAGTGCTTAGGGTACGCTAGGACTTCTTTAACCCCCCATTTAGTTCCAATGTCAGTTTTTCAAGATGTCTTCTCCTAGTTGGAACATAGAACTACGTACATTGATTTTGACACTTGAAGAAAATGAACTTTGGCCTCACTTCCCTAAGGATTTCACAGTGTTAAAATGTCACTATATAATTTTGCTTTAAAAATAATTTTTTTAGAGTTTCAGTTTGGGATGATAAAAATGGTCCAAGGATAGATGGTGGTGATGTTGCACAACAGTGTGAATGTACCAAGTGCCACTGAACTGTGCACTTAGAAATGACGAACTAATGTTACATATATTTTAACTGCACAAAAACAATTTGCTCTGATTAGAAGGAAAATGAGTGTCCGGGTAGTATCAAAATAAAGTTGTGAGTATATTGTATTTCTGCTTCAGGAGGAAGAGTAGAGGGTTTAATTCTGTCACATCTGTCCCAGTCTGGGTTTTCCAGGAAGCAAATTCTGAGATGAAGATTAGCGTGCAGGATACTTATTAATTATGTGGTGTTGCTCTTGACATCAGCACCTGTGGGGGACTGGGAAGAAGCAGGATTAGGCAGAGGGGGAAGTAGAGCTTCAGCACAGTCTCAGTGAAGATCTCAGCCACCTGCATGGGGGCCTTTCAGCCAGCCTTGTCCTGAAACATACCCCTCGCTGTAATGGATGCAGACTGCCCCTGGAAGGGTGTGTGATTTTGGGCAAGTCTCTTTCTTTAGGTGAGGCTATCTTTGAAGTTTTTATTTATTTATTTAAGTAATCTCTCCAACCAACGTGGGGTTCGAACTCATGACCCCGAGATCATGAGTCCCATGTTCGTCCGACTGAGCTGGCCAGGCGCGCCTAGGTGAAGCTATCTTTAAAAGAGGCTGAAACCTGAGGAGCATCTGAGTGCATGATGAGTCCTCCATTCTTGAGGGCGGATTTGGGTGGTGCAGCACAGTTACTTGGGGTCATACCAACCTCAAGCCAGAAGTCTGTTTTCTAATCCACATTTCTGGACTATGTAAATAGAGGACCAGAAAGTAAGGGGAAAAGTGCTCTTGTGGTGCTAGGTACCAATAACCAAGAACATAAGAAAGAGCAGGCGCCACTCAGATTTTTCAATTCTTTTTCTCATTTGGGTTAATTATTTGTAATTGTTTATTTTTTCTTATAAAATTATATGATAGCTATAAGTAAATGTCCTTTAGTGTGACATATTTTTTTATGTCCTCTGATCTTTAATTAGTCAAAATAGCTTAAAATACTGTATGTTTGCATAACTTGGCATGACCAAAGAAGGAAGGAAAATATGGAATGAATTAGCCCATACTGTACAATGGGAGAAACCATCCCCTTATCTTCACAGGTACCATCATCAACAAACAATAGCAGTGAGTACCTTTTATAGGGCTCTGAGGCACTCACTCTGAAGCCAGCAGAGTGATTTTGCCTCCTTCTGACTTTTATGGGGAAATGTATCAAAAGAAAGTCAGCACGAACTTACCTGAATAGCCATTTAAAAAGAGTCTGGCCCATTGCAGGCATCTCAAAATGTCCTTGTAAGTAATAAAGAAAAAAAGTTCATTGCATTTTTTAGTAGTGTTGACTATCTCTAGCATATTATTTTTAAGTCATGATAGGGTGAGAGGTACATAGAGTTCTTTATATATTTAATGCATGACATTTTTATATTCATTTTATAGAACTATAACTTTGTACCACTGGCTAAAGAAACTCTTATTTACACCTTTGTTTTTTGTGCCCTTTTTGCCTCCATCTTATTTCTCTTTTTCAGTGGCTTAGAGTAGAGTAGAAATCTCATGGGATTTTAAAGTTAGAGACAAGGATTTGAGGCCCCTATTTGCTACTTTTATCCACGGGAATTACATCATTTGAGAACCAGTATTTCTTTTTCTGTGAATTGTGACTAATAATTGTGTGTACCTTAGTAGGTGTTATTGGAATCAGTAATAAGATGCATTTGAAATTATTTTATAAAGTGTAAAGCATTCTTATTATGATGTATATTTTTCAAAAGCTCATATTGACTTCTTGATAAAAGAGCTGTACTATTGCTCATATAGGCTGACTTTAACATGATTGGCTGGTCTAAAGATAGGCCTAACATTCAGTTAAGAAGGTTCTGGGGGCTCAAGAGATTAGGGTGAAGTAGGTTAAAATGGAGGGTGTGCCAGGATGATAGATTATCTGGTGCTGAGTAGTATTCAGATCGGTATACTTATCTCCACCAGCTACCACAACCCTTGTTAGGTGACTTTCTTGGATTCGTATAGAATGTTTATTAATTTTTACTTATTTATTTTTTAAAATCAATAACCTTTAAGTCTGTCTAGAAAAATCTTCTAGTAACTGCTCTCTGCTGTTAGGTCGTTCCTGGATAACAGGTCACCAATTAATATACTTCCTTTTGGCTGACTCCTGACATTCCAGTAACCACGCCAGCCAGTCATCCTTGTTCCTCTGCACATTCAGAACTTACACTTTCTTTAAATCCGTTTCCTTTTTCCTTTACACTTTCTTTAAATCCGTTTCCGTTTTCCTTTTCAAATTTCTCATATTTCTCTGAATTTTTATTTTCTGCAGATGACTCTTAAATGGATTCCTCTTAATTTCATGCATAGCGCCCTCCCCTGACCCTACTATCTAATATTCATAACTTTCATCCTAAACTATAGCATTCTTCTTTGAAAAAAAAATCTCATTTACTTGGTGAAAATTGAGATCATACAGAATTTTTTTCTTTATAAATCTAAAGCTTTCCTTGGGAGATTAGGACCATCTATTACAAGTTCCCTCAGCTTCCCTTCCTTTAGTTTCAGAAGTTTTAAATATTTTTATTTGTTCTCTCTTTGGTATCATCCTTCATTTTTACATTCTGTTCATTTCTTGACCCATTATAATCTGAATTCTGTCCTCACTCAGCCATTGAAATTGCCCTGCTGATGGTCATCTTGTCAAATAGTTCTTTACTTTGCCACCTACCTAACCTCTTTGTTATGTTTTATTCTGTTGACTAATTTTTTCCCCAGCCTTTCCTGTTTTTCCTCTTTCACTTCTTCCCTCCTCTTTCATCCAGTATCAGGTGAAGTGCTAGACTCTGGGTATACGAAGAATTACATGAGAGAGGGTGGTGGTGGTGTATGCTTTACCCTGAAGAATCACATAGTCTAGGGGCACCTGGGTGGCTCAGTCGGTTAAGCGTCTGCCTTCGACTTGGGTCTTGATCCCAGGTTCTTGGGATTGAGCCCCACATCAGGGTTCCTGCTCAGTGGAGAGCCTGCTTCTCCCTCTCCCTCTGCTGCTCTCCCTGCTTGTGCTCTCTCTCTCTGTTAAACAAATAAATAAAATCTTAAAAAAAAAAAAAAAAAAAAAAAGAACCACGTAGTCTAACAACAAGACCAACAAATAGTAATGATACAGCCTGCTAAGGATTGCACATACAGTGACATTTAGGTTCAGAAAAGACCTGCTTTCCATCTAGAAACTCTCTGCCCCTAGCTTTGTGATATTGTACCCTTTGGTTCTCTTCGGGCTTACTCTTTATATACCCTTATCTTAAACAGGGTAATTTCCATGAGTTTGGTCTTTTGCCCATTTTTATTTTTGCTCTTACCTGCTCATGGTTTATCATATACCTTTATAATGTTAACTCTTAACTCTATACACATAATTTTCAAGGCCTACATTTCTAGCATTAATCTCTCACTTCATTTTCAAACCCAGACCTCAGACTGATTCCTAGAAATTATAACATGGCTATCTTCAGTCGTATTTAACTTTAACCTATCCAAAGCTGTTTCCCTCTCCAACCACAAATACACATATGAAAATCATTTGAACAAACAAAATTCATCCTGTGTTTCCTGTCTCAGTGAATAGCTTTACTGTTTTCTCTGTTATGTGGTCTCTAGAAGTCTCTGTGTCATTTTTAACTCTCGATTCAACTCATCTTTTATGTATGAGGCATTGAGTTAAGTATATTATGAACGGGATCTAGTTTAATTCTTTTACTATGAGGTAGGTATTGTTTTCTATGTTTTTAGACATGAGAAACTTGAGAGTCAGAAAGGTCAAGCCCCATGTCCAAGAGTAATACACAGAACCTGAGTGGCTGACTTAGGGTCACACCCACGTGGCTGTCTCTGCAAAGTGTGGTCTTGCGCCCTTTGTATTGTATCAACTCCTCTCACAGTTGGGCTCACTGTGTCTTCTGTACCAGTATTAGCACATTTAACATCCACATTTATACTTTTGTTACTTTCAGTGGTTCTATAATCTGCATATATTTGTGACTAGGAAGATATTCTTAAGAGTGTGGAAGATCTTTTCAGTGAATTAAGCTAAAACGGGCTCAGCAAGCTTTTCCTGTAAAGAACAAGATAGTAAGTGTTTTAGGTCTTTGTGAGCCGTACAGTCTCTGTGGCAACTATTTAGCTCTGCCTTTGGGGTAGAGAAGCTACCACAGACAATATATAAATGAATGGGCATTGCTGCATTCCAACAAAACTTTATTTACAAAAACAGGACATGGGGGATGTGGCTTACCAGTTCTTGGTTACATAGTATTTCATTTCTACTATCTAAACTAATGGGTTTTATTTGATTTATTAGTTTATTCATTCACACATTCATTTGTGCATTTAAAATGCATTTATGTATAATCTAAATTGCTCAGGTAAGAGAGAAGTTAAGAGAGGTAATTAAAGAGGTGTAATTTGAATTTAACAGTTGGGAACTATTGCTTGAGAAGTGTTTGAGTTGGTCAGAGTTCTGAACTTTGTCCATGGAGAGGTGAATGAGTTTGTGCAAGTTGCATGATCTCTTTGAGTATTAGTTTCTTTGTAAAGTGGTAGGAATAGTGCTTACCTCACAGCATTGTTGAAAGTGTGAGATGGAAGCCCACCTTATCAATAGAGGTATGACTGCCATTGGTAGTGTCATTTTCCTTGGTCTCCTGTGTTTTCCACATGAACTCTTTCTCTTTCTTTCTTTCTTTCTTTCTTTCTTTCTTTCTTTCTCTAAAGATTTTATTTATTTGCAAGAAAGAGCATGAGTTGGGGGGTGGGGAGAGGCAGAGGGAGAAGCAGTCTCCCCGGGATCATGACCTGAGCTGAAGGCAGATGCTTAATCGACTGAGACACCCAGGTGCCCGGAACTGTTTCTTATAGAGAAATTTAAGAGACAAAAAGAATGGAATCTCCTTCTCAGATGGAAGTGGGGAAGCTATCATAATCATTATTCTCTCTCTGTAATAGATGACAATAGGGAAAAAAAAAACGCAAATAATTGTTTTGGGTGGGGAGAAATGATAGTGGGGAATATGTGTCAGGGCTGAGCAGATAAAAAGTCTGGAAAGGAAGACAAGAAAATTAAACTTTTCTCGGTAAACTAAGGCTGGGTGAGGAGAACAAAGAAGGGGCATGAGGATGGGGCACATATGTGGAAACAGGACCTGGAAATGGGTTTAGATGTGGGAAGGGCTGGGAACCGAGAAGGAAAAGGTAGTCAGCAACCCATGAACAACTGCACCATTAGCAGCGTCCCCAGAATTCTGAACTTTGCATAACAGCATATGCCTTTGGAGGGAGGAGATGCTTTCTTGTGTCTTGCCAAGGGTGCTGAGCTGGGTAGCTAACAACCTAACAATGTGACTTCGCGCTAAGATGTAGAAGGTGGCACATTCATATTTAAAATTCGTATCTGTTGCATTGACAAGCCAGCGAACACCGTAGATGGGAAGACAGATTTCCGCTGAAGTTCAGACAGAAACACTTTTTGAAACAACTGACAAAATAGTGCCATAAAGGAATAAATCCAGGGAGTTCCTGGGCATCTTCTCTCTTGATGGCAGTCTCCTGCACAGGTGGTGTGCACAGACTTCTAATAAGCAGTGACACGTATGCATGATAACTTAACTTGTAGCTAGATAGTTTCAGTTCCAGTTTTGAATCAGGGGCACTGTGCTGCCTGGGTACATACTCACTGTGCTTTTGATGTCACTTGAAACAATAGAGCTGCCTCCTAATGCAGCTTACTATCACGAAGGTAGGTATTTTCTTTGTATGGTTTAGGGCCCTCGAAATGAAATAACCACATGGTTGTATGCTTTAAAGTAGTCCAATAGATAAAAAAATTCCAAAATTTTGAAGATGATTTGGGTGATTTAATAAGTTCATAATAATTTTTTTTTCGAACAAAGGGATAAAGCAGCTAAAGATTTTCATTACTGAGACCCCTGAGTCAGTTTAAAACTTGTTTCTGTGACCATGGGGAATGAACACTACATTAGTGGTCCAGAATCTTCCACCGTTGTCTTAACTCTTCCAGTACTCTAGAGTTCAGTCAGCTCTACCTGGATCTTTGTCACTTGATCTGTGACATGAACAGCCTGTATCAGATGACTGCAAAAGGGACTTTCCACTGTGAAATTTGATGCTCTTCTTAAATTAATTAATGTGGTGCTCTTCTTAAATTCTAGGCATTTTTAAAAAAGACTATTTATTTGAGAGAGAGCAAGAGAGAGCACAAGTGGTGGGGTGTGGGGCGTGGAGGGAGAGGGAGAAGTAGGCTCTTAGCAGGGAGCCCTCGCTGGGCTGATCCCAGGTTCCCAGGCTCCCAGGATTATGACCTGAGTCAAAGGCAGATGCTTAACTGACTGAGCCACTCAGGCACCCCAAATTCTAGGAGGGTTTTTAAAAAGATCTGGTCTGTACTCTGTCTTCGGGCTGCTCTGTATCCCTTCCCAAGTAAGTGTAGCCCCGTTCCTGGTTTACTGTAGGTGCATAGTAGAAACTTGTTTTTTTTAGAAAACAAAAAATATAATGGTGGGATGCTGCATTGGTATTTAGTTTAAATGACACGACCAGATGTGAGGATAGAAAAGATTCGCATTTTATAAAAATAACTTCAGCCGTCCATTCGTATAGTCTATCACTTTGTGTAATATTTCCTTAAGTTGTTCATTTTTAAAATTTATTTTTAATTTTTTTATTTTAAGATTTTTATTATTAGAGAGTGAGCAAGCACAAGTGGGGGGGGCAGAGGGAGAGGGAGAAGCAGGCTCCCCACTGAGCAGGGAGCCCGATGCTGCTAGATCTCAGGACACCAGGATCATGGCCTGAGCGGAAGGCGGACGCTTAACCTACTGAGCCACCCAGGCACCTGGGTTTTTTCATTTTTATTTTTTCATTTTTATAAATATTAAATATAAATAATTACCATCCAAAGTGGTGTATTTTATTTGAAACATCCAAAAAAGTTAGTGTAGTAACAGTTTTGTAACATTATGTAATAACATTTTATAATATAGTGGAATAATGCAGAAGTCACGTCTGTCAAAGGTAAGCAGAACTTTGTAGGTAAGGAGGATGACAGGCAGAAACGTGCAGGATTCCTGTCTCAAATATCCTCTCTTCGGCTGTATGTAGTCATGTGCTTCTTTTAATAAATGAGACATTGTTAGGGTCAGCCAAGCCCTGTCTTTTAGACGATCCCTCTAAACTTTTTGATTTTAGAATACAGTCCAAATCAAAGCGAATTGTCACATTTAAAGTTTTGTTCAAACTGAGGGATTCAGGACGCAACATGATGTGATAAAGGAAGTTTTCCCATGGAAGGACAGCTAGAGAGTAGGGACCTAAAAGAGATGTTCAAGGTTCTTTGGATTTAGAGCAGTACCTATTAAGCAGATTTCCTTAAGGGAATCTTCTGTCTGTGTGGAGGAGGCATTGGGGGAAACAGATGTCAGTGGGACAATGGGAGGCTAGAAGGAGACACAGAGGACGGGTTTACTTTTTACAGAGTGAAGCTTGACTTGTGCTTTGCATGTGTGCTCTTTCCAGAATCTGTGAAAGAAGGTTCTACAATGGTTTGCTCGGCTCTCAGGAGAGTTGCCCACATGCATGTTTACCTGGTGAGGAAGGCCAGTAGTGTCTCCACAGGCCATCATCATCACCAGGCCTTGGGCTCGAGAACTGCTGCTTCAGAGTTTGCTGCTCGAGGAGCTCCAGGTGGCGCGGTGGAGGTACTGGGCAAATCCTACCCTCGGGATGACTACAGCAACCTCTCCCGGAAAGTCCTCTCCAGGGTCGGCAGGAATCTGCACAACCAGCAGCATCACCCGCTCTGGCTGATCAAGGAGAGGGTGAAGGAGCACTTCTACAAGCAGTACGTGGGCCGCTTTGGGACTCCGCTGTTCTCGGTCTATGAGGACTTTTCTCCAGTGGTCACCACCTGGCAGAACTTTGACAGCTTGCTCATCCCAGCTGACCACCCCAGCCGGAAGAAGGGAGACAACTATTACCTGAATGGGACTCACATGCTGCGAGCTCACACGTCCGCGCACCAGTATGACCTGCTGCACGCCGGGCTGGATGCCTTCCTGGTGGTGGGCGATGTCTACCGGCGCGACCAGATCGACTCCCAGCACTACCCAGTGTTCCACCAGCTGGAGGGTGTCCGACTCTTCTCTAAGCACGAGGTGAGTCTTGAGACTGTTCTTACCATTGATAGACAGCATGGACATTCTTGTCGATCTCACTAATGTTTATCTCAGTGAAACCAGTTGTCCTTGATCTCATTTTGCCTTTGTGAATTATACATCCTTGATGGTTTCCTTTGTACAGGCCGAGCCTCAATATTTTTTGATGATTTGCTGTGTTAGTACCTACAGAAACGAGTGGGCCTTTGTTTTCCCTCGTCTGACCTTGGTCTTACCATACTGACCTGCCTTTCTCTGGGTTTCTTCATATGAATGAATTGTCAGTGGCTCAAATTTATCCTCGGTCTAGGATGGTCAAGATACAATGCTGCACCCTATGGTTAGGTTATTCTAGTTCTCAGTTAGTAAAAATTAATTAGGTATTCATGCTATTAGAAATTAATGAATTTCTTAAACAGTAGAGGGACTGGCAGTTTTATTGGCTTAGATTGGAAACCGTGTTCTGTTCCCAAACTCTTCCCTTATCTTTCCTTCCTTCCACATTTGTAGGTGTTTTACGTTTTTTTTTTTCTTTGTGAAATGTCTTAGCTGTTGCTATTCCTGAGGTATATGTTTGGATGCTTAGAGATTTTTGATCAGCAAATCTGATATTCTGGTTATTCTCAAAAGCACCCAACACTTTGCATGCTTGTGAGCTGGTATTATAATATACTGATTTCCTAATTTTTTTTTTTTTGGCAAATTGTAAAAATCCTTAAAAGCTTGAGTCTGTTTCCTAAAAACCTGCAATACCATTTGTCTTTCATTCATATATTGTTAAATCTCTGTTTTTATGTAAGAAACAAATGGAATCAAATGAGGCACAGGAGATATTTCACTTTACCCCTTTCGCACTTCTTCCATACATGTTCACCGAAACAGGAGGAACAGTTCCCTTCTGTGCACAGACGCTAAATGGGTTGTTGGACATGGAAAGGAATGGTATATGATCCCTAGGCTAAGAAGGAGGCATTGTTTTGTTGTATTAAGTGAGTCACGTTGTATAGACAACTGTTTGCCTCAGGATGTGCTGTTTTCCTGTGAGTCTGTGATCCTACGGCAGTAGGTTAGCTTTACACGAAAAGGCCATCCACGCTTGATCGCAGAGCAGCTTAAATGAGCATTCTTACTACTTGGAATAGCTGACTAGTTTCTAAGTTAGGATTAACACTATTAATAAGGGTATGGGTTTATTAGGAAACGAAAAGGAAACAAACATAGGTCAAAGTCTAGGAAATATGAGCAAGTGATAGAATGTCGGTACAATTAACGTGCCGATGTGCTGGAGGAGATGTATGCTAGTAATATGGTGTCGGGTCCCAGCAGCCGGCAGGTGCTCAGCCTAGCTTACCTCATTAAAAACATGAGAAAGGAAAGTGCTCACTGATTTGTAAGCCTGAATGCCATGAAAGTGACAGTGAAAGCTTTGAGACTAGCATTTTAATGGAGGAAAATCCAGGCTACAGGAAGAGGGATAGGAAACTAATCTTTATCTTGTTTCATACTTGTTTATGGTCCAGTCCAATTTAGTCAACAGCAGACATGGCTAATCTAGACTGATAATGTTACTGTATATTCTGCCTTATCATTAAAAAAATTATATATGCACACACACACACGTATATAACTAGTAATATAGTTTGATGGGGAATTCCCTGTTCATCGCTTCATTTATTCCTCGTAATAAAACCCTTGTGAGATCAGTTATTTCCACTTCGACCATGAGGAATCTGAAGTCTCCAAAGGTTGCCCGAGGTTATCCACCCCGTTGGTGGCAGGGCTGAAACTTGAACTCAGGTCTTCTGAGTTCATTGCCCATTCTGCTATATTCTGTTGCTTTTCAGGGAGCTGCTTTGTAAGTGGGACCTGCTTATGACCCAAGTGGACCGTTAGTTTTAAGAATGGTGTTGAGAAGAGAGAGGTTTTGTTTTGTTTTGTTGTTTAAAAGCCTGGTCTCAACTAAAGTGTTGGTACTGTCTGACCTAATCTTAACTAACAAAAAAAATGTTTTTTCCTTCTTTCAGTTTATTTGCCCTAGAACATGGTTTTTCAGTAATTTTAATCATGTTACCTTGTAATTTAAAAATTATATTGTTATCTTTTAAAGTTCTCCTATTTTTTAATAATCTTTGTAATTGTTTCAATTACTATAAGGTGTATTTCAACAAGAAGAAAAGTAAACACAGAGGTCTGGGGGAAAAAACAGGGATAAGCCTAGAAATGGATGAACTATGACTATATATTTTAACTATTAATTGTGAAGAAAACCCTTTTTGTATTTCGAAAAAAGGTTAAATGTATCAGTACTCACAAATATAAATGGGTCAAACTTATCAATTAGAGACATACATTACCAGAGGGGACATTTTCCCACGTGAGAGACCTGAAACAAAACCATACCAGCAGTTGAAAATAAAGGGCAGGAAAAAGATATATCAACCAAATACTTACCAAAAGAAAGCTGGTACAGCGATGCGAATATTAGACAAAATAGAGTTTGTGGCAAAAATTGATAAATGTGAAAAAAGACGGATAATATATCAACGATGATGTTTTATGAATCAGGAATTTTAACGTGTCCAACATTATAGCCATGATACATAAACCAAAACTGAAGAAATAAAAGTTCAACTTGACAAATTCATAATCACAGTAGAAGATTTTAGATGACTTCAATCAAAAACCAATGGATTAAGTAGACAAGATGAGTAAAGAGATAGACAGCCTGAAAACATGATTAACAGGCTTGAGTTATGTTTATTTTTAAAATTCTGTAACTAAAATAAAATAAAATTCTGTAGCTATACAGATCCACACAGAAATTCTATACTCACAGTGAGAGGTATGCAGTCACATGGGATACTTGAAATAAGTTGTCCGTGTACTATTGACAGCTCGAGTCTAAACAGATGTCAGAGAATCGATAACATAAATAGAGCTGTGCTTGACTACAATGTAGTTTATGTAGAAAGCAGGAAGAAAGGATAATAAAAACTTTTCATATCCTCAGATATTTAAAAATGCACAGTTACAGATTCATGGGATAAAGAGAAATATTAACAGTAAATTGCAAATTAGTTATTAACCAGCAATGACAATACTCTCTTCAGACTGCTCAGATGTGTGGGAAAGTAGTCACTTGATTTTGTAGAAACTTGGTAGACCCCACTTAAATTGTGTGATCACAGTTAATAAAGCAAAATGTGTGGGATGTCCCTAACGAGGTACTTGTAGTACATTTAGTTTTAAATATATTTAGGAAAATTTTAAAACCCTGAGAAATCAATGAGTTAAGTGTCATTTTAAGATGCTGAAGCAAACAGCATTGTTCCCAATGTAGAAGGGAGGTGAGTTGTATGGTTTTTAATAGTCCCAAATCTTACTAAACAGATAACAGCAGCTAGAATAGCAAAGCCCGTCTCCAGCACAACTGGTGACAAGGTCTCCCTAAGATCTTCACAAATGGCGGGAACTCACAGGTGCCGCTGGAAGATCTGCATTGTGTCAGAAACTAAGGCCGTCGTAGAGCCAACCAGTGAGGGCTGAAGGGAGGAGAGCTGCTTCTGAGTCTCAGAGAACAAACTTCGGACAACCGAATTTACTCATGGGCCCTTGACATTTAGTACCAGGAATAGCATTGTTCGCCAGTGACCACCAACATCACAAAAAGAGGGGCCAGGGCCAGACTCCTGTTGGAAGAATACAATGCCAACTATAAAGTCTTGCCAAAAAAATTGGACCTGAAACTGATCAAATCTCTAGATCCGGCTCCAAATTTATAGCAAGTACCGAGGACAGAGAAACATGTTAAACTATGCCATGGAGAATTAATAGCAAAATCCAGCCTGTGGGAAATGAGACAGCAATGTTACTGAAGATGTGATGTGGATAATGAAGCAGAAGAAGCAAAAGGAAAACCTTAGAAATGTTCAAGCACGTTATCAGTGGACTTCCTTTGTGGACTGGCATATAAACTGGTTCCAGTGTTCTTCCACGCTCCTGGTGAGTTGCATGGGCTCAGTTTGTGCGGTCATCCTGCACAGTAGGACCATATCTCCGTCTGAGACTGACTGGAAATCTTAAACTGTCCTTCCAACATAGACAGCTTGAGAAGCACTGCTCTACAGGACAAATGATTAAATTTCCTCAAATAAACTGCAAGAAAAATAAAAGGAAAATACACCTATAGATTAAAAGAAAGATCAAGCAATCACAATGCTTAGATCCTATCAAGAGAAAACATCTTTAAGGAAAAAATCATTTGAGGCCATTGGGAATTTGAATGCTAACTGAATGTCTGAATTTAAGGAGTTCTTTTATTTTTATTTTTTAAGGTATGACAGTGGTATTATATTTTTATAAAGTCATTTTCCTTTAGATTTACATATTGAAATACCTGTGAGTGAAATGATCAGGTGTCTCCGGTTTTCTTCAGAATAATACAGGGATAGGCATGTGGAGATGAATGGAAGAGGACTGGTCATGAATTGTTAATTTTTGAAGCTGGGTGTTGGATACATGAGGGGTCATTATCCTTTCTACATTCGTGTGTTTGAAATTTTTCTGATAAAAGGTTAAAAAAAAAGACTGAAGGAAGAACACTGGGGTCAGTCAGTCAATCAGGAGAACATTTGTTGAATACAAACTGGGGTTCAGGTCTGTAAGAAGGTATCAGACAATCATGAGATGCTCCCTGGTTTCATGTGGAAGACAACTGTTAAGATTAAAAAAAAAAAACAGGAGGCAGAAGATATTAATCATAGAAGAATACATTGCATACAGAGACTGAAACCAATTAAATCTAGGATTAATAGCCTCTCTTCCATCATTCTGAGATGATTTTACACGTTTTACCAAGTCTGAAAGACTTGTATGTTCTGTTTCAGGGTATAGAGAGACCTATCAAGCTCATTTTATGAGATTAGACATGTTAATATACAAACTAGATAGAAAAAGAAAATTTTAGAAGTTTCGTCTTTATGAACATAGATGATTCTCTATTTTAATGAACAGATAGAGAATTATTAAATGAAATATTTGCAAATTTAATTCACTGGTGTATTGTGTCCTACCACGATATTATTATACATTTATTCCATTATATTAACTGATGTAAGGAGAAGAAGCATGTGATCACCTCAATAGATGTAAAAAAATAATTCGACGGCATTTAATGTTTTATGACATAAAAAAAGCATTTGATTACATTAATGACTCATGATAAAAACTTTTAGCAGACTAGGAATAGAAGGGAACTTTCTTTTCTTTTTTTTTTTTTAAAGATTTTATTTATTTGAGAGACGGAGAGAGTGAGAGAGAGAGAGCACAAGCCAGGGGGAGAGGCAGAGGGAGAGGGAGAAGCAGACTGTCCACTAAGCAGGGAGTCCAACCCCGGACTCAGTCCCAGGACCCTGGGATCATGACTTGAGCCGAAGGCAGACGCTTCATCGACTGAGCCATCCAGGCGCCCCTAGAATGGAACTTTCTTAAATGATACTTGTCAAGCAGTCACAGCAAATATCATAATTACTGGTGTTAAATTATAAACATTTCTATCAAAATTAGCAACAATTCAGGATTATTTGCTGTCACTGCTTCTATTCATCATTGTGTGGGAAGTTCTACATTATGTAGTAAGCCTGAAAGAGAAATAGAAGGTGTAAGCATTGGAAAACGAGATTAAAGCTGCTAAATTTTAGATAATATGATTGTTTACCTAGAAAATTTAACAGGGTATTCAAGTCAATTATTAGAACTAATAAGACAGTTGAGTAAAGTTGATGGGTCCAATGTAGAAAAAAATGTTTCTAATCCACAAGTAATAACCAATTAGAAAATATAATGGAATAAAGATTTCATTCATAGTATCAACTAAAACTTTGAAGTGCCCAGGTATGGTTTTTGCCAAAGATGCTCAAGATATTTACGGATAAAATGATGAGATGTTATTAAAAGACATAAAAGAAGAAGAGAAAAAGGAGAGATATACCATAATCACAGATTCATAGCTAGGAAAACAATATCATGAAGATGGCAGTTCCCCCAAATCAATGTATAAATTCAGCATAAATCTAATCAAAATATCCACTGAGTGTTTTGGAGAAGTTGAAGGATGAATCTTCAAATTCACTGAAAGAACAAGTTTGTGAATAGCCAGAACAATTTTTTACAAGCACTGGTATAAGGGGCATGCCTTACCAGACTTACAATGCTCTAGTAATTAAGATGGTTTATTATTGGCACAAGGTTAGTCAAATAACGAACTTTAAAATAGCTCTCCTCATATTTGTTAAGTGTATTATCTTATTATAAAGTGGAAATGATGTTATATAAATGGGGAGGTGATGGATTCTACATGAATTGCTCTGAGACAATTAGCTGTATAGGAAAAAAGAATCTTTTCCTATCCACATTTGTGATCTTTATCTCACACCAAATGCAAAATTCAATTCTGGGTGGATTCACAATCCATTTGTGAAGAGGTGTTTAAAACTTAAAGAAGAAAATGTGAGAAATTTTCATTATCACCTTGGGGGTAGAATATAATATCTTTAACTCAGACTCCCTAAAAAGAAAAATCCTGAAGGGAAAAAATTGTTAAAGAGTGACTACATTAAGATAAAATTTCTGCCTAACAAAAACCTTTCATAAATGAAGCAACAGACAAGGTGGAAATATTTGTGTATATACAGCTAAAAGATTGATATTGATCAAATTAAAAGGTTTTAGTTTGAAAAAAAGAATCCAATAGGGAAAGTCTGAAGTACCAAGTGCTGGCCAATACATGGAGCCGTGGGAGTGCTCTGGGGGAGTTTATATAAAAACACACACCAAAAATGTCACTCCCATGTGTGTACTTAGATAATGTTCTTGAGTGCTCGTATTAGCAGACAGATGAGAATGTTCATAGCATTCTTAGTATTAGCCCAAACCTGGAACAACCCGGATTTCTACCAAGAGTAGAACAGATAAGTAAACCGTGGTATATTTATCCGATGGTATGTGAATATTTCCCGTGAAAATGAGTAAATCACAACTATATGCATTGACATGAATGAATATGCAAAGTAGTATTAGGCAAAGAAAGAAAGTTACAGAAGCTTGCGTTGTATGATTGCATTTACGTCAAGTTTTTAAAATGGGCACAATTAATCAGTATGTTACTTAGGGGTTCATGCATGTGTGGAAAAATTAAGGGATGCAAAGGAATAATGAAAAAATTTAGTTCTTCTGTTAGGAGTGGCAAGGGGATTGTGATCAGGTGGGGGCATGCAGGGGGCTGCAACGTTTTTGGTACTGTTGTCTGAAAACAGATACGGGTGGCGATCACACGTGTATGTGTTTTTATTGTTCTGTAAACATGATATACTATACACTCTTTGTATGAATGATTTATTGTGTAATTTTTAAAAAAGTTAATAGCCCATCATCAGCATTAACAGCCTATCAATAGATGTGGGCGACCGATAAGCAATGACTGGGCTTATCAGTAAATAACAAAACGCAAAGTTCAAATGTAAAAGAACCAGATATTCCAAATCTATTAGATTAGTAAAAATTAATAACCTGGAAAATAGCAAGAATCTAGAGGAACCACAAATCTTACGTCCTTTTGTTGGGAGTGTATATAGTTGCCACCACTTTGTAGAGTTATTTGGTAGTTTTTTGTTTTTTTTTTAATTGTATACTCTTTAATCTGGTGTCTTTTTCTTTAAGTGTAAAGAATAAAGGACAATTGGCTCTATTTGTACATTGAATATTTTATTGCAGCTGACATAGAACATCTGTGTCAACATGGATGAGGTTTTAATACAATGTTGAGGGAAACAAATAAGTTATGAGTGATACCAAACTATGATATCCTTCTTTTTAGAGGGAAAGAGAGAGAGCGCGCACGCATGCATGACTTTGGTGGGGGAAAATGGCAGAGGGAGAGGGAGAGAGAGAATCTCAAGCAGACTCCCCAGTCGTGCAGAGCCTGACTCAGGGATCGATCGTACTGTCCTGAGATCATGACCTGAGCTGGAATCAAGAGTCAGACGCTTAAGCAACTGAGCCACCCAGGTGCCCCTAAACTATCACATATATGTATGTATGTATGTATGTATTTATTTATTATTTTTTAATTATTTACTTGAGAGAGAGATCCACAAACAGGGTGTGGGGTAGAGGGAGAAGCAGACTTCCTGCTGAGCATGGAGCCTGTTATGGGACTTGATCTCAGGACGCGGGGATCATGACCTGAGCTGGAGGCAGAGGCTCAACTGACTCAGCCACCTAGGCACCCTTTAATAGATATTTTAGAATAAGTCCAAATAACAAGTGTTCTCATTGTGTGCTTGCTCATGCTTTGTCTCTTTCACTTGCTGTAGCTCTCTTTCTTTCTCTCTCTCTCCACACCCATTCCCCCATTACACATACAGTGTTTTTTTTGTTTTTTGTTTGGTTAGATAAATACATCGGTAGGTGTGAGAAAAATACATGGGAATGATAAATACCAAAATCAAGACACTGATTACCTGGCAGGTGAGGGTAAGGTGAGTAGTAGCAGCCGTCATCCTTGTTTGCAAATAATGCCAGATATTATGATTTTTTTTTTTGGAGGCTAGAAGGATTTTTGATACTAGAAAGTTTGAGCACCACTGTTCAGTTGCTTCAAAACTAAATTTTTACCAAACATGTGAGGCATTTATTTTGCAAAGAATAGCAAATCTCATGTGTTTGACAGACCCACCAGAGGGAGCCCATACAAATCCTGTTTCTATTTAATCTGATTTAAAAAAATTAATAAGTACATACCTGGACCATGTTCAGAGAAGCTATATTTTCCTTTTGTCCCTGGAGACGTCTTATCCTGTTTCACCAGCTGTGCCTTGTGTATGATTCCTGGGAGTGCACTCTAAGTACAGTGAGTGCACCAAGGGGCCGTGGAGGAGGTAGGATGCTCTGTAATTTATTTTTCACTCTGGGCTGCAGACTCTTTGTTTCCTCATTGTGTCTTTATTGTCTCCATTCCCCTTCTATGACTCCCTCTGGGTCCGTTTTATCCAGAGTCTTCCTCTTATATATACACATGTGCAAGCTCTACTTCCTCCTGAATTTAAGATTATTCATGACGAGCCTTCCTTTCTTCCTGTTTTTGTCTTGAGTATTATTATTAAAAAAATCTAAATTCTTTTTTTTTTTTTTAATTTTAAGAATCCGTGTATATATCTTGTCTTTGTCTTCTTGGCTGGTAGTTCTCAAACTTGAGTGGATTAACAAGTCCTGGTCCATGACCGAGTTTTTGTGGATCTCACTGGAAAATTACTGATATAAGAGGAATATGGCAAGTTTTATAAATGTACATTTGTTCACTTTAAAGGACTTTTTCTTGTCCTGAGATGATTTCCTTTTTACGTTCTTAACTATTAAAATATTCTTTTATGAATTGATGGTGATGGTATTTAAAAAATATGCCTGTATTTCCAAAATAAAGCCTTGCCAACTTTATCTTAGTTCCTAGAATTTTTTGAAATTATTACCAGCATATGAAATGCCAAGTGAAGTCTTATATTTCTAAGTAAATACACATATGTCTTGATAAATGAAGACATAGTTATGTTATGGAGAAGATGTAAATATTCTGTAACTAATAGTGATTCATGCATATTCACACAGAAAAAAAGGGGAATGTTTCTATAGAAGAGATGAGTAAAGGTATACAGAGAAGTAAGCTTTGATATAATTTGGACAACAACACATTAGTGAAATACTACTTCATTCAGAGGTCCAGTTCACATCCTATTCCATCTCAACTGCCTCCTCTTTAAAAATAATCACTGGCATTCCCCATTTCTTCCTGTAGAAGTGTGGTTAAGGGGTTCCCTCCATGGGTTGTGCTCCTTCCCTGTAATTATTCAATCGGAGTGGAGTGGATATCCTTCATTTCGAACAACCCCTTTGGCATCCTTTGTGGTTCATCCTTGTTAGAAAACCACTCTCATTTATCATCAGAAAATTTCATTTTTTCTCCCTTTGATATTCTCTCCCACCTTCCAGATGGTTCATTAGAACCCTCCTGTTCTTGGGCTTCTTTTTCTGAGCTTCCCCACTGTTACTCTTGTGGTGAGCCAAAGGTAGTCTCTTTATTCCTGCTTTCTACCCTGAATCACTTTTCTATCATTCAGTGAATGACAAGGTTTTATTCTCCACCATGTGGTTATTGGGTTTCCTTAATAGCCTCATGCGGAGGGGCTTTATTGAAGGCACTTTTATTTGGCCTTGATAGATTATAGTCACCATGTTTCCCTAATCTCCTCTTTAAACTCTCTTAGGAAGGACTCCTTCTGTCAAAGACACACTTATATTGAAATGTCTTTTCTTTATTTAAATTCTTTTTCTCCACCCGAGTGTTTACTTAGGTATGTCTCTTGACAGTGAAGCAAAAGGCAACTGGTCACAGCCAGGAGTCCACAATATATTGGATTTGAGTAATACTCTGTTATTGGAGGACAAAGTGGGGAGGGGGTTGGACAGCCATTTAAAGAGAGACCAGTCTCTGTTTTCTGTGGCACAGTGCTTTTGCACTGTGATAAGTTGTTCTTGCTGTGACAAAACAGAAACTCCTCGTCTCTTAGCTTGAGACCCTGTCACTGACCTCTAGCGTGATGGCCCATGACCCTCACTGAGCTTTCAGTACATCCTACCTTGAACTTTTACTTTGTGTACGTCTGGTATCTCCAACTGATTGGTTACTTCCTGGTGTCTCCTGTCCCAGCCAGGATCCTGCACAGAGTAGCATTTGGTAAATGTGGTGCTCGGATATCTCCCAGGTTCTGGTCTGCCAGCCTCTACTCTGCAAAGGATGGCAGCTAATGTAGGTAAGTGCATGGCAGTTCTCCTGTCAGCTTTTCTGACGGGGCCTTCTCAGAGCTACTTCTCATGTGCCGGCCTTCCAGAAGAGCAGCTGTATCATTCAGGGCTGGGTTGCAGGACAGAAACCACATAGTAATGGATCAGGGACAGCTCAATATTAAGAATTATTAACTATAGCATAGAAAATTGGGGCAATGAGGGATTGGCTAGTGAGAAGTAAAGAGAACTCTAGAGTACAGAACTTGCAGATCAATGAGCAGCTGCTACCCCCAGGACTGACACTGAACCCCTAAGGAAGAGCCCTCCGCCCCTACCCCTCAGCTGTGGCTCACTGAATGGCACAGAGGTGGTAGTGGTTTCATGCTGGTGAAATTGCTGGATATCCACATTCTGGAATTTGCTGGAAATCTGCTTTCTGAGGGGCCAGGGAAGGCTATTTTGAGGGTGTTGTCTTGTGGGAAGCACTCTGCTATAGACTTGCCTAGAAAGGGTTATGGAGGAAGCAGCTGTCCGGGTGGGAGCTCCTGGGGAGCTGAGTGCTGCTGCTTACACTGCAGGACACCTGGGATCCAGCAGGACTCCCTTTGTAATGCATGTATTTTCAGGGACCTCTCCTGACAGAGCTTAATATTGTGCTGCTGGCAAAGGAAAAATATTTGAAGGACCCCACACAGTTTTCACAGAGCAGTCAATGGAGGATTGATTTGTGGCTGAGAGGCAATACCTTGATAACTAGACAGCCAGCTTGCTCCTTTTCCTGAATATCCAGAAGTCTTTAGTTAGTTAGGCTGTTATTCACCCAATAAATAAGTTGCTAGGGAAAGTCAATTTTAGAGAAGCACAGACTTCTGTCCTTGATTCTAATTTAAAATTTCTTTAAAAAATTTTTTTTTATTTTAAATATTTTTATTTATTTATTTATTTGACAGAGAGAGACAGCCAGCGAGAGAGGGAACACAAGCAGGGGGAGTGGGAGAGGAAGAAACAGGCTCATAGCGGAGGAGCCTGATGTGGGGCTTGATCCCATACTCCAGGACCACGCCCTGAGCCGAAGGCAGACGCTCAACGACTGCGCCACCCAGGCGCCCCCTAATTTAAAATTTCTGAATATAATTTAGGTTGTGGACAAGCTATCTAGTTAACTGGTTCTTACTACATGGATGCATAAAGGACAGAGGATATTCTCAAGGGTAAAAGTTGGAAACAGTATAGGATCTGGAGAAAAACGGATGAATATCCTCCGTCTCTCATTCCTTGAAGATCTCAGGAAGATCATTACCATTTACATTCTGCATTTGCTGTTGGAGGCCAAGAGGGCCTCATTAGATTTTACTGAATCCACGTAATTACAGTAGCAGTATTTTTTGTACTAGCTGAAGTGATGTGTGAAAGTAGCAAAAATATTTTCACAGTGATATTATGCTCTTTCGCAGTAGACTTCACACCTTGCTGGAGACTGCATTTCTTTGTGTGGTGCACATTACGGAAACCTACTTTCTGTGGAAGGGGTGGTATAATTTCACATTTTCAGCTTGGTAGGTACAGGTGGGGAGGTAATGAAAGGCCTTGAGTTTTCTGTACCAGCCATCCTCAGAACCAGCCAGCAACCTGTGATACGCACGTCTTCTTGAATTGTCAGTTCAGATCCCTGAGTCTGCTCTTAGATGGGAAAGATGATACTCCTGCTATTTAACTGGCTCTTTAGGTATCTTTTTCCTGAAGCTTTGTCCTTAAATCTTCTGTCTAATGTCATCCCCCAGACTCATCCTGGGGTAGGTCTCTGAAATTGTAAACTGCTTAATATGAATGAATTTGAAAGATAAAACAAGAGTTTTCTTAAACTAGATACATCATTTAAAGGCAATGCTATTTTTCACCTATATGGAGACTTTCTATAATGTTGTGTGTATGACTGATAGCATTTCATCATTGCAGTGATTTTCTAGCCTTTTTCTTTTACCATTTGGGAATCTGCTGAGAGATTTGGATACTACACACACACACACACACACACACAGAGAGAGAGAGAGAGAGAGAGAGAGAGAGAGAGGATTTTGTATGTAGTTTAAGGGGTGTGATATGCTCCTGGATTAGAAGTCACTGTCAAGTAGATAGTTCAGTCTCCATGTCGATAATTCCCAACCTACATCGGTAGTAAGCTGGAAGAACTGTTGTTCTTTATTCCCTTAGCATTTCTCTCTTCCCTCTTCTGCTGTTTCTTATAATACCTCCCCGGATCACATTGGGATCCAGGCTGGGACTATGTTTGGTGGTGGATTACATGAATAGCAGCAGAAGTTAGGTTTATGTTAACCATATGAGTGCAGAGAATGTTGCCTAACTTGGGAATGACCAGATGTCAGCTGTTGGGGTGATTGGAGGATCAAGATTGAAGTCAAGAGCTAAGAGTCAGAGGCTGTCTAGGAATAGGTGGGTGACTTGAATGTGTTTGGGGAAGCCAAGGGACGAATTTCTGCCTAAATCTGAGAGTCTTTATCTTGGGGCACAGGACATTCCTATGTAGTGACCATTCCAGATCCAAGAAATGGAAATATTTGTTCTATGTTTAGAAGCTTGTAAGGTGGAGAGCTGCTTTGAGATTGGACTCAGGTACAGGGTTGGGTGGTGTGGGTCTTGTGGGGAGCAATCTTAGCACACATCCAGTAAAAGGTGAATCTTAAAGGCCTGGCATGTGTTGGGGTTTAGATAGTTCATTGTATGTATCATTTAAGGGTAATGACCTAGGCTGAAATCAAAACAGAGAAGGATTTACATTAGACAAATGGAAAGAGTAACTGTCTCACTGTAAAAATTATAAGTGAGAGGCTCTTTCAATGGGATTTGGGGTCACCTTGTCATCCAGGTGATGTTTCTCAATATTTTAAGGAGATGGACTCAGAGTAAAGGACCCTCAGTTCAGTTGCCCCAACTCTGTTACCTTTTCCGTGCAAAAACTTGGGATAGCAATGATGTGTCATTTCGTAGGGAATTTGGTGATGGGACCATGTAGAATATGTATCTATCTGCTTTGACAATAGTGGTATAAATGATTCTCATTTGAACCAAAGTATCAAATATAATTTTAAAATATAGTTGTTAGATGTTGACTCCATGATGCATCAATATATACTATAGCATTTGTCAAGTAATCCACAATAAACATATCCATAGCGATAGGACTAACAGTGATTTATTGTTCAAAAGCTGCACCAGCATTTGAAATCTACAACCAACCTAGGATACCACTGGAGGTTAACTGATAGTCCCCTCCTAGTGAATTGTGGAGATTCTGACTTTTCAAACGTGTTCCAGGGCTATAAGAGCTTTTTGGTGTCGTCTTTTTATGTTAGTCAGCGTTCTCTGGAAACAGAACCCTTGGGTGAGTGTGTGTGTGTATGTGTGTGATTTATATAAAGTGATTTATTGTAAAGAAGTGGCTTATGTGATTATGGAGGCTGAGAAGTCAGACCGCGGAGAGCCAGTGATAGAGTTCCAGTCTGAGTCTGAAGGCATGAGAAGCAGGAAGGCCAGTGGTATATGTTCCAGTCCAGAGGCAGGAGAAGACTGTCATTCTGCTTCAAAGACAGTCAGACACAGGGAAAAATTTGTTACTTAGCCTTTTATTCTATTCTGGCCTTCAACAGATTGGATGAGGCCCAGTCACATTGGAAAGTGCAATCTGCTTTACTCAGCCTACAGATTCTGATGTTAATCTCATCTAGAAACATTCTCAGAGACATATCTGGAAATCGTGATCAACCAAATGTGGGCACTCTGTGACCCAGTCAAGTGGACACATAAAATTAATTGTCACACTCTTCTTGGGCAGTGGCATGCTAAAAGTCCCTAGTCGATTCTCCTAGGTCCTTAATTTTGTTCTGCGGATGCCACATTTTAGTAACTCCTAGTAAACAACGTAGTCAGTTACTAGTAAGTAACCTTTATTTGTACATAAAAGTGGGAAAGTATGAAATTTTGCATCTTTCACCCTTGGGTATTGAATAGAGGCTTGAACTTTTGGGTTGTTGGAGCCCATCTGTGGGTCTGGGCCTCATAGATGGGAAGTGTTTCTGGTAGCAGTGCTTATTATTCTGGAAATATCACCTGCTTTTGAGCTGGTGTGAGAGGAGTCAAATCCAGGCTCTGCAGCTTACTCTCTGATGACCTTAGATAAATGATTTAACCACTTTGCATCTTGGTTTCCTTAATTAAAAGGAGTACAATTCCTGAGTTGTGGTTAAAGAACTTAGCCTGGTTCCTGACAAGTGGGAGGTGCCTGGCAAATGTTCGCTCCGCAGCAATCCCCTTCTGTTGCCATAAAACTAGACGTAGCCCTTTTTGTGTCGGTGAAGTGTAGATGCAGCTGTATAGCAGGTGGGTCAGGTACCTTTCGGCTCCTGCTTTTCAGATCTGATCCACTTGTACTGTTTCTTTTTTTTTTTTTTCTTTTTAAAGCCACTGCTATCTTTTCTGTTGACTGATTAGTAATATGTCTCCTGTCATCTTCCTTTAGAGTAGGTGATAGAATTTAGATGAGGCCGTGGTCCTGTTATATTTCACCCACTGGCATTGTGAATGAGCTGTTTAGCCACCTGAAGAAGAAAATGGAATCTCTTCCATTCTGTTTTATCTGTCATTATGACCTAGGAAGAGGGTGAGGAGAGATCACCGTTTTAAAGGTGACAGCAGAATGGATGAAGTTTTCTTCTCCTTTAAATGGGGGCTGTCACGAGAACCAGTTCTCACCAGGGCAAGCTGTTTTTTTATTGTTGCCGTTGTTGCTTTTTGCCTCCACACGTGCAAACATTTAATCTCTCATGTAGTTTGTGTACAGCTTCACGTAATTTCCTTGCTTTGATGGATTGAAGTTTCTGATGTTTTCTCTCTATAGGCTAGGGGTTGGCAGAATATTAATCTGCTTCCTTTTCCCTTTGGTACCCCTAGGAGAACTCCTAAGAGAAGAAGAGGGCTGAAAAATAAACTTGTCATGATATGCTAGAGTTAATAAAGGCAGGCAAAAAAGCTGAGCAGATTTCCAAAAGAGCCAGAAGCCTTTGGCAGTATCTCTGGGGAGCAGGGGGGAGGCGGGAGTCACTGATGTTGCTCCCCTGACATAGCTGCAGAGCTCAGCCCCTGAGCACGCGGGGAAAATGGCTGTGTGGAGTCACGTGGGCGCCTGCTTGCCATGCTGAGGATTTCCTCACCCTGGCTTCTTAAGAACGTGCGTTTTGTCACTGAGCAAGGAAGTGGAACAGCCTCAATTATGTATTTAACTTGAGTTTTCTCTCATGGAGGCTTCAGTTAACGGAGATTTGGAAAGATTGTGTTGTTCAGTGGGGACCTGTTTGAGTTTGCAAATGAAGGTCTAGTGTGGGGGGTTCCCTGAGAAAGCATTTGAAACTCGAGCTTCTTGTTTTGTAGAGCCCCCTTGACAGCCGATATTTTGTTCAACTCCCTGGCCGAAGTTGCTTTTCAACTACCAGTGTACTTTTGTAGCATCTTTCACCACAGAACACTGACTGTTTCAAATCTCTTCCCGTTGCTCTGCTGGCACAAAGTTCCATAGCAGGGAGAGGAAATGAGCTAAGCAGTAGGGAGAGAAAATAAAGTCCGCTTGGGCAGGGCAGAGCTTTACTGCATTCCCTCCCCTGTGCTCATCTCTGTCACTTGATTAATTGGCATGTGGTGTGTGACAGAAAATCCGGGGAATGACAAAACTGCTTCAGTATCAATTAGCTAAAACAGGAGTGGACTTCCCACAGAGACCCCAGGACAGAGTTGTATTTAACTGGGGCCTTTCAAACACAAGTCTTCCCAAATGATGAGCAGTAGAAGATTTCACTTAGGGCCCAGTTGTTTAAAGAAATTAAAAACTGTGGAAATTAGCAGCTGAAATCCACTTGGATGAGTCTGCTATCCCTTTAATATGTCTGTCTATTCATCTCACTAAGACATCCCAATCCTTCCTCCAAAGTGATTTGAATACTTAATATTTGCTGAAATGCTTTAGTTGGATTTGAATAACGTAATTGAATTTGCTTGCTGCATTCAGGGGGAATGAAGGCTTGGGAGTTCCTATGGTAAGATATGTGAACGTGCTTCTTTTTAGAAGTGATTCTTACTTATTTCCCTGCCTGTGAACCAAGAATTAATAAGCAGTGGGCCTGCCAAATATATGAGGCTGTATTCATCAGAATTATAGGCTTTATCTGTCACTCTCCGGGTGACTGGCTAGTCCCTGGGGCTCTGAGGTGATCTTAGCGACAGGTTTTCGTTGAGCTGAGCTGGATATAGATTGCTTTTGTGTTTGGACGCTGTGTGTTCTTAGGACCCACATCAGAAACAGGATACTTGTAAACTAACATCCTGACTAAGTGCTGTTCCTTTTGTTTATGGCCTGATGAAGGAGACAGATAAATAAACTAGAAACTCAACACAACACAGTCAGCACAGTGAAAGAGATATGACCAAAGCACAGAAGGAAAGGT
Organism: Ursus maritimus; assembly: GCF_017311325.1. Lineage (NCBI taxonomy): Eukaryota > Metazoa > Chordata > Mammalia > Carnivora > Ursidae > Ursus > Ursus maritimus. The sequence continues at coordinate 17,019,024 of NW_024425564.1, forward strand.
TTATCCCTGGTGTAATAATAGGAAGCTTACTAGAGAATCTTAGAGAGAAATGTGAAGTTATCCTGGCAGAGAAGGGGAGTTCTGGGGGCACCTGGGTGGCGCAGTCGTTAAGCGTCTGCCTTCGGCTCAGGGCGTGATCCCGGCGTTCTGGGATCGAGCCCCACATCAGGCACCTCTGCTAGGAGCCTGCTTCTTCCTCTCCCACTCCCCCCGCTTGTGTTCCCTCTCTCGCTGGCTGTCTCTCTCTGTCAAATAAATAAATAAAATATAAAAAAAAAAGGGGGGGGAGTTCTGTTCCAGGTTGTGGTAGTAGCATATTTGAAGGCACGAGGAAACATGTATTGTGGGGTGGCTGGAGCATGGGGAAGTGACCAGAGATGAAATTAGAGAGAGGTATAAACTGCTTCATGAGGGACCTTCTATGTAACTTTGGAATTTGATCTTTAGTTTAAAAATACTAAGGAGGCTTTAATAATTTTTAAGTATGAGAGTGATACAATCAGATTGGCATTTTAGAAAAATAATTCTTCAGGTTAGCCCATGGAACGGGGCAGTGCAGGTAGCATTGGACACGAGGAGACTCGTTAGAAGATTATTTATAATCGCCTGGGAGAAAACCAACGCAGGCCAAGCCAAAGAAACAGCAGGGATGACAGATAAGAAAGAATGGACTTGGAAGATGTTAAGGAGGTAGAATTTACTGGATTTGGTTACTGCATGTAGGCAAGTGAGGGAAAGGGAAAAGTATTTGATCTGCTTTCTTGGTCCCATTCCCAGAGTTCGGGATGACAGGAGAAGTAGGTTTTGGGGTTGGGGTCAAGAGAGCTAGTTGAGTTTGGGATACGTCAAGGTGGAGGATTTGCAGGTGGCGGTGTTCAGTAGGCAGGTGCTTGGATGCATCTGGGCCCTGGCGCGGTTGCCTAGGATGGAGGTGGAGATTGACAATCTAAGGCCGTGGTTGCCCCTAAGAGTTTGGCTGCAGTCATGTAGGGAGCGTAAGCACAGTCAGAAGTGTACAAAGCTGAAAGTGAGGCCTGTGGAATACAAATAATCAGGACAGCAAAGGAAGGAAAGGGAAGCTGTGAAGAAGACCAAGAAAGAGCAACCAACTTACTTGGGAAGAAGAGAGCGGGTTGTAGTAGCGTGACATAGGACAAGAGGAACTTTGTGTCTCTTGGGGACTGTTTAAAGGGAAGAGTTAAATATTTGTACTGAGGAGAAAGAGCCGGAAAAGAGAATAAAGGAAGAAGAGATGTGGAATGATTTCTAAGTAAGAACTTTGAGGAGACGGAGAGTGATTGGGGTAAGGTATGTTCGTGTCACTGCAAGGCCTGGAGCCTGACCAGAGGAAGGTGTTCTTTTCTTTCACTTTCTCTTCTCTTTACTCTTTTCTTTCTTTCTTTCTTTCTTTCTTTCTTTCTTTCTTTCTTTCTTTCTTTCTTTCTTTCTTTCTTTCTTTCTTCTTTAAAATTTTAAACTAAGGTGAATGTGAAGGACTGAAGGATGACTGCAAGGCAAATACATTTGTAAGTGGAAATGGAAAGGGTTTCCTATCTGATGACTTCTCTTTCAGTAAGAAGGAAAGGTCATTTTTTTTTCCCCTGGCAGAAGTAGTGTAGGTAAGACAGACACCTTTTAGGAGTGACATACCTGATTAGTCTCTAAAGTTGACTAGAGAGAACAGCTGATGCTTTCCCCAAGATTCAGTTCTTGATTCAGCACATGCCTTTAGAGGCAGTTCTAAACTCGTCAGGTAGTTAAGAAGACGTGCATGAGCATCTGCTATGTTCAAGGCATTGTGATGATGGTATTAATTCTTGAGGTTATGCCGGTCACACGGAGTCTTTTCTGTTGCTCCTCAGTTGGTTACAAATCATGGTAGCCTGTCTTCTTTCACATTAAGAGTTTGGAATATTGCTCTTTGGGCATTAGTCTCTTTAGCATGCTGATGTCAGTCAAAGGAGTCTGTAGTCCTTATATTCAATTTTGTAATAAACTTTTTATTTTAGAATATTTCTAGGTTTTACAGAAAAATTGCAGAGACAATACAGAGTTCTGTGTACCCCATACCCAGTTTCCTCTGTTACTGACATCTTACATTAGTATGGCATATTTGTCACAATCAGTGAACCAATTTTTATATATTATTATCTATATTTATTTTTATTTCCAAGCCTTCTTGTTGTGGCCTTTTCAATTATCTTTGGCAAGGGGAGAAACACTTGTCTGCTGATGATAATTCAGAAACTTGAGTTGAACAAGCAGTTTGAGTGTTCTCTCCATTGTGTCCTTGGGATTGTCTTGTCTTGTCTTTTTTTTTTTTTTTTTAAGATTTTATTTATTTATTTGACAGAGACAGCCAGCAAAAGAGGGAACACAAGCAGGGGGAGTGGGAGAGGAAGAAGCAGGCTTCCAGCGGAGGAGCCTGATGTGGGGCTCGATCCCATAACGTCGGGATCACACCCTGAGCCGAAGGCAGACGCTTAACGACTGCGCTACCCAGGTGCCCCGGGATTGTCTTGTCTTAAACCCTACTTCTGAGGCACCTGAGTGGTATGGTCGGTTAAGCATCTGACTCTTGGTTTTGGCTCAGGTCGTGATCTCAGGGTCATGAGATCCAGCCCTGCATGGGGCTCCGTGCTTAGTGTGGAATCTGCTTAAGACTCCTTCTCCCTCTGCCCCTTCCCTCCACGCTCGCTCTCTTTCTCCCTAAAATCAAATTAAAACCCCCCAAACCCTACTTTTTATCTCTTTGAAAGTCATATAATTAAAAAGGTGAAGTCTACAAAAGAAAAATAAATATCAACTGGTATCAGTTATGTTTCTTTAATTTAAAAAGTATTATATATCCAGTAAATTCAACTTGTTAGACAAAAATCTTTATTTATTTTAATTATTTTATTGATTTATTTGACACAGAGAGAGCACAAGCAGGCAGAGGGAGAGGGAGAAGCAGACTCCCTGTGGAGCAGGGAGCCCGACGTGGGGCTCGATCCCAGGACCCTGGGATCATGACCTGAGCTGAAGGCAGACACTTGACCGACTGAGCCACCCAGGCACCCCTAGACAAAAATCTTTTTAAAAAATTGGTTCCTAAAGGGTAACAAAGTGTTTTTGTTTGTTTGTTTTTGAGGAGATTGTGCACCATCACCAGTGATAACAGTTCCCTATCCTCTTTGCCTCTAGATGGCACTGAGTATATACTGGCCTATAGGTTTGAAGCTGTACAATTTGGAATAAAAAAGTCTCTCCAGTTAACATTATGTACGTGTTCACTGATGTGCTCTCTGTTTTCACCTCCTGCTCAGCAGAACACAGAACTAGGAAGCTCTCTTAGTTCCTCTAAGAGGCCCATCATAACAAAGTCTTTATGAACGGTGAGGAATTTGCTGGTAATTTTGTAAGAAGGAGGAGAACGTTTTTATCATGTAATCTGCAGTGCCGTCATTCCAGAAAATTTCTGAATGAGCCTGTCTCCTCTCTGGGTCCATTTTTGTGTTGTCAATGTGGAGGTGTTGTTCTGAGCCATTCCTCTGTGTAGAACTTAGTTCCCTGGCACCCCTTTCCCAACTCCAGGAAATTTCGAAATCCATCAAAAAGAAATCCTCTTGGGGCCCTGGGTGGCTCAGTCGGTTAAGCGTCTGCCTTCAGCTCAGGTCATGATCCCAGTGTCCTGGGATCCAGTCCTGCATCGGGCTCCCTGCTCAGTGGGGAGCCTGCTTCTCCCTCTGCTTTAGCCTCTCCTCCACTTGTGATTTCTCTCTCTCTCTCTCTCAAATGAATAAATAAAATCTTTAAAAAGAAAAAAAGAATTCCTCTTTGTGATGCAGAGCTATTCAACAGCTTTTCTTGTATTCTGTGGGCGCCTTTGGGTTTTCACTTCCCACCCTTATTGCCTCCCCCCCCCCAAATGCCAAGGAATTCTCTTTACCTGTTACTCAAAGACTATTATTTTTTTTACTTTTTTCCCCTCATCTAATTAAGCTGGTAGTCTTTTGAGTCAGATCCTTTCCAATAGAGTCATATAGCTAAATGAAACAGTTTAAAAAATGTCAGCTTGCAGAAATATTTTATGACCGCAGGCATAGCATCATTCTGAAACAGCACATCCCCAGACTGAAATGTCATTTGGGCACTGTAGTTGAGATTTGAAAGCTCCTCCTCCTCTCCTCTTCCTTTTCTTCCATCTCTGCTCTCTTTTCCCCTCTTTTCCTTTCCCCATCTCCTTTCACTTCCTCTTCTTCCTCTTTATTAAAATGCTGGTTTGCATAGCCTGGATTTATAGTTGTCACCTCATTTCTCTCTTGTTCTCAACCTTTCTGTTGAAACTGTTTTATTTGGCTGTGTCACTTGGCAATACTTTCCCATCAACATGATCTTGGATTATATGTTCACTTATGTTTCTTGTGCCTGAATTTGCTATCGTGCAGAGCAAGAATGCTGTCCCACAGGGCTTTAGACTTCTGCTCTATTACCTCAGGCAAAGATTGACTTAGGAATCTGGAATGAGCTGAATTGGTGGCTGATTGGTGTACCCGCTGATCAAAACTACAAATGCTGTTGAAGTATGACCTTATCATACCTTTTTTTTTTTTTTAAAGATTTTATTTATTTATTTGGTGGAGAGAGAAAAAGTACAAGCAGGGGCAGCAGAGGGAGAGGGAGAAGCAGGCTCCCCACTGAGCAGGGAGCAGGGAGTCCAGTGGGGCTCGATCCCAGGACCCTGGAATCATGATCTCAGCTGAAGGCAGACACTTAATTATACCTGAGCCACCCCAGGGGCCCCGGCCATACTTGTTTTAATGTTATAATGCAGAAATGCTTTGTAACTCGAAAATATTATATCTGTTTCAAATGTGTTTTTCTGAATGTTGCCTTGATGCTACTAATGCAGTTTCTTGTTCCAGTACTTTCTTAGCTTGTTTAGATTATTCAGAGAGTGAGCCTAATTTTTTTTTTTTACCGTGAGATCAGACTTGGCTTGACTCTTCAGGAGGGAAAGGTGGAATTACTTCAGCCGCATTAAGAGGAAGTTAAAAAGCAGTGAACATGGGCTCCTGTGCAACCCGCATGCTTAACATATCCTCATTGGATGCCTTTGAGGGACCTTGCCTTTATGAGCCCCAGTCACCTCAGGGGCTCCTTGAACGAAGGTTTTATTTTGATTATTTTCTTTGCTATTTCATCTTTCAGAGTGTTGTACAGTGAACAACAATATCATAAATCCATGTCTTTTCTTTCTGGAGGGTTTCTTCTGAACCAGTTTTGGGTTTGAGCACTATTTCTTCTGCTTTCTCACCTCTGTGAGGATCATTTATTTGTTCAGCTCTGAAGCACTTCAAGTCCACATGTCGACCGCTCTTTTCATTTGGTTCTGTTCTTTCCTTTAGTGAAGAAGGAAAGGGTTGAGGTAACCTCCATCAAGCACGGTGTCATAATAGGTGCCACAGGAATGTCCGCCGCCTTGCGCTTGACATTGCCTGCGGAAGTACACGTGGCCTCTGCCGCCCATTGCCTTCCTGCCGACGAGGCAGGACATCGTGCAGCCTCTGGTTTCAAAGCAGTGCTCCCCAAATAACTGTCCACATGCATGCACTTACACACGTGCATGCATTTGAAAGGCAAACCTTAATTATAGTTTGAGAGATTTATTGGACCTTGTGCAATAATAATGATTTAATTAGGATAAACCGTCACTATTTTACAGAGGGTGCCTAAAGCAGTATTGGTGTGTGGAATTGTGCAGCTCGTCTCTGTTCATGTTTCATATTCTGTTCATAATCCCATCCATCCAACTCTATAGATTCTTGATACACAGAAGACAAAGAGATGATGATATACACGCCGTCATGGAAATTACCGCAGAAACTGAAAGATGGGTCCATGAGTCAGATTTTGGTTTCAATTCAGACTCCACCACTTACTGTGTTAAGTGGCAAATGACTTAACTTCTCTAAGCCTCAGGTTTCTTATATGAGAAATGGGAAAATAATAAGGATTGTGAGGATTCAGTGGTAGCATAGTGAGGAGTAAGTAAGGTAAGCACTCAGTAAGGCAGCAAATACAGTAAATGATCCAGAACTGTTCGCCCGCAGCCGGTAGTGCAAGCAGCAGCAGCAGCACAATTTGTCGTAGGGTCATTATATCTTTCACGGAACTCAGAGGCATGGTGGGTATTTAGCGCTACTATGAAAGGCAGACTATATAGATTAAACCAGTGATCAGTGGGTATCTTTATTTATTTATGTATATATTTTTAGAGATTTTACTTTTTATTTGAGAGAGAGCAGAGAGGGAAAGGGAGAAGCAGAATCCTTACTGAGCAGAGAGAGTCTGATGTGGGGTTTGATCCCAGGACCCCGAGATCATGACCTGAGCTGAAGGCAGATGCTTAACCGCCTGAGCCATCCAGGCACCCCCAATGGATATCTTTAACTGGCTGAATAGAAAAACGACTGCTTTAGCAACCACAGACCAGTCCTGAATAACTCTGTCCTGCTATTATCCACGTTCCCTTTACACTTGGCCACTTAGGATTTCGCATAGATATATATTATTCTTCTGAACATTTGCTTTTTTATTTGCTTTTTAATGTGTGTTTAAAAATCTGGACCATTTTGAAAAATCCCTTTGACTCTCTAAATTTTAAATTTAATTGGCTTTTGCAATCCACTTTTAGTTTTGAGCCTGATTAGAATTAATTTCTCACATTCATTCTTTTCTCATCTGTGAACTTGCCCTGGCTTTTGTAAGCAATTGCGGTAGTGGTGGAATTTTTGTTCTGGGTCATTTGGGTTTGTGCAAGGACACTTAAGAAAATGTCAGAGAAATAGAAGAAATCCTAGTAGAAAAACAAATAACATACCTATTGTTTGCACTTAATGGGAATCAAGTTTAATTTCATCAACAGTGGATATCTCTCAAACATAAAGCTAAGAGAGAGGCAGCCACTTAAAGGTCCCTGGAATCAGGGGTAAGCTGAGTGTTTTAGTCCCAGTGTGGTGGCTAATTGGCTCAGTGATCTTAGCTTCTGTGGATCTTGCCCTCTCTGGATTTCATTTTCTTATTTGGAGTTGGTTTTGTTGATCTGTAAAGTCTCTTCCCGTTCCAGTATTATATTTGCTGTAGAAATAATAGCTGATTTGTTCACATGGTTTTATTCTTTTGTGCTGTATTGTGCAGATGGCCTTACAAATTACTGCTTTTCTTTCTTTGAGAGTTTTCCCAACTTGAGTCGTTAGTGTATGTTACAAGTGTTTTTTTGCTTAAACCTCTATATCGTGTATAATATTAGATATTAAGAATTTTTAAAAAATAGTCTTAACATGACTGAATTCTTTTACTTAGCATTGTCCTAAGCTCTGTTACCTCTGAAGTTATGGGTTTGATGTGGGAGTGATGTATTTTTCTAGTACACAATTAAACTAATACGTAACTATTACAATAATATATTTACTTGTATACCTCCCTAAATCTTAAAAGAATATATGCTGCTTTTAGGGAAACATTGGTGGCTTTTGGGTTTATTTTGTCAGCCCTCCCTCCCCTAGCATTTTTGATATGTTTTTTGTACTTGCACGGACATGCCAGTGTTCTGATTGATCTATTAAAACTAGATTGGCTGCAGTGAATAACTGAAACCTGTATGGCACAAGTGGACGCCCAGAATTATGTTATGCTAACGGTGAGGGCTTGGGGAAGCACTCTGAGAGATTTATATTCCACCCGTGTAAAGTGTTCGTAGCAGGAGTGGGAGGATTTGTGGGTGATGGTGGGGAGGTTCTTATGACAGACGGAAAGGGGTAATGAATGGATCAAAAAAGTGCTCTTTAAAAAATAATAATACACCTTACAAGTATGAAGTATGATTAATATTACCAATAAGAACATGACAGTTGGAGAAGGGCACTCTCCTTTGTAGGCACACACACTAGGGCTATCATTGCGTAAGACCAGAGAATGGTCATGGTGCTTATCTTTCACCTGTTCAATAGCGTATTTGTTTAGTGTGTGTTATGGAAAGAGCAGGATTGATGAGACATACTTGAGCTTTGTGTTCTATTAGGTTGGGAGAATATTTACTTTAGTTTTTGTTTCCCTCAGTTTTGACCCATGAAAACCAGGAGAACCACTACATTGGACTAAATCTCTGACTTCAGGCTCTGAATTCCTAAATGATCAAGTATCTCTTGTTTGTTTGAGTGGAAATTTGAGAAAGGATTCCATTTGTTCCTGGTAACAATGCAATGACATTGGCGTCCCAGAATGAGGGGAACATAAAGCCAATTTAATACATGTATACATATACACATAATGTTACAATAAAACCATATGGATATTGTTGTTCACACACAACCTAAGTATCCAATTAAGAAATACCTAATTGGATGGCATTTGATGAGAAATATGCTGTTTTTCTTGTACCTTTTGTAAGTGACATGAAGCAGGGGCCGTTTGTTTTTACCTCTGAGTGTCACTTTGAAATATCCTTATAGTTAATACAAAAGTCAGTTTTTAAAAAAATTATTTTATGCATTCATCATCCTTAAATAACAGTGGTATAAAAGGATTCTTTCTCGTAGTGCTCATTAATTGTTTACATGGCACTCATTTTGACATTTGGAGTAGTACGGGAGCCATAGTGCATCTTCTGAAATGGGTGATCTTCATCTGGTGCCCTGGTTTTTGTGGCTGCCAAGACATCATTTGATGGCTTGTGGCCAGTGGGGCTTGTGTTCATGAGTTTAACAGGATGGTAGCAAAGAAAGAAGCAGTTCTTAACTGGCTGTCCTCCTACCTACTAGTCTTCCCTTGAAAGAAGTATATTTGCAGACTTTGAAAGTTGCAACCTCACAGTCTGTCTTCTAATCAGCCTACATCTAGGTGCTGACTGAGATCCTCCACTTTGGGACAGTGACAGGTCTTACAACATCCTCCACTAGCATCCACAAAGAAGGCTGCTTGGATAATCATAAAGATTTGAGAACCTAGAGCTGGGGCAGGGTTGAATGATAAGATTCACTCCTACACAAGGCCACTCCATAAACAGTGGGGGAGGGAGTTGTTTTATCTGATGCACAGAAGCCACAACAGAGTTAGGAAAATGTAGAAAAAGAGGAGTATGCTCTAAATGAAAAAACAAGATGAAACCTCAGAAAAAGACCTTAATGAAACAGGAGATAAATGATTTACCTGAGAAAGAGTTCAAAATAATGGTCATAAAGATGCTCACAAGGTTAGGAGAACATTGCGTAAATGCAGTGAGAATTTCTACAAAGAGAAAATATAAGAAGGTACCAAAAAGAAATCACAGAACTAACGAGTATAATAATCACACACAAAAATTCAACAGAGGGTTCAACAACAGACTAGATGAAGCAGAAGAAAGAATTAGTGAACTTTAGTGACTTTAAACACAGGGCAGTGGAATTCATACAGCTGGAGGAACAAAAAGAAAAAAGAATGAGAGTGAAGATAACTTAAGGTATTTATGGGACAGTATCCGGAGAAATATTTTGTATTACACGGGTCCCAGAAGAAGAGAGAGAAAGGGACATATTTGAAGAAACAATAATTGAAAACCTCGCAATATGGGAAAGGAAATAGACATCCAGATCCAGGAAGTTCAGGGTATTCAAAACAAGATGAACACTAAGACATATAATTAAATTGTTAAAAGTAAGGACAAAATCTTGTTAAAAAAGATTTTAAAAATTTTTTAATTGAATTATAATTAATATACAGTGATATATTGTATCAGTTTCACAATATAGTGATTTAACAATTCTATACATTCCTCAGTGCTCATGATGATAAGTGTACTCTTAATCCCCTTCACCTGTTTCACCCATTCCCCCACCCACCTGCCTTCTGGCAACCATCAGCTTGTTCTCTGTGTTTAGGAGTCTATTTTTTTTTGTTTTTGTTCGTTTGTTTTGTTTCTGAAATTTCATATATGAGTGAATCCTATAGTATCTTAAGAGCAGCAGCAACAACAAAAAAACCTTGTTACATACAAGAGAACTCCCACACTCCCTCCTATCCTATAAGACTGTTAACAAAATTTTCAGCAGAAACTTTGCAAGAATGGCATGATATATCCATAGTGCTGAAAGAAAAATCTGCTGAACCAAGAATACTGTACTCAGCAAAGCTGTCCTCCAGAATTGAAGAAAAGATAGTTCAACAGATAAGAAAAAGTAGGAGTTCATCTAGACTGGCTTTAAAATAAATGTTGAAGGGACTTCCTTAAGCTGAAATATAAAAGGTGCTAATTAGTAACAGGGAAACATAAAAAAATATAAATCTCACTGATAAAGTTAATTATGTAGTTAATTTCAGAATAATGTAGTGTTGGTGGGTTAATCACTTGTTAGTCTAGTATGAAGGTTAAAAGACAAAAGTAGTAATAACTATAACTACAGTAATTTGTTAATGTACATACAAGATAAAAAGATGTAAATTGTGACATGTGAAACAAATGGGGGGGAGTAAAAATGTGAATGTGTCCAAACTTTTAAGCTGTTATCAGATTAAAATAAATTGTTACAACTCTACTACATTTTATGTAAGCCTCTGGGTAACTGCACAACAAAAACCTGTAGTAGATACACAAAAGATAAAGAGAAAGGAATCTAAGTATACCGCTAGAGAAATCGTCAGATCACAAAGGAAGAGGTCAAGAGTAAAAGAAAGGAACAAAGGAATTACCGAACCACTAACAAAATGGTAATAAGTCCATACCTATCAATAATTATTTTAAGTGTAAATGTAAATCTTCCAATCAAAACACGTAGAGTGGCTAAATGGATAAAAGAAAACAAGACTCAACTATATTATGTTTACAAGAGACTCATTTCTGGGTTAAGGACACACACAGACTAAAAGTGAAGGAATGGAAAAAGATATCCCATGCACATAGAAACCCAACAAAAGCTGCGGTAGCTATACTTACATCAGACAAAATAGACTTAAAGACTGTAATAAGGGACAAAGAAGGGGCTCCTGGGTGGCTCAGTTGATTAAGCATCTGCCTTCGGCTCAGGTCATGATCTCAAGGTTCTCGGATCGAGCCCCACATCGGGCTCCATGCTCAGTGGGAAGTTTGCTTTTCCTTCTCCCTCTGCCCCTCTGCCTGCTGTGCTCTCTCCTTCCCTTTCAAGTAAATAAAATAAAATCTTTAAAAAGAGAGAGACAAAGAAGGTCATTATATAATTATAAAGGGGGGGGGTCACTCCAACAAGAGGCTATAACATTTGTAAATATTTGTACACCCAACATAGGAGCACCTAAATATATAAAACAAATATTAACCCACCTAAAAGGGAGAAATAGCTATTCAATAATAGTGGTGGACTTCAGTATCCTGTTCTCATTAGTGGGTAGATTGTGCAGACAGAAAATCAATAAGGAAACCTAGGACTTACAACTATACTTTAGACTGAATGGACTTACTAGACATTTACAGAACATTCCATCCAGTACAATACATGTTCTTCTCTCAAGCACTAATGAACTTCCCCCAGGATAAGTCATATGTTAGGCCACAGAAGAAATCTTAATAAAGTTAAGAAGACTCAAATTATATCAAGCATCTTTTCTGGTCACAATGGTATGAAACTAGAAATCGATAAGATATGAAAACTGGAAAATTCATAAACATGTGGTGATTAAACAACATGCTACTGAACAGCCAGTAAGTCAAAGAAGAAATCAAAAGAGAAATCAAAAAATACATTGAGACAAATGAAAATGGAAATACAACATACTAGAACTTATGAGATGCAGGGAAAGCAGTTCTAAGAGGGGTGTTCATAGTGATGTGTCTAAAATTGAGAACTAAAAAATATTTCATATAAACAACCTAAGTTTACAATGCAAGGACCTGGAAAAATTAAAATAAATGAAGCCCTAAGTTAATAGAAGGAAGGAAATAACTAGGATCAGGGTGGAAATAAGTGAAATAGAGGCTGAAAAGTAAATAGAAAAGATCAGTGAACCTGAGAGTTGGGTTTTTTTTGAAAGATAAACAGAATAGATACATCTTTAGATAGACTTACCAAGAAAAAAGTGAGAAGACTCAGTATAAATGAAATCAGAAATGAAAGATGCGATGCTATAACTGATACTGTGGAAATATAAATTATAAGACTACTATGAACAATTGCATGCCAACAAATTAGACAACTTAGAAGTAGACAATTTCCTAGAAACATACCATCTACTAATACAATCTACTAACACTGAATTATGAAAAATAGAAAATCTGAACAGACATGGGGTTCCTAGGTGGCTTGATCTCAGTGTTGTGAGTTCAAGCCCTGCATTGGGCTTCTTGCTGGGTGTGGAGCCTACTTAAAATAAAAATTAAACAGACCAATAATGAATCAGGAGATTGAAGCAATAATCACAAACCTTATAATAAACAAAAATCCTGGACCAGATTGCTTCACTGGTGAATTCCTCCAAATATTTCAAGAATTAATACCAATCCTTTTCAAATTTTTCCAAAAAATGGAAGAGGAGGGAACACTTTTAAACTCATTTTACAAGGTCAGCATTACCCTGATACCAAAACCAGGTAAAGACAATACAATGAATGAAAATTACAGTAATTCTTTACAGATATTTCAGGTTCAGTTTCAGACCACCACAATAAAGTAAATATCACAATAAAGTGAGTCAAATGAATTTTTTGGATTCCTAGTGCATATAAGATTTGTTTGTGCTATACTATAGTCTGTTAAGTGTGCAATAGCGTTATGTCTAAAAAACACAATGTACATGCCCTGATTAAAAATTATTGCTAAAAAATGCTTACCATCATCTGAGCTTTCAGTGAGTTGTATCTTTTTGCTGGTGGAGGGTCTTGTCTCAGTGTTGTTGGCTGCTGACTGATCAGGCTGGTGGTTGCTGAAAGTTGAAGTGGCTGTGACAATTTCTTAAAATAAGGCAGCGATGAGGTTTGCGGCATCAATCGACTCTTTCTTTCACAGTTGATTTCTCTGAAACGTGAAGTGCTATTTGGTAGCATTTTACTCATAGTTGAACTTCTTTCAAAATTGGAGTCCATCCTCTCAAAACCTGCCACTGCCTTATCAACTAAGTTATGTCATATTCTAAGTCCTCTGTTGTCATCTGAACAGTCTTCACGGCATCTTCACCGGGAGCAGCTGCCATCTCAGGAAACCATGGTCTTGCTCGTCCATAAGAAGCAATTTCTCATCCGTCCAAGTTTATCACCAGATGGCAGAGGTTCAGTCCCATCTTCAGGCTCCACTTCTAATCCTAGTTCTCTTGCTGTTTCCACCACACATTACTTCCTCCAATGAAATCTTGAACCTTCAATTTGTAAAAAATGCAGTTTCTGTAAAATGTAAGAACGTGAAGCCCAAAAAAATGAGGTATGACTGTGGTACAGGCCGTTATCCCTGTTCAACAGAGATGCAAAAATCCCCAACAAATATTAGCAAACTGAAGTCTACAGTACATTTAAAGGATCATACACCATGGCCAAATGGAATTTATTCCAGGATTTCAGGGATGGTTCAACATCTGTAAATCAATGTGAGACATCATACCACCAAAATGAAGGGTAAAAGTCATATGATCTCAATAGATGTAGAAAAAGCGTTTGACAAAATTCAACATCCATTTATGGCAAAAACTCTCAACAAAATGTATATAGAGGCAATGTACTTCCATGTAATAAAGGCCATATATGACAAACCCACAGCTAACATCACACTCAATGATGAAAAACTAAAAGCTTTTTTTTTTTTCCCCCCTAAGATCTGGAACTAGACAAGGATAACTCGTCTTGTCACTTTTATTTAACATATTACTGGACGTCCTACCGGAGGAATTAGACCCAAAAGAATATCCAAATTGGAAAGCAAGTAGTAAAACTATCTTTGTTTGCAGATGACATGATATGATATATAGCAAACCATAAAAACTTGGCCAAAAAACTGCTAGAACTAATTAATATATTCAGTGAAGTTGAAAGATGAAAAGTCAATATACAAAAACCTGTTACATTTCTATACACTAGTAATAAACTACCAAAAAAGAAAAATATTGATTTGGGTTAGTACCCAAAATATATAAAGACCCCTTAAGAGTCAATTAAAAAAATCAATTAAAAATGGGAAGAACTGAATATAGACATTTTCCCAAAGAAGACATAGAGATGGCCAACAGATACATGAAAAGTTAATATCACTTTTCATCAAGAAAATGCAAACCAAAGCCACAATGAGATATCACCTCAAAGCTGTTAGAATGGTTTTTGTCAGAAAGACAGGAAGTAACCTGTGTTGGTGAGGATGTGGAAAAAAGGGATTCCTTGTGCACTGTTGGTGGGAATATAAATTGGTATGGTCACTATGGAAAATAGCATGGAGGTTCCTCACAAAATTAAAAATAAAACTACCACATGATCCAGCAGTCCCACTTCTGGGTATTGACCCAAAGGAAGGGAAATCACTATCTTGAAATGTATGTGCACCCCCATGTTCATTGTAGCATTATTTACAATAGCCAAGATATGGAATCAACCTAAGTGTCTATCGATGATGAATGCATAGAGAAGATGCATACACACACACACACACACACACACACACACACACACACACACTTTTCAGCTATAAAAATGAAGGAAATCCTGCTGTTTCTGGCAACATGTATGAACCTTGAGGGTGTTATGCTTAGTGGAATGTCAGAGAAAGGCAAAATACTGTATGATCTCACTTACAGGTGAAATCTAAAAAATCCTGAACTCATAGAGAACAGATTGTTGGTTGCCAGAGGCAGGGCGTTAAGAGGTGGGCAAAATGGGCAAAAGGTGGCCAAAGGTTACCACTTCTAGTTGTAAGATAAATATGTCCTGGGGATGTTATATACAGCCTGGTGGCAGTAGACAATAATACTTTATTATATATTTCAAACTTGCTAAGAAACTGGATCTTAAAATTTCTTACCATAAGAAAATAATTTGTAAATATGTGTGATGGTAGATGTTAACCAAAGTTATTTTGGTAATCATTTCACAATGTATACGTGTTTGAAGTCATAATGTTGTATACTTAAAAGTCATACAATGCTGTATGTCCCTTATATCTCATTAAATACATAAACATAAAAAGGCTGACCTTTATCTTCTGGAGTGGACACAGAGCAGGACTGTCACTCTGTGGGCCCCCATTTCATGTGGTTTGGTAATTACACCAGAGTTATTCTGCAAGACCCAGCTCCAGTTTCCTTTTCTAGTTGAATAACTTGGTGTTCTGCTCATTGTTTTCTTTTTTAAATGTATGATTGTGAGTAAATGGTTCTTTTTTGTTAGCCAGCTAGGTCACATAATAGGATTTTTACTTTTAATGGATTATAAAAGGTATCTTTTGGAACCTGGGGCTTTTACAGTTCTGATCACTTATTTATTTTGGGGGGATAACACCTTTTACCTGGATATGCATTTTGACCAAGAGCACCTCATTTCTTTTTTTCTCTGTACCATTACTGATTCTCTTCCATTTCATCTTAGTAGTTCAGGTCTCCTCCATTCTTTCTAATTAATGTGTCCTTGGAATAGTACTCATTCCTGGAAAGAATGGCTTTATTTTTATCTGTAGGGATATTAAGTATTATTTGCTGATTTTTTTGTGTGTAATTATTTTGGGGTCAGTGACTGTATTCACATAATACATTATAAGTTATTTCTGGTCTTATTTTTGTATTATATTACAAGGCACACGGTGTTGATAAGTATAATTTTTAATTTTGATCACTTGGTAAAGATGGCATCTATTAGATTTCTGCACCATAAAGTAATTATTCTTCCCTTTGCAATTAATAAGTTTCCTGTGGGAGATACTTTGAAGCTCTGTAAGTATCCTCTTACTCATTATATTTAGCCCCACTGATTTTAGAATCCATTGATAATTATTGCCTGAAATGATTACTACTTTGGTGTTTGCCAAATGGTCATTTTCTTTATCCATCATTTCTTCTAAAGTTGTTGTTTAGAATTTTATTATTAGGAAGGCCTTTACCTTCTCTCACATATATGTATTCAATTAATTATATTCGTACGACTTTGGATATTTATTTTGTGGGTTATTGTTCCTTACTAAAATTATTTACTTTGACCCCAGTTTGTGCATTGGGAGACCCTTCAAAGTCATCTCCTGTTTCTTTTGACACGTTTACATCATTTTTTGGTCCCATATTGTATCTCAGGTTCACGGTATGCTTTGTCTGTCCCAGGACAGGAATCATTCATTTTTTTTTAAGGAGCCCTGCTTTTTCATTAAAAAATAGTGTTTAGAAACCCAGGCTTGAGTATAATACTGCTATTGGGATGTCCATTGCTTCTGTCAATGGACAGAAGTAGGAAATATATGTACATGTACTTTTATTTATTTTTTAAGCTGTGTATGTGTAAAAAATATGAATTTATATGGATACCTCCATTCCATCTCATTATGACATGAGTCTTTCTAGCCCTCTTCGTGTTTTTGCTTTTGGACAGTGAGTTAATATAACCTGGTTCTCCATACCCACATGTATTTACTTACTTGACCAGTTCTAGAATGAACATTGGGTAGTTTCAGAAATGTTAACATATACTTCTGTGGAAAAAAAATTACATGCTGGCAAACATTTACAGTATTTGCTATTATTTTGTGTTCAAGGAAATAGTTAAGATATCACTTTTCAAATTTACTTTGGCCAATTCTTTTCTGCCCTCTTCAGTGTGGCAGTGTCATTTATTAAGACTAGAATTAGCTCTGTTGTTGCTGATGGTATTCCATTTTGAGCTCTCAACACATCTGGGTGGATTTTAATTATTACTTTTAATTTTTTGAGTAGGTGAAATATTACCATGATTCTAAAAGTCAGAACTATAAAAAAAGTTTACTTCGAAATGTTACTCTCATCTCATCCCCACTCCCACCTCCTCCTCCTTTTTACTCCATTCCTACTCACTGATTCTTTTTGGTCTGCAGTGTGTTACCACCTGCTTTCCTTTACAAAATTTATCTCTTTAGTTTGTGGTGTCCATTTTTGTTTTTTACAAATGAATGGATTTGTGTACATTTTATTATTTCCCCCTTTTTTAAATGAAAAGCAGCATAATTGATTTTTTAAAAAGATTTCGTTTATTTATTTGAGGGAGAGAGAGCACAGAGGGAGAGTGAGAGGAAGAAGCCGACTCCCCACTGACTAGAGAGCCTGATGCTGGACTCAGTCCCAGGACCCTGGGATCATGACCTTAGATGAAGGCAGATGCTTAACTGACTGTGCCACCCAGGCGCCCTGCATATTTGATTTTTTTAAAAGTACCATATGATATGTGCTTTTTTTGCACTTTGCCTTTTTCACTTAACAGTGAACCTTGGGAATAATTGCATATCAGTTCAGAGAGATCTTCGTTCTTTGTTGTATCTGCAAAGTACTCCATTGTATGGATAGATCATAGTTTAACTTCTCTCTTATGTATGGACATTTCTTTGTTTCCACTATGTTGTAGTTACAAATGATGCTACAATGAACACCTTGAACATAGGTGTTAGTTCTGGAGGTTTATCTTCAGAGTAAATAGAAGTGGAAGGATTGGGTCAGGAGGTGAACACATACGTAGTTTCGTTAGATATTGCCAAATTTGCCTTCGGAAGGATTCTACTAGTTTCTATATTTCTGTCAACAATCTATATGAGTACAGGTTTTCCCCACCAGAAGAATGCGTTTTGCTTTTAAATTTCTACTAATGTCATAGATTAGAAATAGTATGTCAGTGTTAATTCGCATTTCTCTTTTGAATATCTTTCACATGTTAAGTTCATTTTCCTATCTTTTTTGGTGAATTGTGTATTTATGTATTTTTCCCATTTTTCTAGTGACATTTTGTCAGCTCTTAAAAGTTCATTATGTATTTGGATATTGCCCTTTGTGCTATTGTTGCCTGAGAAATATTTTCTTTCTTTTTCCTTTTTAAAAATTTCTATGTAGAAGGGCCTGTATGTTTTCTTCTTTCTTGTTAATGACTTCTAGTTTGTAGTATTACAGTCAGAATGTAGCTTATTATTTCTTATTATGGGACATACTTCTTCTTTCTTCTTAATGGAACATGCTTATATTTTTATTGCGACCTGATGTATGATCAATTTTTGTTCATGTTGTCTGGGTCCTTCAGATGAAAATGCATTTTATACTGTCAGGGGAGCAAGATATGTATATCATTTCCTTTATTAGTTATGTTTTTCAGGCCGTCTATCTTCTTAGTTGATTTCGTGTACTTGATTTTATACTAAGAATGGTGTATTAAATTCTCCTGGTATCAGTGTTTCTAAGTGTGTCTTTGCATCTCCTAAGGATTTTTCTAAATAAGTGTGATTATTGTCTTACTTGATTTGTATTGATAAGTACTGTATACTCATTATGATTTGAAAATTTTATTTTTTTAAAAAGATTTCATTTATTTATTTGACAGAGAGAGCACAAGTAGGGGGAGCAGGAGAGGGAGATGCAGGCTCGATCTGGGACTTGATCCCAGAACCCTGAGATCATGACCTGAGCAGAAGGCAGATGCTTAACCAACTGAGCCACCGAGGTGCCCCATGATTTGAAAATTTTAGAATTTATACGTCTTCTTTTTCATGTTTAGTGGGTTTTTTTTTTTTTTCTGGCTTGAATTTTACCTTTTCTGATTTCATGATTGCTGTGCTTGACTTTCTGTTTCCATTTGTTTGTTATACTCTATCTGTTCCTTTATTTTTAACATTGCTTTAGGTGTGTTTCTTGTAAACAGCATAGAGTTAGTTGGGTCCTGCTTTGTGATCACATTTAATATTTTGTTTTATTTTTTTTTTCTTTTAAAAGAGGTGAATCAATTTCATTCACACATATTGATATGCCTGATATGTTTGGTCTCAACTTTGTCATAATATTGTGTAGTTATGCATTATTTTATATTCAGCATATTTCCTTCTCCACCAGATATATTTTGCTTTATTTTGTTTTTGCTTTTGAATTATTATTATTATTATTTTATGTCTTTCAGAAAGGTTTGTAGTTTTGTCTTAATGGTAACTTTTGTATTTATATCTTTTTTAAGTGCTTTCATTTCACGGTTTTCTTTTTTTTTTTTTTTTTTAAAGATTTTATTTATTATTCGACAGAGATAGAGACAGCCAGCGAGAGAGGGAACACAAGCAGGGGGAGTGGGAGAGGAAGAAGCAGGCTCGTAGCGGAAGAGCCTGATGTGGGACTCGATCCCGGAACGCCGGGATCACGCCCTGAGCCGAAGGCAGACGCTTAACCGCTGTACCACCCAGGCGCCCCTCATTTCACGGTTTTCTTATTTAACGTACTAGCTTGTTTGAAAGGTGGTCTCTATGACCTGTCGATGTGTGCGGTAAACAATGTGCATGTTCCACTTGCCACTTCTACTCCCTCTCCTTCCATTTCTTGTCCATTATTTCTGCTTTGTTTTAGTCTCAAATCTATAATTTTATGAATTAATGTGTTTTTCATCATTAATGTGGTGCGTTTTTTTTGGTTGAATATTTTCCAGTCATCTTTTGCTTGAATAAAGTTTATGCTTTGGTGAATTCTAGAAAAAGAGCTCATAAATGTGAAATTCCCCATGTTCTTGTACGTTTACAGCTTTTTCGGTAGACCTGATGTGCAAAAGCCAGTGTTGCTGGGTATAAAATTCTTGGTCATAACTTTTTCTTTCTTTTTTTTAAAAAAATTTACTATTATTGAATTGTTTGAAAATGTGGCTTCATTGTTGCCCTGTTTTGTGTGTTGTTTTGAAGATTCTGATGCTAGTCTAATTTCTTTGCCCTTCTAAGTTATTTGATCATTTTGCCTGGAGGCCTAAGGGATTTTTTTCTCTTCGTCTTTGAAGTCTGATAGTATTTACTAGGGCATGTCTTGTGTTTTCTCCTCCCAGGTGCATTTTCTCAAGTATTCTTTTAATCTGGTGCACAATATTTCTGTTCTTCTGTTTGTCCTCTTTCAGGGACTTCCAATTATAAGCATGTTATTCCTTCTTTGCATGGCTTCCATTTCCACCGCTTTCTCTCTGACTCTTCACCTCATCGTTCTTGTCTTGGTTGTCTTCCTGCTTTTCCTTAATGTCCTGATTAAATGTTTATGGAGGCTGTTCTTTCCTGTGTACTTTGTAATTTCGACTTCCATTCCGAGATAATTTTCTTCTCTTTCCTTCCTGAGTTCAATCAACTCTCTTTTCATTTCTTCCTGTTTTCCATACATTTTTGTTCTTAATTTTTGAGTTTCTGACTCAAGCAGTTTTTTATACCCCCAAGTGCTTGTTTTAGTGTATTTAATTTAGTTTTGAAGTATTGAGTTACCTTCTGCTGCTGCTTCTTGACTTTTTGAGGAAAATGGGAAAAGGGTTAGCTTTTCATCAATTGAGCTGTATTGAATGGTTTTCTGATTTTGGGGGGGGGCACAGTCATAATTCTCTGTAACTTTTTTTCATTTTCTTCTGTTACTTTTTGTGGGTTTTTGGTTCAGAAGAATTTGTAGTTGTCTGGTGCCCTCTTCTGCTAGTGCAGTAGAGTCTTCAGTGGAATTTTTTGGTTTTTGGGATTTTTTTTTTGGTGAGGTGGGGAAGGGAATGATTTTATAAATCCTCTTAAGTTTTTAGGTTTGCTTTATTTTATGGAGCTCTAAGTTTTCTCTTTTGCTTCTTTTACTTCTCCCTACCGAGTTGCCAAAGCTTGTCTTTCATTATTTTCATCTTTTCCTCTTCTGTTGTAACCATGCCTTTTGAGGACTGTCTGTCACTTTTAATTGGTCATGCTGTCCCTTCTTTGTGGTCCCTAGTCACATCTCCTAAAATACTTGTAGGATTTTCACACTTATGGTCACTTAACTCTTTCTGGTGGTGATTTTAGATCAACTTTAATACTTCACTAGTTCCCCTTTTCTCTATTTCCCTCAGTTTTTCTCTGCTTGCCCTGGCTTACCTCAAGGGTAAAAAGTGGGATGGGAATATAATAGCTCCTTTTCTCTGGGATTTATTTAACTTGCCTGCCTGCCTGACTGACTCCTTCCCTCCCTTCCTCCCCTCTTTCCTTCTTTTTTTACATACAATCATCTTAAAATGTGGACATTGTCTGTTTCATGATAAGGGCATGGTGTTTAATAGTTTTACTTGCTCTTTTTGTTGTTCTCAATTACTTTTAGAATAGGTGTTGAAAGACATAGGCTCTGGCAGCTGCAGTTGTTTTCAGCTCTCATAGGACTAATTTGAGTTCTAGGATAGTAGAATGTTTTTCTGAGAAGATTTTGGTTTGATTTTACTGGGCACTTAGAGGAACTACCAGTCTGTAATTGCCTTAGTCCATTTTCACGCCTGAGGTTCTCTCTCTTGCCCAGGTAATGTGACTCCTAACTTCAACTCTGTATAAGAATGTTGTATTCATCCTTATTATGAGGGTAAGTCCTTTAGGGCTATTTATTTGATAACCCAACTTGGTCAGACACCGTGGACTTTCACTTGAGTCTCACTTGCCATGGTAAGCTGTCACAACCAATGTTCAGCTTTTCAGTTGATATTTGGATATGCAAATATTCTCAGTGTTTCTCTCTAGCTTATGCTGGGCTTTTTATTTTATTTTTTTCCTGGTTTTGTGCTTTCTTGTACAGTTTTAAGTGGTTCCTGTCTATTGTGTTACTTCTATGCTTTTAAGAATTTTTGTATATTTTAGTAGATTTATGAGGAGGTTTGGTTCTAACTATTCAGGCCAATATTACTACAAACAGCAGTTGACTCTTTTTTGTTGTTGTTGTTGTTAAAACATTTTTTAAATGTCATTTCATGGGACATTAGGAGGAAAGAATGATAGATTCATTTGCTCTGTTCTCCATCTTGAGTCCTCTCCTAGCAGGTGAAGATCTACTTTGTTGTTAAAGATGGTGACACATTATTTTAGTGGTAAAATGGCTTATGACTAATAACAGATGTGATTAGTAATGATGATTGTGATGATAATCAAAATTTATTTAGCCATTCCAATATGGTATGCTTTTCATATATTTTTTAATTATCACAAAGTCTTTTAATTTAGTGTTATTATTTCCACTTTACAAATCACTACCTGAAACTTATCTTCCTTAACACTTGGCCTGTGTTCACCCAGATAGTAAATGGCAAAAATATGTTTCAGGTCCTGTCCTGGGCTTTAGAGATAACAAGGTTAAGCGAAGTCCAGCATGTTTCCTGCCTTCATGCACTTTACAGGATTTAAATCTTGGATTATACTTTCTTACGTAGTCTCAGGTCACACTGTAAGGACACTGTTGGATGGTCAGGAGTATAATTTTAGAGTCTGAAAGCCTGCTTCACTGTTATTTGCACTAGCATTGATGATAATGTCTCTTTTGAGGAAGTGACTGTAAGTTAAGCCAAAGTAAAATGAAGAGATGAGAAAAGATCAGAACAGTGTCTTTTAATTCCCTAAAGACTGTCCATTACATGTAGCACTTTGTTCAAAGTCAGTACTAGATGAATGTTACTTTTGGTATGTTCATTGACTAGAAGACTTACTGGATTTTATTCCCATACTGTGTTTTTTCATGTAGGCTGGCCAAGATACTATTTCTATTTATACATATTATTCCTCTTGGTTTACAGTTATTTGCTGGCATGAAGGATGGAGAAAGCCTACAGCTCTTTGAACAGAGTTCTCGCTCTGCCTATAAACAAGAGACACATACCATGGAGGCCATGAAGCTCGTTGAGTTTGACCTTAAGCAAACACTTACCAGGCTTGTGACACATATTTTTGGAGATGGTAGGTACTCAATTGCCTTTGTCTTTCTTTGGGGACTTAAATATTTAACAAATACAATCTTTCTGAAATCATTAAGGCTAGGTGTGCCTAGGTTTTTTGGTCTAAGTTGTGGCTTAGTGGCTTTGGTCCTCCGTGGGGTAGAACTTACACATTTGCTGGTTCATTTCACTTGAGAAGCAGGGGGACATGAAAATGGAGTTAGCTTGAGAAAGAAAAATGATTATAACCTTTGATAAGTATGATAATGGATTGAGACCAGTGGGGAGAAAGTCTACAGGCTGATTAGTATTATTTTATTACTGTATTATCATTAGGTCAGATTTGGATTGGAGTGGCAAGATTCTCAACCATGTGAGTTGGCCCAGTGGAAATTTTTGTATGTTGGCATACCGATTACTGCTATCAGCAGTGAACATATTAACAGTGAATTTCCTGGAGGAAAAACAGTCTTTTTAAGACCTGGATGCTCACCTTAGTCATTTATTCTCCCTTTTATCTCCAGGATAATTTTTTGTCTGTAATGTCCCCTACCCTCTTCACTATTTCTAATTTACTTGAAACAGTATTTTGCTTATTTTCAGAAAGATGTAAAGAGAAGTTTAGGGAGTTTTTTTTAAATCGTGACCTGTATTTTATTTTTTAATTTATTTTAGTTTTTAAAGATTTTATTTATTTATTTGACAGAGAGAGAGAGAGAGCGCACATCAGGGGAAGCGGCAGGCAGAAGGAGAGGGAGAAGCAATCTCTCCGCTGAGCAAGGAGCCCAATGTCAGGCTCGATCCCAGGTCCCTGGGATCATGATCTGTTCTGAAGGCAGACGCTTAACTGACTGAGCCACCCAGGTGCCCCAATCGTGACCTGTATTTTAAAAGATGTTTAGAAGACAGAAGCCTAGCATGGTTAGGATTCTCTTTTATTCTCCTACTATTCTTATGAAATTTTTTAAGGAACAGCTTTATTGAGTTATAATTGATACAAAATAAGCTATACATATTTAAACTGTACAAGCTGCTAAGCTGACATTCAGTAAACTGAACATACGTACACACTTTTGTGAGTTTTGACATATGTACGCACCTATGGAACCACCAGCATAATCAAGATAATGAACATGTCTCTCACCCACAGAAGTTTCCTCCTGTTCCTCGGTAATCTCTCCTTCCTGATTTTCCTTACATTTCCTTATCCCAGGCCATCAGTGATCTACAGATGTCTGTCACTATTGATTAGTATACACCTTCTAGATTTTTATAAATGGAATCCTATGATAGGTACCCTCTTTTTTGGGGGCGGAGGCTTGGCTTGTTTCACTTACTATAATTATTTTAAGATCCATTCATGTTGTAGTGTATATAAGTAGTCAATTTCTTTTTATTGCTCAGTGGTATTCCATTCCATAGTTTATTCTTCTACCCATTCATATTTGTTTATTCATCTACCCATTGATAGACATTTGGATCATTTCCAGTGTTTCACTATTACAGGTAAAGCTATGCACATTCATGCACAAGTCCTTGTATAAGGACACGTGCTTTTATTGTGCTTTGGTAAATACCTAGGAGTGGAATGTCTACGCCATATTATACTTGTATTTTAACTTTCTAAGAAGCCACCGAACTATTTTCTGATGTGGTTGTGCCATTTTACATTCCTTCCAATAGTGTATGAAAATTCCAGTTGCTCTGTATCTTCAACACTTGATACATTCAATCATTTTATTTTATTTTTCTTTGTTGTTGAGAGAGAGAGAGAGAGAGAGGTGGGGAGGGACAGAGGGAGAGGGAGAAAGAATCTTAAGCAGGCTCCATGCCCAATGTGGAGTCTGAGGCAGGACTTGATCTCATGACCCTGAGAGTTCATGACCTGAGCTGAAATCAAGAGTCAGACACATAACTGACTGAGTCACCCAGGAGCCTCTGGTTAATCATTTTAATTTTAGACATTCTAATAGGAGTATAGTGGTATGTCAAAGAAGCATTCAGCATATATAAAGAATGCCTCCAAATAAACAAGCAAAATCAACCTAAGAGAGAAATGGGTGAACGTTTGGGGTGAAGAGGACAAATGGTGTAGCTAGAATAATTAATGAACATAGAAGATGTTCACCCTTATTAGTAACAAGGAAAAAGCAAATGAAAACCACCATGAGTTATCACTTGTCATTTTTCATATGTGAAAACCTACATACCTAACATTTGTAAGTCTTGACAAAGATAGAGAAAAATAGGATGAAATACACAGTGTTGACTCTATGTAGGAGACTCAGTTATCATTCCTCCAGCTGGACCTTGAGTGCTCACCTACTACTCTTAATTTATGTCTGTTTTTTTCCCTACTTTCCCCAAATTTCCCTACTTATGTGTGAATTCAAATTGTATTTACAGAGGTTCTTGTTCTAGTTCATTAAGCCTCTGCTGCCCTGTTTTAGCGAGGCTTAGTAGGGCACCTCAACTGCTGTATTGTAAAATGCATAGTTAATGTAATATTTAAGAAACCACTAGATAATCCTATATAGTCTTTATATTCCTGTATTTTTAAAATGAGTACATCAACTTCCCGCTAGTGTCTTTTTTCAGGAGGCAGAAAACGGTATTAGGGAGGAGGTACGAATCAGGCTTCCAATTGTGTTCATAGTGTTTTATTAAAATGAAAAGATATGAAGTTAAATATGACAAAATGTTATGATTTCATAAAGTTGAATGGTGGGTGCCTGGTTGTTTGCTATTTTCTACTTCTGACTTTTAGTATGAAATATTTTGTATTAAAATGATGTAATGTAATAGTGAAACAGGTTTCAGATAGAGATTGCTGATGGGAAAATCCTATTATAGCCAGCTTCTCTTTACCTTCATGATAAAAGAAAGGATTTGTGATATTTCTAGCAGTACTATTATCTATTTAACACTGGAACAGGGAGATGGATTGTGTTGTTCAGGCCATTTTCGTTGCAGGTTAGGGTAGAAGGAATGGTAGTATTGGAAGAAGAGATAGTGTTCCTTCTCCGGTAGCTTTACAAAGAGATTGAGGACCATCTGAATTTTCCCATTGTCAAACCCTGGAAAGAATTGTTGTTAGAGCCCCCTTTGTGCCTTGCAACACATTTCTATCATCAAATATTTGCTATTGGTGAGGTTTAGAAACTGCCACCTCGTTAAACGTTGTCAGTGGTTATGAATAGGCAGGTAGCCCCCTTTCTTAAATCCTTAGTATTTGTGTTTCTCCTACTTGGTTATTTTTCATTCTTTTCTTCCCCTGTCACCTGGTTTAGTACTCCCAGCCCCTTTACCCAACTGGATAATTCTTTATTTTTTTTTTCCCCCAACTGGATAATTCTTATTTATCCACTAGTGTCAACTCAGATGTCCACCAACAGGAACCTTTCCCGGTGCTCATGCTGGTCCCAGAGGAGCTACCTCTTCTGTGTGCTCATCTAAACTCTCTTTGGGGGTGGGTTTTTATTTGTCAGAGCAGGAAGCACTATTGGATTTCCGGCACATTGCAGGCATCACAACATTGAATAACTGAGACATAATCTCTTGTTTTCAAGGAGCCATGAATCTTGACTCCTCTCACAAGGAAACATGAAGTGTTATGGGAGCACATAGGAGAGGCACCTCCTCTGAGATTTGGCATGTGCCCCAGGACAGGTTCCCATTTGGAGGACGTCAGAGCTGACACTAGCCATTGAGAATAAGCACACAGCAGTACAGCATTAAGGAATGAAGAGTGGAAGAGAAAGGAAGAAAAATGGTCAACAGAAAAAAAAAATCTCATGTCCACTCAGAGATGGTAGTGTGCAATCAGAAGCATTGAAGTTCTCTTTTCTCCACTTTGAAATCTTAAATAGGTCAATTAGTGCTTTAGACCTCAGTTTTCTTTGAACTTTTAAAAGCCAAGGTAATAATACTTGTTTCCCATGAGAATAAAATGAGATAATGTATCTGAAAGGTGCTTTGTAAGGAGAAGATATTAAATAAATGTGTAAATATGAAAAAAATGAAGGGAAGAAAAATGACACGGCAATAAAAACAGGGAGCTTATGAAGAAATACAATACAATCAAAGAACAATTGTTATGGTCGATATGTCTTTATTTTGTCTAACGAAATGAGATGTGGCTTTCTACCAGACTGGCACAGCAGTCAGATATGTTGATGGTAACGTTAATGTCCTCTCTGAGCACCAGCAAGTGTTTTAAAAAGAAAACAATGTTCTAGACCTTGTATAGTTTATAAAACCTTTCCAGGGGCCTTGGGGATTATTTCTTTGAATCTGGTGCTGGATTTCCTTTACGTTATTATTTTTAATATTTGTATTCGAATAACATTCAAAATCATGAATTAAGGTGAAAGTTTCCAGGTAGCAATTTTCCTTATAAAAAAAATTTCTGCAGTATATGATTTCTCTGACTGTGGTGCCTACCTTACATAATGGGCATGCTCATGGCCAAGAATTGAGAATCTTAACTTTTGAAAGAGCAGTGAAGTTGCAGCTTCTCTATTTCAGACAAACATTTGCTTTATTTTTAAAATGCTATTAGCCTAGAGTTCTAGGTTTCAGATTTCATTACAGATCAGAGTTGCTATTTTATAAATCTTCAAATTCACTTTTTGTTTGAAGACAGTTGGCAGAATTGTGGAATGGCATTGAAGTAAAAAACCAACTAGCTTGGAGAATACATGTTGTTCAGTGCACTAAAGTCTATCTGTGATAAAAGCCTTTTATTTTTTCTTTCCTTCCAGCCATGAGATTATTTTTAACCCCATTCACACAGTAGCCAAATACCTTGAAAATCCTTAAAGACATATCTTTGCCTAACCCTGGCGTATCTTTGCCATGTGTATTGCCAAGGGAGCCATTGCCAGGAGGGGTGTGTGAGCTTCTCCCCTGGTGTGTTTGCATGTATATAACATCTACTAAGATGCTTCTCAGGTTGGATGTTAAGTAGAGTGGGAAGGTGAGTCAAACCCAGGTCCATCTTAAGAACTACAAGGGCGAGGGACTATGTATCATAGGGAACAGGTGTGGTGGGCTCTCCTACGGTTCACGCTGAATCTTAACGACTCCCTGAAGACTCTTGGGTGTTTCTTCTGCACTCTGAACGGAAGTGCCGTGTTCTTACTTCAGGCATTTTACAGGATCATGTAACTCTTTTTTTGGGTTGGGGGTGCTAGTTTCTGAAAACCGTCTTGGCAAACCTGTCCAGGTACCAACTAATCAGGGTGTCTTTTAGATTAATAATAGCTTTAATTATGATAATGACAGTGCTAGAGATCATAATTAACAGTGTCAAAGGCTGCACACGGATCTTTTTGTTTCGACCTGCATCTATGATTACAATCTCCATTTTTTTTAGACAAGGGAACCTACACACTGAGAAATGCAGCGCTGTGAACATCACACGGTTGAGAAGTATTTGAGCCCCGATTTTAGCCCCATTGATCTAACTGCCGAGCCCAGGTTAGGGGTTAGGTCTTTTGAAAAGATAGAAAGTAATCATTTCAGTAATATTTTGGAGACTGTGAGGTCTACGAAAGCCATGATGTCAAAAAAAAAAAAAAATTGGGTGTCTCCCTAGGCATTCCCTTGTGACGCTCCCCATTCTCTGACTCCTATAGCTAGCTCGGGGTAGAGCCCTATTTGCTGCATCATCCACAGTACATTTTAAATACCAAAGATCATTTAAAACTTCAGATTCAATTTTTCTTTACTTAGTTGATGAGCAGTAACTGCCTCAGCAGGGCTCACAATTATCCAGTGATTCTTTTTATATTTGTTTTTATGGTCTAAGCCTGCTTTACACCTTTTTGATGTTGTTGTTATTAGTATCATCTTCCTTTGTTCTTGAAAAGCAAAATTAAAAATCAGAACACACTATTTCCTTGTGGCAATTTGTTGTTATTACAGCTGCTTTAGTTTCGGGTTTTTTCCCCCCACCTCTCCAAAGCAGTTTTATTATTTTCTGCTAACATTTCAATTGCACCAGCATCCTAAGGCTGAGAGAGTTTACCAGTTTAGAATTAGAAAGAAATAAAATACCCCTTTAGACCGTTTTCATGCTTGTGGCATTTGCTGTCATTTTTAACATTTCTAAATTGTTTCTCCGATTTGGCTCATCGTTTCTTTCAGAGCAACTAAGGTGGGGGTTTAGGATTTCTAACGTTTTAGTTTCACTTTCTGTCCTTCGGGATTTACAGCCTTTCTTTGGCACAATCTTGATAAACATTGGACTTTACATTTAGAAAGCATTGGCCTCATGGCACAGTTTAGGTTAACTTGTCTGATGGAGAAATGGACTGTGATCCTCTGCTGTTGACTAGATGTGTTGAGGTGGGCAAGTCATGTCTCTTACCTTTTGTTTAAAATAAAAAAGACCTGTGATGGTCATTGAGGTGCATGTCCCAGGATCCCCTCCAAGGACCCTGGCTGATGGGAGTGCAGATGGCCTCCAGCTGTCAGTTCCTTTGGGAATTGACTCAACTGGGGGCTGCCTCCTTGCTCAAGGACATGCCTGTCTCAGGGCTCCCCACATCTAAAGACTGGTTGTAGCAGAAATATAAAGGCCTAGCATTTTGACCCACCAGCCTACCATGCAACCATGCTACCATGCCACCATGCCATGGCCCCACTATGGGGCAGTTTTGATGGGCTAAGTTCCAGAGCTGTGATGAGGTTAAGGCTTTGTTGGGCTTCATTGCAGCTCATTAACTTCTCCTTCTGCACCAACCTGTTGTCACCTTCTTTCTCCATAGGTTTTGATACTCCCAAAATAACCTGCTTGTCAACCCAGCCTGCATATGGTCCCATCCAACTGAAACATTCTAGGGCTCTATATTGTGAATGTTATCCTGGTCAAGAGTAAAGTCAATTGATAATGGTAATGAGTATCCCATGTCTTCCATATCTTTTCACATTTTTTTCCATCTACCAAACTTGTTAATATAAATGAAGTGAAAGTAATTGAGAATAATAATTGGGTTTATAGTTGTTAGTTCTACTTTGTTCCTAAAATTGAATCAAATTAAAAAATGTTAAGCATGTTACTTTAATGATTTTTAAATCAGTTTGTTCGGGCTGCCTGGTGTCCGATTTGGAGAGGGTTGTCTTAGAGTACTCCTAGGAAGTGAAGTAGCAAGGCACTCGTTGCTTTTGGCTACTGTTGAGTTGCCTGTGCTCATTGCAGCTTGGATGTTGTCCATGCAGGCTGCACTTATAAAAACTGGCCGACATGGGCAACTTCTATGAACCTTGGGATCACTAGCAATGAAATGGGGATATGAAGTACCTTGCGTTGTATCCCCTAGGGGTGTTCAGGGGAAATAGGACATCACCTAGGAATCAGGTGGAGGGAGACAGACCTAAGACACAGGTTTTTTTTTTTTTTTAAGATGTCTGGTAAATGAAGAAAATTTGTATTAGAGTTGACGTTTCTGGCCAAAGGAATTGGTACAAGGAAACCTCTTGGGAGAATGTTTGAGATAGCCATGATTGAATTGAGCTGGAATATTTTTAAGGATCCTAGAAAAGTCCACAGTTCTGTGATGATTGGGCAGGGGCTAGGGAACAGGTTCCCTACTCTAAATAGGAAGTTGAAATTGTTTGGGGTTTTATGTAAATGAAATAAAATTGTTGGGCCTTGAGGTACAGTGAAAAAAGTACTTACTATTTTAGGGATACTGTAATGAAGATAACTAGTGTGCCAGGAACTACACCTATCACTTAGTGTTTCTGCTTAAAGGTGGTTGATACACAGGCAACCTGGAAAGCATTAAGATTTATGGGAGAGGAAAAGTTCCTACTGTGTGTTGTAGGTTCATAGAAAGCTCAAATTCTTGCTTCATTTCTTTCACTTCTCCTCTGGCGTCTCTTGTAGCTCTAGCTCTGTCAGGAGATGGATAATCAACTCAAGTCTAGTTATCTAAACTCTGTGACCAACCACTCTAATTCTTTTGCACCCTTGACTTTCTTTCCTTTCTTGATAAAATCTTACCTTGAATTGATACCCAAATTAACTCTTTCTGCTTCTCCCTGGTCAGCTTACTGCACAGATCTCTTTCTCAGATACCCAGAGTGCTACCATCTCACCTTTCCTTCTTGTCTGTTGCACTAAGAATGATCAGGTGACTAGGTGTGAACTTTGTGTATATTCGGCCTCGTTATTTGATTCCCATTCCATCATTTTCTCTAGAACCTTGTTTCCTTAATCATCAGCTTAAACTATGTTCCAGACTGTATCACTCCAAGATGAAAGAAACAAAATAATGCCATTATTTCACCTTCCATCCTTCTCTGGAAACTTACCTCCTTTTCTTTTCAGCCTTGCATTATGATGTATACCTACCTGTGCTTCTCTACCCAGGCTATGTTCATTCTCTTTCTGTTCAGGTCACAGTTGATTTCCAAATTATAAAATCCAACGGATTGAGGAAATTTTCTGCCTAATTTTTAAAAACAGCTTTATTGAATTATAATTGGCTTCCAATGAAGTAAATGTTTTAAAGCATACAATTTGGTAAGTTTTGACATATTTGTACACACATGAAGTCATTACCACAAAGTAACAGACATACAATTACTCCCCAAAATTTCTTTGTGCCCTTTGTTATCTCTCCCTACCGCCTTTTCTGCCCACACTCCCTACCATACCATGCCTTAGATAACCAGAGTGATCTGCTTTCTGTCACCTTAGATTAGTTTGCCTTTTCTAAATTGTTGTAAATAGAAGCCTACAGTATATCGTCTTTTCTTGACTGGCTTCTTTTCACTGAGCATAATTTGAGATACTTCCATGTTGTAGCATGTATTAATACGTCATTCCTTTTTCCTGATGAGTTGTATTATATTATATGGACAGCTCACAATATGTTTATCCATGCAGGTGGATGGGCATTTGGGTTGTTTCTAGGCGTTGGCAATTACAAATAAAGCTGCTATAAATATTTGTGTTCAGCTCTTTGTATGGGCATGTGTGTTTATTTCTCCTGTGTAGATAGGAATGGAAGGCTGAATAGGAGGTGTATGTTTTAAGTTTGTAAGAGACTGTCAAACTGTTTTTCAAAGTGGTTGAACCATTTTACATCCCTATTAGTAGTGTATAATAGTAGAAGTTGCTCCCCATCTTTGGCAATACTAGGTATGGTCAGTCATTTAATTTTAGCTATTCTAATAAGTGTGTAGTCGTATCTGATTGTGACTTCAATTTGCATTTCCTTAATGACTAATGGTGGTGAGTATCATATGTTTATTTGCCATCCATATACTTTATTCTTGGGTGAAGTAACCAGATCTTTTGCCCATTAAAATTTTTTTTAATTGATTTTCAAAACTTCTTTATGTATTCTGGAGACAAGTTTTTTATCAGATGTGATTTGCAGATATTACCCCACATCCTGTGCCTTATCTTTTCATTCCCTTAACAGTGTCCCTCAAAGACAGAGTTTCTTAGTTTTGATGAAATTTAATTAGTTCATTTTTTCTTTAATCGAGTATGTTTTTGTTGTAGTGTCTAAGAAATCTTTTTTGTAACCCAAGGTCATAAAGATTTTTCTATTCTGTTTTCTTCCAGAAGTTTTATAGTTTTCAGTTTTATTTTTACGTTTGTGATTATTTTGAAAAAATTTATATATGGTATGAGCTATGAATTATAGTGGTTTTTGCATGTGGATATCCAGTTGTTCCAGCACAGTTTGTTGAAGTGACTGTCCTTTCTCTACTTAATTGCCTTTCTACCTTTGTCTATTTCTGGAGTCTCTATTCTGTTCCATTCATCTGTTGTTTGTCTATTTCGATGCAATATTGCACGGTTTTCATTACAGTAGTTTCATAATAGGTCTTAAAGTCAGTTAAAGTCTTTCAACTTTGTTGTTTTAATAAGACGATTTGCGTTTATGTGGTTGTTGATGTGGTTGAGGGTTTTTTTTATTAAAATGAACTTTATTTTTTCATTTGTTTTTTTATTATGCTAACTGAACTGTGGTTGAGTTTAAATCATCATTTTGCTATTTGTTGTGTTTGTCATATTTGTTCTTGTTTCTTTCTTTGTTTCTTTGTTTTTTCAACTTTGCTTTCTTGGGATTAATTGTCAAGTTTTTACTATTTCATTTTTTCTGCTTTGTTTGGCTTAGTAGCTATGACTTTTTGTGATATTCTAGCAATTGCTTTATGGTTGATAGTATATATCTGTAAGTTATCATAGTCTATCTTCAAGTAATAATATACTACTCATGTGTAGTATAAGAGCCTTGCAACAGTAGAGTTTGATCTCTCCCTTTCTGGACTTCATGTTCTTGGTGTTATGAATTTTACTTTTATATGTGTTATCAACTGCTAAATACATTGTGGTTATTTTTGTGTTAAACAGTTGATTAGCTTTTAAAGATATTTAAATAATAAGAAAAAAGTCTTATATTTACCCAACTAGTTATTATCTCCAGTGGTCTTTGTTTTTGAGATATTTTCATTGGGTAAAGGATTCAAGATTGACAGTTTTGTTTGTTTGTTTTAGTTCTTTAAAAATATTGTTTCTGTTTCTTGTAACTTCTGTTGTTTTTCTTTAGAAATCTGCCGTCATTCTTGCTTTTGCCTGTGTTCTTCTGTACATAATGTGTGTTTTCTCTTTGACTGTTTTTGAAATTTTTTGTCATTGAATTTAAGCAATTTAGTTATGATTTACATAGGTGTAGTTTTCTTTAGATTTCGTGTGTGTGTGTGTGTGTGTGTGTGTGTGTGTGTGCCTGACATTGATTGAGCTTGGATCGATGGGTTTATATTTTTCATCAAATTTGAGAAATTTTGGTAAATTTTTTCTTCATGTGTTTTCTCTATTGTTTCCTTCCTTTGGGGACTCCAATAACATCTATATTTGGCTACTCGAAACTTCTTCAGAGTTCATTGGTGTTCTGTTCACTTTTCTTTCGGTGTCGTTTCTTTATTTCTCCTTCTGTGTTTCCTTTTGGATAGTTTCCATTGCTGTATCTTCAGGTTCACCAATTATTTTTTTCTGCAGTGTCTAATCTGTTAATTCCAGCCGTGTTACTTTCTTATTCACCCCATTCATTTGTTTCAATTAGGGTCTTTTTTTATGTCTTCTTTGTCTCCACTTAACATTTTTAATCTTTCTTTTAACTTTTTGAACATATTGAATACTATTTTCAATTATATTTAATGTATTTTTTCTAGTACTTCTATTGTCTGTGTCATTTGTTGATGAATTGTTATTTATTTTTCTCTACTTTGTTTTTTTTCTTCTTTGCATGATAATTTTCTGTGTAATGCCAAGCAGTGTTAATTTTACCTTGTAATGCTATCAGTATTTTTGTATTCCTCATAATATTCCTGACGTTTGTTCTGGAATTACTTAGAAATACCTTAATCCTTTTGGGCCTTCTTGTTAAGTCTTATTAGACAGGACAGCATAGGGTTTCAGTCCACAACCAATGTAAGACCTGTTTTAGTATTGTAGCTGATAACTCATTGATAACTAGGTTTTCTGCTTGGCTTTTGGGAACTGGCAGTATTCTTGGTCCTTGTGAGCTCCCAGCATTATTCCCTCTAATCTTTTTGTGTTGTTTGTTCTCTAGCCTTGAGTAGGTTCAAGCACTGACAGTATTCAATTGAATACTAAAAGGGTATTATTTTTGCAGATCTTTAGGGTTCTCTGTCTGTACAGCCCTCTTCTCTCCTTCACTCTGTCCTACGAACTATAGTTAACCCTGACTTGTCTAGACTCCCAGCTCTGTCTCTTCAACTTGGGAAGACTTCTGGTCTCTTTCTGTATTCTCTCTTGGGGCAATGTTAGGGCTCACCTCTCAGGGATTAGTGCCTTTGCTTACCTGATCTCCAGTGTCTCATGTGGCATTTTTTGTTTTTAGTTTTTCACATGGAAAGGTAAAACTGATGCATTATTCCACATTGTCCAGACATGGAAGTCTTTCTTTTTCATTTGACACTTTGACTATTCCTTTTTTTAGATGCAGATCTTCCTCAGCTTATGATGGGGTTATGTCCTGATAAACTCATTATAAGTTGAAAACATCCTAAGTAGAATATGCATTTAATACACCTAACTTGCCAAACGTCATAGCTTAGCCTAGCCTATCTTAATTGTGCTTAGAACACTTACATTAGCCTACAGTTGGGCAAAATCATCTAGCACAAAACCTATCTGATAAAAAAAAGTCCTGAGTATTTCATGTAATTTGTTGAATACTGTACTGAAAGTGAAAAACAGAATGGTTGTATGCATATGGAGTGGTTGGAAGTGTATCAGTTCTTACCCTTGTGATCGCATGGCTGGCTGGGAGCAGCAGCTTGCTGCTGCACAAGAGCCTGGGAAAAGAGCAAAATTCAAAATTAGAAGTACAGTTTCTACTGAACGCATGTCACTTTCACTCCATTGTAAAGTCGAAAAATCATAAGTAGAGGACTGTAAAATAAGAAAAAAAAGAAATATACCTTTTCTTATTGTTCTTACACGTCTCATCACTTACTCTTCTTGTCTTTCCTTGGCTTCTTTTTTGATGATGCTTAATGTTTATAAGAGGAATTCTTTGAAACTGGGGGTGGTGTTTTCCTTCTCAAAGCAGAATTTGGTAGGAAGATGGCTAAAATCTTAAAGTTGCATTGTTTTCGATCTGGTTTACAAAAAGGTTGTCTTATAATTTTTTTTTTAGGACAAATCAGTAAATTGTGCTTTATTGTATCTCTTGGGATACTGGAAACATACTTATTTAAAAATACCAGGTTGTTGGTTTTTTTTTTTTTTTTTTTTTTAAGATTTGCTTATTTCTGGGGGGGAGGGGCAGAGGGAATTCTAAGGAGATTCCCTGCTGAGCACAGAGCCCCCCATGGGGCTCAGTCTCAGGACCTTGAGATCATGGCTTGAGCCCAAACCGAGAGTCGGATGTTCAACTGACTGAGACACCCAGGTGCCCCTAAAATATCAGGTTGTTTTAGAAAATTAATCTCATCTGGAGTGAATTCATGTCTGATGGTTGGTTTTGTTGGCTGGCTTACTTAGCAGTGGATTTATTTAAGTATGTATTTATTTATTTATGTATGTATTTTTCGACTTTACAATTGGAATTTTGGTTTTCAGGTTCCTATTCAGTGGAGGATTTTTGTTCTTGTTTTTCTCCTTTTCTCTGTGTTCCTCCCTCTTGCCCTCTCCTACTTTGCTTATTTCTCCTTTATGTGGCTTTGCAGTTGATTCCATGTAGCTCTCTAGGCCTGAAATCCAGAACGGACTAGAAAGATCCGTCAGATGTGCTAACGAGCTCTGATTTAGATGATGACTGATCCAACACCCATGGCTTGGATCTCTGAGCCTACAGCTCTTCAGAGCTCCTGCCGCAGGCTGTACTTGGTGAGTTTTTGTCACTCTTCTTCTACGGGCATGAGGCTTACTCCGTTCCCGCATCTGACTAAGCTTTTAGCCTCCCGCAGCTCCTGAGCCAGTAGCACAGTATCCTTCTGAAGGCAGGCTCCTGGCTCCTTTTCCTGAGTGTGCACCCCAAGCCCAGCAGCACTGTGCTTTCTCCTCTCTCCCGGTTTTGCATTTCTGTTCTGTTTCTAGCCTATGGGAGTATTCCTCTTACCTCTGAATGTAGGTTTTACCTTTTCGGTTTTTTCCTTTTTATCATACCTGTTGTAATGTGTTGGAAAAACAAGGAGTCTGATGGTGTCCTCTTGGTCTTGTAAGGCCACTTTGCATGGAAAGTCAAGTTAGTATAGTTTTTTGTTGTCTGCTCCAGTGGAGGGCAGCATAGGGCTTTATTGTCTGACACCTGGTTTTGAATTCTGATCATGGCATTTACTGTGTAAACTTAGATTAGATATGTAAGCCGTTGTGACCACCGTTCCTTCTTCTGTTAAATGGGAATAGTGGTAGTTACTGAGCAGTGTTTATGCCAGCCTTATGCCAGTGTAAAGATTAGAGAAGACCTGCAAAGGATTCAGCACAGCATAAATGAACAGCAAATGTTGATTACCTTAGGAATGCAATTTAGAAATGCTTATTTTTTCATACTTTTATAAAAAGGTGAAAGATATTTTAGATTATGGCCTGACTTTTGTGACACTCAATTTAAAAATCACCCATTTGGGGGGCACCTGGGTGGCGCAGTCATTAAGCATCTGTCTTCGGCTCAGGGCATGGTCCCAGCGTTCTGGGATCGAGCCCCGCATCAGGCTCCTCCGCTGGGAGCCTGCTTCTTCCTCTCCCACTCCCCCTGTTTGTGTTCCCTCTCTCGCTGGCTGTCTCTGTCAAATAAATAAAATAAAATCTTTAAAATAAATAAATAAATAAAAATAAAAAATCACCCATTTGGCGTTTAGGTTCTTCATATGCTTTTCCTTACTGAATTGTTATCAAAACTCTGTAAGTATTCTTATTTTAAGCAAAGTGGAGGCAGTGAGGGAGGGTAAGGAACTTGCTTGGCTAAAATGGTGGAGCTGGGATTTGATCCTAGATCTAGGCTTGCTCTTTCCATACAGTATGACCCACCTACCCATGTCTCTTCGATCAGATTTGTGGAGGGTGGAGTGTGAGCCTTCTGTCTAGAAGGTTTGTCTGTGTACCATCTTTTGGGAATGGTTGATAAGGAAGATTAAGGGCCAAAGGGCCTGTGGCTGTGGCTCACCCCAGGCTGGGTTGCTGTTAAGCTATCTGTCCCCTCTGCTCCCTACATAGCCAGAGACCAGTCACTTATCCTTGTGCCTCTGACCCCATGCCCAGATTTGGAAGGAGGGGCCATTAAATGGTGCTACACTCCATTTTTCAAGCCATTGTGAGGTGGAGAGATGATAATATCATTTCCAGATCTAAGTCCTAATCAAAAGGATTCCTGTGTCCCGTGTTCAGGGCAAGAGGCTGAAACAACACTTCATCACACCAGTCTTTCCACCAAGTAGAAGACTGTGCTAATAGCTGTGTGATCACTTACACTGTCACTGTTGGTGATAGAAAACGCTGGGTTTTTCTTTTTCCCCTATTGCTTTGGGAATGTCTTAGCGGAGGGAGTCATTGTGGCTGAAGTAGTGCTAATAGCTTCTGCTGTGTGCTGTGGAGGTCCCACGCCAGAGAATTTTATTACCGTTTCCCTCTCTGAGAGAGAAAAGGTAATGTTTAACATTAACTGTGTAGTTGGGATGATTCTCTTCCACTTAGCAGTCTGTGGTCCTGGACGCAAGGGTAAATGGCTGTGTGGACACATAGGGTATACATGGTGTGCTGAAGAGTCACTGTAATAGCATTGCCAGGTTTCTTTTTTTTTTTTTTTTTTTTTTAAGATTTTATTTATTTCTGTGACAGAGAGACAGCCAGAGAGAGAGGGAACACAGCAGGGGGAGTGGGAGAGGAAGAAGCAGGCTCATAGCGGAGGAGCCTGATGTGGGACTCGATCCCGGTACGCCGGGATCACGCCCTGAGCCGAAGGCAGACGCTTAACGACTGTGCTACCCAGGCGCCCCCATTGCCAGGTTTCTAAGACCCTACATGGGGAATTCACTGTAAGTCGTGAATGACTTCATGCCGCATGTGGGGTGGGCTTTGGAAATGGAATCAACATTCATATTCCCACACGGCTGCCTCAAGCCTTACCTGTGCTTCCTCTTCCTCATTACTGCCAGCCATGTGGTTACTCAGTCCAGAGGATACTCTGCTCATTTGCTGGGGGAGAGGCAGGAGATGCAAACAGACAGCAAGGGTGAGGAACTCAGCGGGAACCTGGGAATCTTACCCATGTGCTCGGCTTCTGCATTGGCTACGTGGGAGCTGCACAGGGAAGTCAGCCTGGGTCATCTTGTCTCGGCACCCAGCAGATACCCTGAATGTTCAGCCAGGACCTGAGCTCGGGTTTGACTCTTTTACTGATTAGTTGTGTGGCCTTGGCCCCCTTGAAAAGTATTGAGCTAACGGGAGTGCAAAGTGGTACAACTCCTACAGAGGACGGTATTAAAACTATAAAACATTTACTCTTTGACCAGCAGGGTAAGTTGTTGCAGCATTGTTGTTCATGGCAGAATAATGGATATATTTCAAGTATGAGGGTCTTCTTACATAAATGTGGCAGAGCCACTTGCTGGAACACTGTGCGGGAGTAAGGAGAGGAATGAGGAGGTACGTGCTGTGTGTATGCAGGTAGAGAGGCCTCCAGAACATATCATTAAGTGAAAAAGGCATGGTGCAGAATAATGTGCAGGAATGCTGTCTTTTATATAAGAAGGGAGGAAAAATAGATGTACATGTTTGTCTTTGCTTACATCTGGTGATAAGAAGGAAACCCTAGTATGGGTCCAGGAGGAGGGTCCAAGAAGAGGCAGTAGGATAGGGACAGGGATGCAGTGAAACTTAAACTGATGCCCTGTTTTCCCCCAGTTTTACTGAGATACAATTGACATACAAGTTGTACTAGTCTAAGGGATACAACGTAATGACTTCGCGTGTATATATGTTCTGAAGTGATCACCACAATAAGTTTAGTTAACATCCATCACCTCACATGGTCACAAAAGTTTTGTTCCTTGTGATGTCACTCATGCTGTATTATATAGTAAAATGTATCCTCTTACAGTGTTCTGATTTTGAACCCTGTGAACATATTATCTATTAATTTTTTTTTTTTTAGAGAAGAGGGGGAGGGGCAAAGGGAGAGGGAGAGAGAGAATCCTAAGCAGGTGCCACCCCTAGCTCGGAGCCTGATGTGGGACTCAGTCTCATGACCCTGAGATCATGACCTGAGCTGAAGTCAAGAGTTGGATGCTTAACCAACTGAGCCGCCCAGGCTTAAAAAAAAATAATTTTTTTAAAGATAGCTGTAGGAATAGAGAGATATTGAGGAATCTGTAGGAAAAAAAAATAAAGCCTGTATGCTGCTTGCTGTATTTTCAGTTTAGAGGGCTGTAGTTCTTAATTCAATTAAACAGAAGTGGAAAGGATGAAATTGTCAAGTAACTTTGACACTGGTGGCCGGGTAATTTCCCTAATGAGATTGTAGTCATCTAGGATGATCTTAGTTTTTCTAAGAATTTATTTTTAGCCGTTCATCCTTTTTCTCTCCACCTTGCTTTCCTTCCTTGGATGCATACTGAATCCTGTGCAGAAAGCATGAGGAGCGGCCCTCGTATCATAGTGCTACATTCTATTTCTCTGCTACCAACCAATGAAAAACCTGTTGAAAAATTAATGCCCAATAGCACTTATTAATTGCATATTTGTATAGTCAATTTAAAAAATTATCTGCTTCAGTGGAGGGAAGCTTTGGTAGGATATATAAAATCACTGGTACATGTTCTAGTTTGGGCCATCAGCCTTTTAAAATCCAGATTCTCACACCTCTGGGAGGTGGTTCTGATAGCAAAGTCTCATCTTTAAATATAAGGGGTCTGGGAAACAGAGGAAGAACCCCTTAGTTAGCCAATAAGTCAGGACAATTAAATGTATTATATGAGCTCTACGATGAAGGTGGGTACTTTAGGGAGGTTAAGCACCGCAGCATTGCATAGGAGACAGGGGCAGGTGGGAGGAGACCCCCCTACACAGCTCCCCTTCGTTGTGTCCCCGATTGGTTTTCCAAGGATACAGCAGTTTTGAGGCTGATACACAAAGCAGTTGAGAGGCAGTGCTGCCTTTCCCATGCCCCCGGTTCTCTGTGGCCGGTAGGGGCAGGGAATACCTCCCCAGAGCTGAGAGAACTAGACTTCTAACTACCGTTCTCCCATCTGAGCTCACAGCGCTGTGCTGCAGGAATTTTCACTAATCATTTCTGAGGTCCCAATTGACGTTGTGCTTTCTTTATTCTTAAACAAAATCATCATCCTCATTTAGGAGAGAAAGCAGACTGTGAGTGCCCACATCGCCAAAGAGGGTCATCTCTGCCTTCGAGAAAACCTGGACTCCTTCCATAGGTTCTTTACTCAAGACCCTGGTGAGATAGCCGGCATTATACACAGTGGGGAGAAGAGGCAGTCTCAGAGAGCTTAATTAACCTGGCCACTGTTTCACAGGAAAAAGGTAGAAATCTGAGACTCGAATCAGCTTTGGTTTATTCTCAGGTGTTCTTTCTTCTGTTTGGCTCTCAGCTAAAAATTAAGGTGTATAATTTTTGACAATTGCTATAGTCTCGCGGAGTTCTAAGGCAATTTTTAAAAAGCTCTGAGCTTCATTTATAAATATGGTTTAGTAAATCATTATGTCCAAACCAACCAACCAACCAACCAACCAACCAACCAACCAACCAAGCAAGCAAACAAAAAGCAAAAGGAAAATCTTTGGCATGATTTTCCATTAGATATAGAATGCCTGTGCATTTAATTTCCCTCTAACATCCCAATAAGAGATCGGTCTAATGCATAATGAATCCATATGATTTGGACATATTTTCAAAAAATCTTCCTCTACTAATATGTAACACAAAATATACAGTTTTTAGTGGATTTTTTTTTACTGACTCCTGATACAGTTCACACTTGGCATGTGAATTAAGCCATGCTAAGGTTTTAGCTGGCTGTCCAGTATCATATCTTTCAATACAAGCTGTATGTCAAGATGCTTTTTCAACCCAATATATTAATCCTTCCTATAGTTTTGAGGTTATGGGGAGAAAATAAGAAAGTGTATTTTGGGTATAACATAAAAGTGTTCAATAAATGATTCCATTACTAGTGATTTGAAAAAAAATTACTGCTAATGTGTCAATTTAAATTGTTAGAAAATATAAAAAATATGGTGTTTTGGCAAAAATTATCCGTTAACTAATAGAATTTACATTCTAATAAGGACCATTTGTGTTTGAAGTAGAGCTACAAGCTTCCGCAAAAGCTGGGTTTCAGAGACTTTGGCTCATGCCTGTTGTTGTGAAGGAAGCAGAATTGAAGATCTGAAGTCTTTAAAGAAGTGGAACACAGAGGGTGAATGGTGTATGGATTTGGCATTCTTTGCAAGGTCATGTAGATTTCAAAAGGAAACTTTTAACAAAGGGTCCAAGGAGGTGAAGAGGATTAAAAATGTTCTAGCCCCATTGGATGTAACTTTTGCCAATCTATATTTTCTTAGTTTCTGTGATATTATTATCAATGGATTCTGCTCCACAAATGAGTAATACTAATCATTTTCATGTATTCTGAAGAACTTTGGTTAACTTCCCTGCCTTTCCACACTCTGTAGGTGGAGCTTTCAGTGGGGAGCAG
The DNA here is from genome assembly GCF_017311325.1 of Ursus maritimus. Lineage (NCBI taxonomy): Eukaryota > Metazoa > Chordata > Mammalia > Carnivora > Ursidae > Ursus > Ursus maritimus. The sequence continues at coordinate 17,061,043 of NW_024425564.1, forward strand.
TTACTTTCCTTGCTCCTTACAGACGCCTGCCTGTAAGGACCAGGGTGACTGAAGTCTAAAACCCAAAAAGAGCAAGGGTTAATGCAACCAACATATGGACATTTCATCTTAAGAATTTATTCAACATTAAACACATTTTAATCCAAAGTTATCATTTTACCTACTTCTAGAAGTGGCCAAAACCCATTGGTAAAAGAAGGTTCCCAGAGAAGGGGCAAGATCCTTACATCACTTTCCGGTTCAGTCCTTGTGCTCTGTTGACACCATCAGCACAACATCGCAGATGGGTGTGTGGAGAGAGAGTCCTGTCTCTACGCAGGCTTCACTTCCCATAGACTTTATGCAGTAGGGATTTAGTTTGGGCTAATACAAATTGATAATAGAATTACTTTAATCAACACTTGTGATTATTTTCAGGGCTTAGTAATATCTGAAATAATCTTTCTCTCTGACTGGGGAGGTTGGACTTAAGGTTTTACAGGTGTGAGATATAAAGCAATATAAACTAAGTTCTGTGTGGGGTGCCGGGGTGGCTCAGTTGGTTAAACATCTGCCTTCGGCTCAGGTCCTGCTCCCAAAGTCCTGGGATCAGGCTCCCTTCAGTGGGGAGCCTGCTTCTCCCTCTCCTCCCCACTTCTGCTCTCTTTCACTATCTCTGTTGCTATCTCTGTCTCTCTCTCTCAAATAAATAAATAAAATCTTTTAAAAAAAAACCATAAATTCTATGCATTTAGCTTGTCCAAAGGAATAAAATAAGGATATGCAAGAAAAATTAATTTGTGTAGACCTCACCTAACTCTGTTCCAGGTGATGTTTAATTATGTCATGATGGAATCATCCTGTTAACCCTGAATACTCATCTTGCTTTTGGTAGAATTTGATCCAAGCCATGTAAACGAAATTGGTTTTTCTAAATTGTTTTCACTAGGTGATTTGTGCTTATCTGCCAGGAATTACAAAAAAGAATGATAAAAATGGTTTATCTGCCGGTCCCTCGGCACCCAGTTACATATCCCAGTGCCTCACACGTTTCTGTTTTCCGGCCGGACTGCCTCTGCAGCTTTTTAAAGATTTTATTTATTTGACAGAGAGACAGCCAGCGAGAGAGGGAACACAAGCAGGGGGAGTGGGAGAGGAAGAAGCAGGCTCATAGAGGAGGAGCCTGATGTGGGGCTCGATCCCATAACACCGGGATCATGCCCTGAGCCGAAGGCAGATGCTTAACCGCTGTGCCACCCAGGCGCCCCCCTCTGCAGCTTTTTAATAAAAATATGGTAGGGGATTATTGGTCCCAAAGATGGACAAACAGAAAGGTGTACTGATACCTTCTTCTCAGAACATAGTGGCAAATATTCACCTGCTCTGCACATAGTGGCTTCCGTACAGAAAAGTCAGAACTGCTCAGGGGACCTGAAGACACTTCTCCAATGGCCTGCAACAGGACCGGCTTTTTCCCCTCTTTAGAAAGACTGTTGGCGAAATCTATTCAGTAACAAGAAGGAAAGAACTAGGGGCACCTGAGTGGCTCAGTCAGTTACACATCTGCCTTCAGCTCAGGTCATGATCTCAGGGTTCTGGAACCGAGCCCAGCGTGGGGCTCCCTATTTAGCGGGGAGTCTGTTTCTTCCTCTCCTTCTGCCCAGCCGTCCCCCGCCCCCTGCTCACGCTCTCTGTCAAGCGCAAACACTGTCTCTCTTAAATAAGTAAATAAATAAAGTCTTAAAAAAAAAAGAAGGAAGAAACTATTGATATGGGAATCATGGGTGAATCTTGTGAATCATGGGTTAATCTTAAAATCATTCTCTTGAGTGGAAGAAGCTGTACCAAAAAAAAAAAGTACATGCTGTATGACTCAATTGTTATAAAATTCTAGGTAATGCAAACTCCTTTGTAGGGACAGAAAGGAGATCTGCAGGTGCCTGGGGATGTGGGGGTGAGGAGAAGAGGTAGGGGCTACAGGCAGGTGGGTAGGGTTACAAAAGGGCACTGAGAAACTTTTGGGGGTGATGCATATGTTAATTATATTGATCGTGGTGACAGTTTCATGGGTGTGTACATGTTGTCAGTGTGTCAGATTGTGCACTGTATTTTATGTGCAGTGTAACGTTTATCTGTGACAGCAGATAATGAGTTAAATGAATTAATTTAGGGGGAGATACGGTATTACTGGTATGACAGAAATCAGTTGTCACTTGGTATAGACAGCAGGTAAGTAGGAAAATAAAGGCAACTAAAATGTTCTTAGAACAATGAAAGGAAAGCCTTCCTTGTCCTTTGTCATCTGGGGCATAGGGAAGGTCCCCCCATGTTTTATGATTCTGTTCCCATGTGCTTTATGATTCTTGAAATATCTTCTTTTGATGGGCAGGGAATTATATTTTAATTGTTAAGAGCGGGAGTTTCGGAGTAGGGCAGACCTGGGTGTGCCCTAGTCATCTGCTCGCTGTGTGCCTTGGGGCAGGACACTTGACCTTTCTAATCATCTTTTTCCGTACCTGTGAAGTGGGCTGACAGAGGCATAGTAAGTCCTCAATAAATGCAAGCAATTTTTGTTATTATTATTTTTTCATTTCACATTCTGATTCCCGCAAGGTTTGAAATGCAGATAGTCTTAGGTGAGAAAAGACAGTATTTTCAATTCATAGGAGGTCATGTTACCATGGAGAAATGGAATCAGGAGCGTTGCTTAAAGAAGAGGAGAAAGATCATTACACAAAGTGACGGGAGCGTGGGCAGGAGACCACAGATGATTTGTCAGCTGCCCACTTTTCTGTGTTCCTCACGGTGGGCATCTTGTTCCACGTGACCTTCTGTCTGCTTTTTCTGCTGTTAGTGACTTCCACTCTTTGCAGGCTTTAATTGTTTTTAATTCATTAGTCTTTTCCTTTGTTAATTAATAATATTGTTTATGAGTGCCATGTTCAAGATTGCTTATTGAGAAATTCATTCTAGCATTTACTTGTTTGTTTAGATGTGTGAATATTTGTCATTCCTCTGTAGAACAAAAAATTGACTTTCCAGATGTTTTCCTTACATTAGGTGATCTTATTTAATTTTTTATTAGTTCTTATAAACTTAATTTAATATATATATACACACACACACACACATATATATATATATATATATATATATATATATATACTTATGGAAGTAAAACTTGATTAGCTTATCCTAAATTGATAGGTAAGTTTGCAGGATATATAGAAAAACTCCTTTTTCTTTAACTCTGAAAAGATAGCATTTTCATTTATAGAACTAGCAGAATCACCTGCTTTCCCATGATCCTGACCTAATTTTTTCCCTCTGCCAGGTGTTTGAAGGGCTTTGACAAGTGATTGATTGGGTTTTAGAGGGTCCTGGAGCTGCACAAAGTGTTTTTCATATTGAAAAAGACATGCCCAGTTTTTCACAAGTTTTAAGATTTATGGCCTCCCCTTAACGTGTTGCAAATGAGTTTGTTTGCTGTTTATTTTACTCAGAATGTCGTAATTGTTGTCCTTAGCCGAAGGGCAAGCTTGATCATAAGGAAGGACAGACTGCCTTTTAACACTCTCTGTTTTTATTTGGCCTCTTTGCAGGACTGGACGTTAGATGGGTAGACTGCTACTTTCCTTTTACTCATCCTTCCTTTGAGATGGAGATCAACTTCCATGGAGAATGGCTTGAAGTGCTTGGCTGTGGGGTGATGGAACAGCAACTGGTAAATTCAGGTAGAAAAGAATCCAAAGTTTTATTTATAGATTCTCGTAAAAAAACTTTCTTCTCCTTTAACTTCATTTTTATAGTCATTTTCATATGCATTTACATGCCCCTGTGGGGATCCCCTCACCATCTTTCTCTCCTCCTCTTGCCCTCCAGACTTATCCCTGACACTTAACTCGAAGAACTTAATTTCTCACATCTAATTTTGCAAAGACTTCTTGTTTTTGGAGATCTTCCTTGTTAACATTTAAGTGTTGGACTTGTACTTCGTAATTTTGTATTTGGTTGTTGTTTTGCGATTGCCCATCGGCATTTGATGCATATCACATGAGTGCAGTTTGTCTTCCAAACTATTTAAGAACAAAGCCAATGTATAATCCTTTCTTGTTCTTATTTCATTTATGATAGTGCCCCAAATTCAAGATATTTCTGAAAATACAACAAAATACAATATAAAAATACTCAGACCTGTAAAGTTGTGTTGTTTGCTGCCCTTGGTGTTGGCAGTGCCACCTGACTGAGGTTAAGTGGGAAAATGAGGCCCCTCATTAAATCCTACCTGTATCTGCAGGTACTTGAGAAAGATCTTTACAGCTCTTCTCTGCAGGACCATCGCTTAATAAAAATGAGTATTTCTAAACTTAATTTCAGAGCTGTCTTCTTTTTTTTAATCACTATCTGAATGTAATTAAAACATATTTTTTCAGAGTGTAAATCGTCCATGGGAAGGCAGTTGGGATTGGGCGTTTGAGCAGGAGCTCACTGCATAAGCAGTAAGGGGAGCGAAACTGACGTGGATTGCACTGCGTCCCTCCCCACTTCCCGCAGTAGGACATTTGCTCTTTGGCCTTGGAGGGCAGTAGCTCCAGGTCAGGGTTGGTCATAGGGCCTCGTGCAGCAGAATGGAGAAGAGCAGCCCCTCTTGGTGACTAAGAAATGTGGAGAGACTGTAGGTAAGGTCATGGGGTTGGAGATTAGCGTTGGAGTGAGACAGAAGAGATGAGGTGGCAGGGAGGTGCAAGATTTGTGGTATCACGCCTGGGAGACCGGAGGCCTGGCTTTCCCTTCTTACTCATAGGTAACCTCTGTCTGCAGGGGCCTGGACTCAGCTCACAGATACCTCTCCATTCTGCCAAGGAAGCCTGGGGCAAAACGTAGTGCAGTGCCAGATGCTTCTTGGTTGGTTTTCACATATTTGAAGATCTGACCTAGAGAAGACGAACAGAGAGGTCGCATTATTAGGGGCTGTGAGTAAAAGCTGTGAGGCTCGGGCCTGGCTGTCTGTCTTAGGTTTTCTGTCAGTTGACAGCTGTGTGTCTTTGGGCAAGTTGAGTCTTAGTTTTCTCATAGTTAAAATGGATGTGATGATACCTTCCTCAAAGTTTCATCGTGAGGATTAATTGAGGTGATACGTGTAACATGCCTGTTAGCACAAGGTCTGGCACACAGTAAATCTTGACTAAAATTAATTGCTGATGTTGTCTTTAATTTTTTCCCCCCAATGGTTAGAGCCATTTATCAACAGAGAGTCCCCTTGAAATATTTAAACAGGCTGTCCTGCCTTTCACAGGAATGATTTCTAACTAACTGGAACTCGATTACCTCTTTGATCTTGTCATCTTAGTACCCATGATTCTAGTTTGAGTGATTTTAGAAGGAAAAAGAAAATTAAGAATAGTAAGAGACAACAGGACAATTAGCCTAATAGGTAATATACCTATTAGGTATACCCCTATAATACACGTCTTAGTAGAAAACACAAAATATTGGAAGCAAACATGTAAGATTTAATCTCTTCCTGAGTAGGAGCTAGTTCCAAATACTTCTGTGGTGTTTTTGTTTGTTTTGTTTTGTTTCTTAGAAGATTTCAAGGAATTCCAGGCTTCCTCCCAGGAGTGTGTGTTGTCAGGGGCCAGAACTGAGCGAGCTGGTCAGGGGTTGATCACTGGGAATTTTGCTTCGTTGTATCTTTTCCAGTATCCTTGATGGTTTTTTATGAGGTTTATCCATACGGTAATTGGCCGAATACAGTTACCTGAAACAGGTTTCCAAGTCATTATTGCACATTAATGAGACTGCTGTTTCCGATTAGATCAGTCATGTCAGGTATTCTTGAAGGAGATGACGAAGGGAAAGAAAAAAAAAATTAAGCAAAATCAAACCAGGACATCTAAGATGCAAGTATGTTTGAAAGGTTCACACTTGTGGTAGAATGTGCTCTGAGTTGGTGGGAAATTGTACAGATAAAATTTAAATTAAATATCTTGCAAGAGAGGGAGACAAGAAACGGAAGAAGAGATGATTTTGTAAAAGGAATTCTGTGTGGGCTTTGCTATTTGAACTTGAAGTTACTGTGACATAGTTCTGCTCTGTGTTCTCAGACTCAGATGTGTTTTGACACCTGGCGTTAAAAAATTTTAAACTGTGTGCGTGGCAATCACTAACCACAGGCATTATTTGTAAGAACAGCTAATTTTCTGTTTTCTGAGTTTCTGTGGCCCTGAGAAAGGCAGACTGTGCACGCCTCATCTCTCTAGTTCCGTTTTGCCACTTCTCTGACATTTCCTTCCCTCCCACCTCCCCCTCCCTTCCCCTGCCTGGTACAATGGAACTTCCGGGGGTGCCTGGGTGGCTTAGTGGGTTATGCATCTGACTCTTGATCTCAGCTCAGGTCTTGAACTCAGGGTCTTGAGTTCAAGCCCTGCGTTGGGCTCCACACTGGGCATGGAGCCTACTTAAAAAAAAAAAAAGTAGAACTTCCAAGAAACACTGAAATTGATGGTTGTAGATGTCCTTCTTTAAAGGTCTCATAGAGGTGTAGGTAAGTGCTGAAGTAACTGGAAGCCAAAGAAGCCCTGATGGGCCAGTGATAGGAGCTGCCACACTTGAGCCCTTCCTATGGGCCCCCACCTCACTGAAGGCTTTAAAGGCTTTCCTCCCTTTAGCCTTGAGAACAAGGCTCCGATGTAGACGCTGGTATTAACCCCATTTACAGAGGCCGAGAAGGTACCAGGCTGTGCTACCCAGCTAGTAAATTATGTGATTTTGAAATGGCTAGAAATCCATTTCAAATAAATGATTGTGTCTAACATAGAATGAAGAAATGAGACCAAATGAAACAAACAACAGCAAACAGAGCTCTCTCTGTTCTGTTTTACTTGTTATGCCTGTAGAAGGGCCCAGCCATCATGTATGTTATCTCCTATGATAGAAGGCATTTAATTAAAAGGGCGAAATTAGATTGCTAATATGAATAGTCAGTGAAAACACTTCATTACACATTTAAGTCAACTATGGCATTGATGTAGTTTTTTGTTTTTGTTTTTCCCCTGGAATAAGATAATGCTCTTCCACATGGCTTATAGAATTTTACTTTATTTCTCCTTCTTTAATTTATAGTGTCTTCACCCTTACTTTCAGACTTCTTAGATTTAGTAATTGCGATGTGGGTGGTGACTGTTGTCGTGATGATTTGATTGTTTTTTTCTTGAGGAGATGTTTCGAGGGCAGTACTGAGTCACGTCCCCGAACACTACACCCTTATTTCCCGTTGGGCTGACTCACTCTGCTAATGTCTTTTCAGGTAATATATGGGGCACAAACATCTAAAACCATCACCGGGGGTGACTGTAGGCTGTGATCGTGCCGGAAAGGAATTTACCATTTATTGAGCCCCTGTGAAATTTAGAAGATTGCACATAGGCCAAGGGATAGAAAAAGCCCTGTAGTGGAAAATAACTTAAAAAAAGAATGGAATCTCTTTCCTTACCTTTTGTTCAAATTTAAAAGTGGCCTCTTTTGGGAAGAACCTTGTAAATATGTACATGAACAGTTTCCAGTTTTAACAGTCTTTCTTTGTTGCTGTTGTTCATTTGTCACATTTTTCTTGAATTCCTTCTAAGGCTGTAGAAAAGCGAAATAAGCATTGTCTTTGCCTTTGGGAATAGCACAGCATACAAAGACATACAGAGAAGTGATTACAATACGGTGTGGTAATAAGTATTTGTAACGGAGGTACAGTGGGCAGAATGGGGAGGATGGAGAGAGTGGAGAAGATTTTGCCAAGGCCTTGTTCTGGTTGCTACATTCAGGATGGAATGCTGGAAATATGGGTATTTGAAGTGTATGTCCCAAATAAGTTAGGTTCCTGTTTGCAAGGAGTTGTGGACTTTATATACTTTGCTTGCATGTCCAGGTGGCATACCTAATGCTTCTTTTCCTATGTGAGTGAAAATCTATTTCCAGTCTGTTCCTCTCGTTGGTAGCCAATCTCTGCAGCCTCTACACACACTTGTGACATTCAGTGTTATTAATCTAAGTTGGTGAACTTTTAGATGGCATCAACCAAGATGTGTGCCTGTACCAGGCATGTTATTATATACAGGCAGACTTGCCATTCACCTGCTCAGCATCTTTTGTGTGTAAGGCACTGTGCTAGCCAAAGAGGAAGACACAAAAACTGTAAGATATGACATCTCCCTATAAAACGTGGAGTGTAGGAGGGAAGACGAGACTATATAATTAGAGCTGGTAACATAAGTGCCTTTCATGAGATGGAGCTCTGGGAGTTGTAAAGAGGAAACTACGTCCGTCAGTTACATCAGTGCAGGTGTCAGAAAGGAGGTGGCATTTGAACTGGGCCTTGAGCAGTGGTTCTCAATATGTGCCTGGTAATCACCTGGCGAGTCTCCTTAAAATGTCTGTTTGCATCAGGTTCCGTAGGTCTGGAATGAGGACTGAGATATGCATTTTAAACAAATACCCTAGATAATTCTTGTGACTGGTCAGACCTTGCTTTGAAAACCCTGTTTTTAAGTTGAATATTTTCCCCAGTTTTATTGGGGTATAATTGAAGTGTAATGAACTATGAATATTTAAACTATACAGTTTGTTCCATTTTTGACATATGTATATACCCAAGAAACCATAGCAACCATCAGGATAATAAACCTTTCCATCACCAGCCAAAGTTGCCTTGTGCCCTTTTGGTAATCTGTCCTTCCCTCCATCCCGTCACTGGTCTACCTCTGTCATTATAGATTAGTTTGGATTTTCCAGAGTTTTATATAAGTGGAATCATTTTGCTTCTTTCCCTGAGCATAATGATTTTTGAGATTAATCCATGTTATTGTGCATATTGACCAAGGTTGTATGCCTCATTCATTCCTCTTTGTTTTGAGTATTGTTTTATTGTATAGATATACCCCAATTTGATTATCTGTTCACTTGGTGATGGACATTTAGGTTGTTCCCACTTTTGGCTATTGCAAATAAAGCTGCTATGAATATTTGTATAAAAGTCTTGGTGTGCCTATGTATTTCCATTTCCTTTGAGAAGAAACTTAAGAGTGGAATGTTCTAGAAATGTCAAATAGATCAATGTAATTGAATAGTGTTCAGCTCTTTTATGTTTACTGATTTTTTTTTTCTTTTTGGTCCTAATGTTCTATCAATTTCCCAGAAAAGAGTGTTAACATTTTCTACTATGATTATGGTCTTGTCTGTTTGCTCTTTTATTCTATCAATTTTTCTTCATGTGTTTTGAAGCTATATCATTAGATGTATATGCTTTTATAACTCTTAACGTCTTCTGCACGAATTGCCCCTTTTATCATTATGAAATATCATCTTTATCTCTGATACTTTTCTTTTTCTTGAAGTCTGTTTTATTTATGTTAAAATAGGCACTCTGGCCTCACCCTGTGTTCTCAGTCACCTTCATGTTGTTATGGTACATGTATTATGTCTGTCTACATTGAACACCTCACCAGTGTTAAGAGTTTTTGCTTTAAAAAGTCATATGCATTTTAAAGAACGTAACAGACTATAGTTTTCTATTTTCCTAACTGTTTGCAATTTCTCTTGCTCTTCTTTCATTCCTGAGGATGCATGTTTCCTTCAGGTATTTTTTCCTTTTGGTATGGAAAACTTCCCTTGGCATGTCGTACAGAACATGTGTACAGAAATTACAGAATTTCTTAGTGCTCCTTTATCTGAGAAGGTCTTTACTTACCCCTTACCATGAAGGATATTTTTATTGAGAATAGAATTCTGGATTGGCAGACCTTTTTCCTCAACAATGTAAAGGTGTTGTTCCATTGTCTTCTCCCTCTACAGCTTCTGTAGAGAAACGCAGAAACATTTCAGTCAGTATTCACCGGTCTATAATGTATTGTCTTTCTTTAGCTACTTTCAGGATTTTTTTCTTCACCTTTGGTTTTCCGTAGTTTGATTTTGATGGATCTAGGTGTGGTTTCCTTGGAGTTTATGTGTTTTCAGGTTCACTGAGCTTGAATCTTTGAATTTATGTTTTTCACTTGTTTTGATAAGTTTCTGGTCATTATTTCTTCAGATCACTTTTCTGTCTCAATCTCTTCTTCCTCCCCTTCTAGAACTCAAATTATACCCATGTTAGATCTTTTGATTTTATCCCAGAAGATCCCAAGACTCTGCTCACTTTTTTCTATCCTTCGCTGTTTTTCATACTAGATAATTTCTGTTGATCCATGTTCACGTTCCTGTATCACTTCCACTTAGCTGCCTTGGTCATCAAATATATTTTTTATTTCAGATTATTGTTATTATTTTTTAGTTTTAAAATTTTTGTTTTTCAAATTTATTTATTGGTTCTTATTTCTCTGCTGCGAGTTCGTATATTTTCATTCCTATCAATTGTGTTTTTCTTTACCTCAACATCTGGGTCACATCAAGAATGAATTCTGTTTAGAATTGATCACATTTTCCTGGTTCTTTGTCAGATAACTCTGGATTGGATGCTGAACCTTATAAATCATCAGTTGTGTGTCCTCCGTCCTGTTTTAATCCTGTGATAACTACTGATATTTTATTTTTGCAGATCGTCACCTGGCGAGGTTTAGGCCTTGGTTCTGACTTGCTTCCTGTGGGCAGTGGTTCAGATCTCAGTGAAGGTCTCAGCTCTGCTGATCCGTGTCCTTCCTGCACACGTGTGCTTTAGGGGTTACTCTGCAGCTTGTGTGAGTGGTTCCAGTCTCGTTCAGTTTTCTCAGCTTTTGCTGTGCTGGCTAGGCGTGCGCTGCGCATGTGCAGCTCAGGGGTTAGGCTGATGCTTGTGTAGGTAGAGTTAGGGCATCCCCTCCTGGGCTCTCTCTGCTTCAGCTCACGGAGCCCTTTGCCTACGTACAGAAGGACAGGACTGTCTTCCAGTCTCAGCTGCCTGTGATGCTGTGCAGCTCTGCACCCGGGGCCCACCTTTGGGAGAAACAAACAAAGATGAAATTCGTCCTATGTAGGTTGTTTTTCCAAGTTTTGACTTTAAATCAAAATTTGTCTGTTTACTTTTCATAGTGCTCTTTTAGTTTTTCTGTGTGTGTGTGTGTGTGTACTTGTCCAGGAATTTAAGTTGTAATGAGAATGAGTCATAGAGGGCTCATACCCCATAATGGGGCCAAACTCTAGTTTGGGTTGTGAAGACACCCCAGGTACAAGGGTAATTGCATGACATAACCATGTGGTGCTGGAAAAGTGTGAGTGGATTGGCTCCACTTGTATATTTAATCCATTGACTTTATTTATTTTTTTAAAAAAAGATTTTATTTATTTATTCAAGAGCGAGAGAGCACACGTGTGCACATGCACATCAGCAGGGGGAGGGGCAGAGGGGGAGGGAAAGGGGAAGAATCTCAGGCAGACTCTGCACTGAGCATGGAGCCCAATGCAGGGCTCTGAGATCATGACCTGAGCCACAACTAAGAGTCAGTCGCTTAACTGACTGAGCCATCTAGGTGCCCCTAATCCATCAACTTTATTAGTCAAAATTAAACACAGTGAATTTTTGAAGGAAAACAACCGAGACCATCTAAGATCTGGCAAACTTTGGCTCTTTCCCTTCCTTCCTCTCTCTCTCCCTATTCTTTCTCCCTCCCTCCCCTCCTTTCCTTCATCCTCCTAACTAGCCTCCCTTCTTTTAAGTCAGTCTTGGCCTTGCTAGTGCCCTTTCAGAAAAGCAAGCAAATATCTATCAGCCCCGTGTATATGTGTTGCTTTGTAGTTCCTCCTAGTGACATATTTTCAAGCTGTCAGAATAGAGATGTCTGCTCAAATATTTACTTAGCCTTTGTCCTTTTTCCCTTTTCAAAATGTATAAGATGGTGAGATTTTTTTCCCTGACATAAAAGCAATCTGTAAGCATTGAAAAAATTAAGAAAATAAATATAAAAAAAGAAAATGAAAGCAATTCAAATGTTACCCATGTAAAACTTTAAAAATATGCATGTATGTAATTATTAACTATACCCATATGAAAACATCGTATGTAATTTAGAAAACTAGAACCATCCTTTGAATTTTTTTGTATTATGCTTTTTCACAAGCTTGACATGAGTCTTTTTTCATAATTTCAAATATCTACCTACATCATCATTGTTAGTGGTTGCACGGCTATTGTGGATGAGTCTTTTGGCCATTTATGTATCGATAGGTTGTTGATATGCATGTCCTTGCGTACTTGCCATAGCATTTCTCTGGGATAAGTCTGTAGAACAGGAATTACTGGCTTTTTCCCCTCTTAGGTTTATGAGGTGTGTTGCCAGATACACACTGGAAAAAAGCAGTATTTGCGAGTACCTCTGTTCCCACACCCTTACCACCACTAAACACTACCAGTATCTTTACTCTTTGCACATAAGAGGGGAAAATCTTGTGCTGGTGTTGTTTAAATTTCCTTTTCTCTGGTTACGAGAGTGGTTTAGGGTGTTTCCAGAAGTTATGGGCTCAGTCTGTTTTCTAATGGCGCTTGAAAGGAGGATAGAACATATGCTGTATCCTTTTTATTCTCCCACCTCAAATTATACCTTTATTCACATCATTGTGTTCTTAACATGGACACTTTCTGTTTTTTTTTTTTTTTTTTTTAAGATTTTTTATTTATTTATTAGACAGAGATAGAGACAGCCAGCGAGAGAGGGAACACAAGCAGGGGGAGTGGGAGAGGAAGAAGCAGGCTCATAGCGGAGGAGCCTGACGTGGGACTCGATCCAATAACGCCGGGATCACGCCCTGAGCCGAAGGCAGACGCTTAACCGCTGTGCCACCCAGGCGCCCCTGGACACTTTCTGTTTTACTGAGAACATCTAAACCACCCTAAGTGAGCTCTCAGTTCCTCCTCTTTGCCAGGGCTGGGCGGCATTGGCTCTGGGTTCTGTGCCCACAGTCCCTTAGAATCCAATTCACTGGTTTCCTCCCCCAAGCCCCTGACATCGCTTGTCCTGTTTTCCTGCTACATCTTTTCTCTTCTAGTCATTCATTTTTAAAAATTTGTTTGTTTAAATAATTTATTGAGATGAAATCCACATAGCACCAGATTAATATTTTAAAGTGAACAATTTAGTGACATTTAGTACACATACAATGTTGTCCAGTCACTACCTCTATCTCGTTCTCTGCGATTTTCATTACTCCACTCCTCTTACCTGCTAAGCAGTTCCTCCCCCTTTCCTCCCCCAAGCCCCTGACAACAACAATCATTGTTCTGTGTCTGGATTTATTTATTATGGTTTCATATAAATGGATCGTACAATATGTGACCTCTTGGGTCTGACTTCCTTTACTTAGCACAGTGTCTTGGAGGTACATCCACCGTGTACCAGATATCAGTACTGCAGTCCTTTTAATGGGTGAATATTTCCATTGGGTCCACATACCACCATTTTTTAATGCATTCATCTGTTGATGGGCGTTTGGGCTATTTCCATATTTTGGCTATTGCGTATAATGCTGCTATGAACATGTGTGTACATGTATTTGAGTCATTGTTTTTAGCTTATTTGGGTATATACTAGGAGTGGAATTGCTGGGTCATATAATAATTCTGTGTTTAACTTTTTGAGGAAGTACCAAATTGTTTCCCACAGTGGCTAAACCATTTTACATCCCCGCCAGCAATATATGAGGATTCTGTTTTTCCACTTCCTTGCTTGTTATATCTGTTTGCCTGGTATTGTTTTGTTTTGTTTTATAGTCATTGTAGTAGGTAAGAAGCAGTACCTCATTGTGGTTTTGATTTTTATTTCCCTAATGACCAATAATGTTAAACATCTTTTTTTTTTTTGTATATCTTCTTTAGAAAAGTGTCTAAGTTCTTGCTCATTTTAAAAATTGGATCGTTTGTCTTTTTGTTGCTGAGTTTGTAAGAAGTCTTTATATATTCTGGATGCTAGACCTTTATCAGATGTATGATTTGTAAATATTTTCTCCAGTTCTGTAGGTTCTCTTTTTGTTTCTTGATAATATCCTTTGAAGTGCAAAATTTTTAGATTTTAATGAAGTGCAATTTATCTGTTCTTTTTCTTTTGCACCTGCTTTTGGTGTCATAACTAAGACTCTATGGTCAAATCTAAGGTCAAGAAGATGTACCCTTATGTTTTCTTCTAAGACTTTTGTGGTTTGGGCTCTTCTGTTTAGGCCATTGATCCATTTTGTGTTAATTTGTGTATATGATGTGAGGTGGAGGCCCATCTTTGTTCTTTTGCATGTGGATATCCAGCTGTTCCAGCACCATTTGTTGAAGAAACTATTCCTTCGCCATTGAAAGCTCTTGGCAGCTCTGTCAAAAATCAGTTGACCATAGATATGTTGGTTTATTTCTGAATTCTCAGTTCTATTCTGTTGTTCTATGTTTCTGTCCTCATCCCAGTATCACAGTGTTTTGAGTCCCCTAGCTTTGCGGTAAGTTTTAGAATTGGAAAGTGTAAGTCTTCTTCCAACTTGGTTCTTCATCTGTTCATTCTTTACTCTTTACTGTGAACATACTGAAGTGTAATTTTTTTTTAAAGTTATTTTTTTCTTGGGGCGCCTGGGTGGCACAGCGGTTAAGCGCCTGCCTTCGGCTCAGGGCGTGATCCTGGTGTTATGGGATCGAGCCCCACATCAGGCTCTTCCGCTATGAGCCTGCTTCTTCCTTCCCACTTCCCCTGCTTGTGTTCCCTCTCTCGCTGGCTGTCTCTATCTCTGTCGAATAAATAAATAAAATCTTTAAAAAAATAAATAAATAAAAATAAAGTTATTTTTTTCTTAAGATTTTTTTCATTGACGTACTTTATCCTTATACTTTGTCTGCTCGTTTCGCTGTCTGTATCTATCTGTATTCCAGTCCTTTATTTTATCTATCAGTCCACTATTCACTGCCTTGCTTAAGAGATAGAGGATATTATACGGTTGAACCCCCGTGTATCCTTTTTTGTTAGTTTCTTCCCTCTTTCCCTCCCTCCTGTGAGCAATCACTATTTTGAATTTTGTGTTATTACCTTGATTTTCATTATAGATTTATTATGTACATTGTAAAAACAGGCTAACTTTCACTGGTTTTTATTATTTACAAATGGACTCATGCCATTCTTTTATGATTTCACGTTTTCATGTAGCATTGTGAAGTTCATCTGTGTGGTCATGTGTCGAATTTTAGTTCAGTCACTTTTTTCACTACTTAAATTCTGTTGGATGAACATGCCATGGTTTATTCATCTGGTTAATGGGCATTTGATTATTTCCAATTTTTTTTGCTGTCACAAATGCTATGGCTGAACATTCTTGTACATCCTATTTGTCTAGGTGTAAGAGCTTGTCTTAGGTATATTTTATTTAGCAGTGGATTTGCTAAGTTAATGAACAACTTTAGCTTTTTTGGTCATTACACAATCGTTCCCAAGAGCAGTTGGGCCAATTTACACCACCTGGGCCTTTGTGTGAAAGTTCTTGTTGCTCTGTATCCTCTTCAACGCTTGACCTCGTTCATGTTATTTTACTGCTCTGGTGGCCTTAAAATAGTAACTCATTATCATTTTGTTTGCACTTATCTGATTACTTTAAGATTGAACATATTTTTATATATTTATTTAACACTCAAAGTTTTTCTTTTCATTTCGGAATAGGGCTCACTTTTCTGTTCATCTCTTTTTTTAATTGATTGGTAGGAATTCTTTATTTTGAATGCTAATCATTTGTTATTTTTCTGTATTAACAATTGTATTCTCTAGGTGGCTTGTCTTTCTTTTCTATTTTTCAGTTGCTCTTTCATAAATGGAATATATGTTTTTCTTACTCTAGTAACTTTAGGTTTCTTTATATAACATCATTTTCCAAAAAAGTCACTTCGTCAGGGAGTGTGAGTGGGTGTAAGTTGACAGGTTCCATAAAGATAACCCTTCTGCTTGTCATGCTTGATTCTGGTGGTTTAAGTCTCTGATGTTATTGCTCTATCATTCATATTTTCAGCATGGGGATTCTAAATATTTAATGACTTTCAAACATCTACGTTCTCTCTCCTAATGTTCTGTCAGATTTGGTCCCACCCCCCTGTGACAGTTTCTCTCGCTGGGAAGGTATGCTCTAGGATGCACTCGTTTGACTAGGGAATGTAGCTTGGAGCTTGCTTGGGGACTCCAGTTATACTACTTTGTACAGAATTTGACTAGTTTCCTGGTATACTTTTTAGTTCTCTCTAACCCTGTTTAGAATCCAAGTCACCCCCTTCAATATTCCTGTTATTGCAATGAAAATAAAGGTTTTGGTAACTTGATTTCAAGTTGTGGTATGTGTACATTTCTGATATTTTTGCAGCTGTGGTAATATGTACTCCATACTGTCCGTGGCATAATTTCTTTTTCTTTTTTTTTTCTCTTCTTTTTCTTTTCTTTTCTTTTATTGTTTAGAGAGAGGGAGAGAGAGAAAGAGGCAGAGGCAGAAGGAGAGGGAGAGAGAAAATCTTAAGCAGGCTCCATGCTGGAGTATGGAGGCTTGATCCCACTACCCTGAGATCATGACCTGAGCCAAAATCAAGAGTCAGACGCCTAACCAACTGTGCCACCTGGGCGCCCCATTTTGTTGTTTTTGGTTTTGTTTGGGAGGGGGAGATAATTTCTATATGTAGGAGACTTCTGGATAGCAGAGAATCTGCCCTGTGCAGTGTTTTCAGTGTGTAAGGGCTTCTGTATTTGGCAGATATGAAGCACTTGTCATTTAATTTCCCCAGCCCTTCTCCCATTGGATGTGGACTGAATTTTTCCATTTTCAGCTTTTTTTTTTTCTTCTGTTTTTTCTCCCATTCCTGAAACAGTAACCCCTATAAGACAATTCGGCCATTAGCTTTTAATGCTGATAGAATAGTTTAGAATTTCCCAATAAGGGGTTTGGATTGGAAAGAAATGGAGATTTGACAAGTTTAGATTGTTGCAAATGGTCATTTCATTAGACTCTATTATTATTCCCCGTTTGTCCCCCCTTCCCTGTATGCATACACTTTGCCCCCATGACTTTGAAGCACTTCCCACTGTGGGAGGAGTAGGTTTTTCAGCCCTGTTGATTTTTTGGGTTGGTCATGTGACTGCTTTGGCTAAAGGGATATTAGCAGATGTGATATGAAAAGAGGATGAAATGTCCTCCACAGTTGGTTTTGCCCTTTTTTGCTTCCCCCCTTTTTGATGAGATATACCTGCATAGCCTGCTTGCTCTAGAACAGTAAGAAGCATGTAGAGTGGAGCTGAAGCCCAGCCCAGTCTGGCCTCCCTGAGCGCCGGTCAAGCCCCAGCTGCATAGATGCGTGGTTGTGGTTGTACACCACAGGTTTGTACGCTGAGATTGTGCAGTGGTTTGTCCATCCGCAGTAGCTGGCTGATAAGATGTACATTGTGGTTGTTCTGTGTGTTTTTTTCTCAGTTTATGCAGGGCTCATAGGTACTTAAGATTCTTCCGATACATTTCACAGGATTGACTTATTTCTCAAGTTTTCCTTACCACCTCCCTTTTTAACTTAGTGAGAAAGATGGTTGAAAAGGCTTGAGTCTTTCTACCCATCCCCTTGCTCTGAAGCCATTGCAGTTGTTTCCTAGTATTTTAGTGTATGCTGTGGTGGTTTCCTAAACCAGACAGGGATTAGGGGTGGGATTTATCTGGAAAATTCTCCCCAGGGGATTTTTAAAAAATGCTACTGACATGGAGGATTGCGTGTGTGCGTGTCTGTGCGTGTGAGCATGTGTGTGCACACCTGTGTATATGTACACATTCTCATTATAACCTTTTTAAAGTTTTAGTGCTAGGTGTCTGACTTCAATCAGTCTCAGGTGAAAAGTCTGAGATCACTAGAATGTAAGCCTCATGACAGCAGGAAATTTTTTGGTTTTGACCACCATTGTATTTCCGGTTCCTAGAACAATGCCTAGCACATGGTAGACGCTCAATATACATATTATGAAATTAACGATGGGGATTGAGTGGGTGGACCCCTCCTTCTTCATCCTGATGTTAATTGTTCTTTCTCCAGGCTTACTGAAACAATAAAGTGTGGAGGGAAACCACCCTATTTTCCCAGCCCAGATCCTGGCCTGTCTGTTCTCAGCTGCACAGTCTAGTCCCTAAATTAACAGAAAGATGCAGTGGAAGGTGCAGGGCTTCAGAGAGAAGATCTGCCTATAGTCAGTCCTGGCCACTTGTTGCTCCACAAATTTTGGGCAGGTCCTGAGGGTCTGTTTCTTCATCTATAAACTGATGAAGAAACAGATGATATAAACTCCTTAGATTTCTTTTTAGCTCTCAGATCCTATGTTTTGGTCTCTTAAACAAGCCAGAGATTTTTAATATTAGTAAAACCCACAGGGAATTGTGCTTTGTTTCATAGCACCACATGGAAAATTGCAAACAGCAGGACTTTGGTGTATATGGTTGGTTAATCAGGTTTCTTCCCCACACCCCCTTAAAGAAACTCTCAGAGTTAAAGAAAAAAAAAAGGAATTCTCATATAATTGAATTTTGTTTAAACTATTTATGAAACTCTTGCTTCATGGGATCACCGCAGCTTTGCAGGCAGGTAGCGATGTGCTCCTCAATGGCTCAATTTTATTTTCTCCCTTGCAAAAAGGCAATTTAGAAGGTTAGGAATTATTTATGGTACTGTGGGGATAAACACAATCTGCTAAGTTATTTTTCTTATATCTTTTTTTTTTTTTAAAGATTTGTTTCTGTAATTTAGGTTAGAAGCAGTATCTTCATAAAATAGCCCTGTAATATCCACGGGTAAAATGAAGTAATGTCATTAGGCAAAATTTATACCAGATTTTCAAATTTTTTTTTTTAATTGACATAATTCAGGATTTTGTCAAATGTAACATTTCTCAAAGTGTATGACATAGAACACTGGGTATTCTTAGGTTTCATACAGGAAAAGTTTTGCTATTCAACTAGGTATGGAAATTAACGAGTTGACAACGTCCTATAGCTCTCTTTAGCAGAGAGCATCTCTGAGCTAGGAAGAGCTAGCTCCATGCAAGGATAGAGTGAGCAACATTTCCAAACTTAATTGATCACAGAATCTCTTTATGAAATGAACCCTTTTGTGGAATGTGTTCTAAGAAGGACACTTAAGGAAATCTTGTCCGTTTGTTACCTGGGGTTGACAGCAAACTAGGAGGCTAATAAAAGTGTGCTGGGGGGAAGTAATGACAAAGTATGGTAAGATATTCTTTGTAATTTTACCTTGAGGAGTGTCTTCAATATGAAGGAAAGCAGCTGATGTTAGCATACATAATTTAGAACATTCATTTAGCATTTTACACTGTTCGTCTGTGGAGCCCTGGGAATTGAGGGGTTTAGGGCTTTGAAGGCATTAGGAAGGAAGAGCTCTCGAAATCCATTATTTGATACTTCCATTTATTAGAATCAGCCTTCCTTCTCTCTGTCCATTCCTTCAGCAAACACTTATTACGTATCTGAGTGGCAGGCACCATGGTAGGTGTTGCAGATAAAGAGATCATTTCTGCCTTCGAGGTACTTACAGTGCAGTGGTAGGGACTGAGGTCATCTACTCTCTCCATGGTGCTGTGATAACAACTGAAGGAAGAAACCATTCCTTGAGAGAAAGGGGAGCAGGTTAGACGATAGTGATAGAATGAGGAGATCTTTTCCAAGCAGAGAGACTAGCTTGTTCGGAGACGTGTGTGTTCTGGGAAAACTGGTTAGTATGGAATACTGGTAAAACCAAAGGCATGGGAACTAAGTAGAGGAGGCAGAAAACCTCCTTGGCCGTGGTCAGCTCTGGAAGGGTTTGGAGGGAAAATAAAAGACCTTACATCTCATCCTTCTGCCAGTAGCAAGTGATTGAGAGATTTTGAAGTAGGAGAAAGATGTGATCAGGTTTGTGTTTTAGAAATTAGCATTACTGTGGAGAGTGAGTTGAAGAAATGCAAGTTCAAAGTCAGAGGGAGCAGGTGAATGGTTTAGACTCTAAATGATGAAAGCGATAGCTGAAGCAGTGGCAGGAGGGAGAGAAAGGGACCAGATTGGAGTGAATTTATGAGTTATTGCTAGGCTTTGTGTGCCTGGGGGCCACATTCTTAGAGTGATGAAGAGGTCATAGACTTAGGAATCGGGTAGTCCTGGGTTCACCTTTCCTAGGCATAAGTGATACACAGAATCTTTGGGCATGTTTGCCACTCTATGCCCTCCAGAGAATGGTAAGTGAATTCCATGGCCCCTATCCCCTACCTTCCCTACCTTCTTTCTATATGATCAGTTACCTGAGCCATAAGTAACTAGCATAACTTCTTTCTCATCATGGAAGCATTTTTTAAGAAAGAGAGGAGGCAATCAAAGCCAGATCTCTTCTAAAGTTAAAAAAGCAACATTTTCTTCCTGTCTTGAAGAGAGCTTTTCTGAATTGGGTAGGCTCTGAGCTGTATAAAACCTGTCTTCACTCCTGGATCAAATGCATGTGGTGAGTTGGCTCTTAGGTCTTCCTAGAAGATTATTCTGACTCTCTTTGGACAGGCTCTCTGTGTAACTACTCTGAGTCCAAGTGTATTTCCCTCCTGGAGAGTAACTGGTTGATGAGTAGTCTACACTGGTTGGCTGGCACAGAGATTATGTCTCTGTCTGAGCAGACCTGAATAACTCCCTTTCTTTGGGTATGGGACTTTTTTCTTCCCCCCCTGTGGGGGAGGTGGCTATGGGATTTTTAAATTGATTTGTTTAACTGTATCATTTTTTCCTTGTCCATGGCTGTTATTTCTCTGTTGGCCATTGAGGGTGCTGGCCACTGGAGCTCCTCATTACTTGCACTTACATCCTTTGTCAGTATCTTGGTGGTGCATTGAATAGTAGACATGGGGAGAAGCTGGCAACATGAAAGGACAGCATCTCATAGGACTTGTTGATTCTGATACTTACTAGCTACTGCTGACTGGTTTCCTCAACCATCATAGGGTAGATATGCTTGTGTCTACAGAAAATATCAGGGGGTTTAGACCAGAAAGGTGTACTTTCATTGACAAACACATTTATTACTCAACATCCCTGAATTCCAGTACGTCATCTATAAAATGAGAATGGTAGTATGCACCTCTTTGGTTTGGGTTGAAGAATAAGTCAATTAATGCATATAATATGTTTAGTGGAGTATTTGGTGCCTCAAGAAGCGTTAGATCCATTCTCTCCTCACTTTAACCTTTCCATCCTTAAGAGAGGAAAAGTTGGAAGCTTCAGATTTCATTAAGTCTGAATCCCCTGAAAGTACATGTCACTTTTTCATCTGTTTGTGAAAGGACGTTTAGGGTGGGGGGATGGTGAGAGAGAGTAATTACAGTTTTCATTAGATTCTCAAATGGTTCTGTGGCTTTAAAAAGATAAGAGCCACTGATCTAGTCTAACTACCTTTATTTTGCATACGAGGAACTAGAATTGCTTAATGGGGCAATTTTAGGTATGTGTGATAGAGAATCAAATGCAGATATGATTTTGAGGGGCACTGAACAATTTCTGACTAATAATGCTTTCTCCTTTACGGATGTTATTCAGACAAGTGCAGTTTGTTACTTGAAGGTATTTGTTACCCAGATGGGTAGAACATTCATCCGATGTTTATTGAGGAAAGGGTGAGGAAGGCAGGTAACATTTGATGGAAGGGTAGATGCTTGGCAAGAGATGAGTAAGGCGGAGCTCCTGTCTGCAAGGAGCTGATGGTCTAATAAAGGGTAAAATCACACACATAGCCCCAGAGACAAAGTCCTCGTGCCAGGTGGTAAGGAGGGTTCAGGGAAGTTGTCCCGGAAGAGTTACTCTGAAGAGGTGTTCTTTCACCTTGATCTTGAAGAATGAGTAGGATCTTGCCCCAGAGCAAGAGGAAATAGAGGGCCTTCTAGGCAGAGGGGGCAGCATGTTCAAAGATACAGACTTCTAAAGGGTTTGGAATGTTTGAGGACAGAGACTTTTGATGTGATTGGAGCAGTATGTGTTGGGGGACAGATCCAGAGGGGCCTATAGTGTGATGGGCTTTTTGGCAAAATTAAGTAGCGTGGGCTTGGTAACTATGATTATTGCAGCCAGTACAGATTTATTTGGGAGGGAGAGGGGATAGCCGAGTGGAAGAAGGTGTCCTGTCCATTTACTACATAATTTTATTTTTTAGGTAACACATTCACTTGGGGTTTGGTGTGTTTGGTGTGTGTGTGTGTGTGTGTGTGTGTGTGTATGTGTATGTGTGTGTATTCTCCCCTCTACTGCTTTTGCTTCTGATGTTTCTTCTTTTTGTATCCTTGTAGTTTTGAAAAGCAACTCAAATATATATTCTTTTTTTTCCTTCTTGAAAACAAATAGCGTACTATTTTACATCTTTTTTTTTTTCACTTACAGTGTACTTTAGAGATCTTTGTATGTTGGAAAGCATACTCATTTCTATTCACAGCTGTCTGGTTTTCCATTGCGTGTATGAGCCATAATGTTTTTTAACTAGTGCTGAGTTAGTGGGCGTTTTGTATGGTTTCCAATCTTTTGCTATTAAAAACAGTGTTTCAGTGAATTACTCTGTATACATGTCACATTTCATATGCAAATATCTCTATGGGATTTGTTCCTTCAAGTGGAATTGCTAGGTCAAACCGTGTATGCAATATAAAAAAATTATAATTTTTAAATATATACATATATTTACTTTTAATTTTAGTATAGTTAACATGCAACGTTATATTAGTTTCAGGGGTACACTATAGTGATTCAACAATTCTATATGTTACTCAGTGCTCCTCATGGTAAGTGTACTCTTTAATTCCTGTCACCTATTTCACCCATCCCCACAGCATTTGCCTCTCAAGTAGACTTGATGGATAACCACGTCAGGCTGCCTGTTTCCCTTCTCACCTGTGATGTGTGAGAGTACTTACTTCCTCGCACCTCTGCCAACATGTGTGTGATTGAGCGTTGGGATGTTTGCTAATCTGACAAATGAAAACTGTGTCTCAAGGTCATTTTAATTTGTATTTCTTGTGAGGGACAGCTAAGCATCTTTTCATATATATATGTATATATGAGATATTTTAATTTTATTTTCTATGAACAGTTCTTATATCTCTTGCTCATTTTTTCCTTACTAGAGGTTTTTTTAAGTGATGAAATCATGTGATCAGATTTAGGCTGTTGTGATTTTTTGTGAGAGAATTCCAGAACCATGAAAATTGGTGATAGGAAGACTGATAGAAGCTGTTAATCCATGTGAGAATATGGTGGCCCGCATTTCAGTGGTAACAGAGAGAAAAGAGAAGGTGGATTTCAGGGATATTTCTGGGGTGAAGCAGCCGTATCTGGTATGTGGATTGGAAGGGGGTGAGCAGAAGGGAGATGTTGAGGGTGATCCCCGGTTTAGCCTTTGTGACTCATCCTGCCATTTCACAAGCTGAAGACTGAGAAGCGTATGGAGATCACACCCAAACTTTGGACCTCCTAAATCTGAAGTGCCCGGAAGACATCCAGGTGGAAATATCTAGGAAATAGTTGGACATAACAGATTGGAAAGTGTAAATGAGCCTCATAAGAGATTTTGGAGTCATCAGTATTGTAAATGTCATGAAATTAAGATAATATAAGAAAATCATCATAGAGAAAGGCCGAGAGACAGAAGATTGCAGAAAAATAAACATTATATGGGGTTCCTTTATCTTTTGAATTCGCTAGATGAATTCAGTGACATAAGGGACAGTTTTCATGTGGTTCAGGTCTTCTTTTGTTCCTCTTTCATTCATTCAGCATTTACTGAACACCACGCAGGGATAGGACATAAAGCTGACAATGGTCCCTGCCCTCATGGAGCTTACAGTCAGGTGGGGAATGTGGACAAGTAAACATGTGTTTGCAGCCTGGCGTGATGCCTGTTGTGAGGAGGGGAGTGCATGGTGCTACTTACGGGAACAAAAGGAGGCGGCCTCTAGTGTGACTTAGGGGACATCTTCGGAAAGGCCTTCTAGTCTGAGACACAAAGAATGAGAGTTAAGGGTGATGGGGAGTGAGGAAGGGGAAGCACGTGAAGCCAGGAGTCGGCAAACTCATCTGGTAACGGGCCAGATGGTAGACACTTCAGGCTTGGCTGGCTGTCTGGTCCCTGTTGCAGTGATCTGACTCTGCCGTGATAGTGTGAGAGTGCGGCCGTGTCCCAGGAGAACTTTATTTATGGGCACTGACAGTCTCTTCTGGTTTTCACATGGCATGAAACAGTATTCTTCTTTTGATATTTCTCAGCCATTTAAAAATGCAAAATTCGTTCTAAGCCTGCAAGCCATGCATAAAACGTAGGGAGCGGGGACCAGCTTGGCCTGCAGACTATAATATGCTGATTTCTGTCCTAGGCTAGGGCAGCAGCCTGTTCAGAGGTCGAGAGGCAAGAGAAAGCACGCTGGGGCTTCTGTAGCATCCTTTTCTCAGCTGGACTCCTTGCACCCTGCGTCTCGTTCCCCCAATCTACCTCACATGCAGTCACCAGATAAATCTTCTCCGACACCTCTTTCATTGTTTCTCTGCTTTTCTGAAAAACTTGGAGTGATTTGTATGAAGGAGATTAAGATCATCCCCTTATTGTCTGTTTTGTTTGCCTGAATGTCCCTTCTGGAAGAATTTGGGAATGATTTTTGTTCCACTGACAGTAATGTAGTATTTTAGGTATGATTGGAAGTGCTGTAAACACTCTAGGGCTTTCTAGGTCACTGCTCATTCCTACAGATGCATACAGAGTTTGCTTTCATTCTGAGCTTTTTACATATTTTCTGGAAAAGTTACTTTTGGATTAATTTACATATAAAAGTCCTATATTTTCATCTCATTTTTATCCTGCCACTTCAGGTATAGGGAAATAAATGAAAAAGTCTTCAAATGTTGACTTCTAAGACTGTATTACTACAGACAGCTTCATTATGTTTGTGGAAATCTAGTGTGCTTTGAAGGAATTAATCTAGCCTTACTTGCAATCTGTATATGTTTACATAGAATGAACAAACATTGCATTACGTTTCATGAAAATTCAATTATTCCTGTCTCCAGGAAACATGTTCTGCTTAGTATTTAATTCTCAAGTAAGTCAGTATTACGGCTCTTGAACTGTCATAAGAATTTGGGATTTGGAGCTCACTGATCATTTTTATTATTCATGGGGAAATGGTTAGTGGAAACTTTATCACTATAGCCCTGACCCTGTATTTGGGGACATGGGCAGCATCTGTCCCAGTGGTGTAGAACTAATACGAACAACTCTTCTTGCTATGTTTGTCTTAGAATTAAGAGAAGTAAGGTTAAAGATAACACTGTGCTCATTAATATTTTATTTTGGAGTCCCTTATATATAGAATCTATTTGGAATGACTCTCTATGGGAGTTACTCAGCTTACCGTCTTCTTCCACAAAGACTCTAACCTCTTTGAGGGTAGAAACCATACTTAATTCATAGTTGTTAGTGAGGAGATGATAAGTAGGGTTTTAAGCAGGCAGAGATGGATGGGGTGGGATGGGGCATACTGTGGCCCTAGCCAACGACTGGAGTCAGGCCAAAGGCCTAGCTGCTTGGAGTCTTGAAGGAGTGATGTGTTGTTGGGTGTGGCACAGGACCAGGAGATGAGAATAGATCAGAAGGTAGACTGGGGCCTTACGTGAAGCTGGGAATGGGGAACCACCGGAAGTTTCTAAATGGAAATCATGTATCGAGATCAGCGTAGCATGTCAGTCCTTTCTGACCTGACCTGGCCCTGCCTGTAACATTCTCTTCCACTCTTGCCTGTATATGCTCCATGCTCTGAGGAGCTCTTGGATGTGCCGTGCATAACTCTGCTCGGTATTTCCCGACGGGACTCGAAGCATTCCGAGCACTCGCTTGTCCTACTGCAGTGCCCTTTGTTTATTGCTCTGCCTGTGCTCTATTCACGAGCTGTTGAAGAGAGATCAGGTTCTTTATTTCTTTGTCACCAGCGCCTCACACACGCCTAACCTTTAGTAGGTGCTCAGTAGGTATTTATCAAATGCATGGATGGGTGAATGCATTTTGGCACCGGACTTCCACTTGTGGACTAAAAGACAGATTGGATGGAGCAGAGATGGGAGGTAATGAGAGTGGCTCGGAGCATCATACAATAGCCTGGGAGAGAAATGTTGAGAGCTTGAATTATATCTGTGGCGGTAGGAATTCAAGGGAGGAAATAGATTCCGGAGACCTGAGGAAGTAGACCTGACAGGCCCCAGTGATAACAGATAAAATGGGTGCTGTGAAGAGCCGAGGGGAGCAGAAGTTAAAGACAGGCCCCTAACATGCACCTGATCTTGTCACTCCCTGGATGTTTCGTTGGCAGACAAGGGAGCCATCCTGGGTAGGTCTCATTGGAAATCCGCTTCACTGAGGATTAATTGCCTTGGTTTGAAAACCACTTTTCCTTGGAGGATGCGTAACAGAATGAATCGTGGAGCACTAAAGCATCCTTTGCTTAATAATTTATTTAGATTTGTTCATCACACATTTCTGCAAAGGCTATGAGGTAGTGACATTTATAGGTAATAGATATATCGGGATACAATAAAAATCGAGGGGCAAAAGGTAAAGGGAAAAGAAGTAGAGGAAAATACAAAAGCCGAGTTAAGGTTGCAACAGAGAAGTACACATTTATCTCAGTTGCTATAAGGAGACAGAGATTTGGCTCTAGCTGCCAAATGGTAAAAAGGAAAGAGGGAAACGTAATTAATGAATATTAGCTACAGTGTCTACAAGGTAAAAACATGCCCACTTTTGCAGGGAGAGCACAGTGTTCTTGACACAGAAGGCTGAGAGGAAAATCCACCCTCAACCACAAGGCACTGTGTCTTTAAAACAATTGAATTTCATAATGTTCTTTTTTACATTCCTTAGTCTTTTCTTACCAGTGTGATAGGATTTGATTTGCGCTGTTTAACGTATAATGACGTTAATTGTGAAAGATCTTTATAACCCAAATCCACAGATTATTTCCAAATCCCATTTTCTGTCTTTTGCTAAATGCTCGCTTGATGAGTCAGTACTTGCCTCTCCCGTGTGCCTGGCCTGCTGCCAGGTGCCCTGGATGGTACCAAAGCGTGTAGGAATTTCTTAAGGAGTTCACAGCCCCTGCGGGCACTCTAGGCATGAACACAGGCGAAGTGTGTTAAGTGTAAGAGTTGGCTAAGAAGGTAACCGTCCAGGAGAGCTAGCGAAGCAGTCCCTGGTCCACTGCTGTACGTGAGCTGAGATGTCAGGTGATGTCTGAATGAAGATGCGGGCGGGCGGGGCCAAGGGAGCTTTGAGAAGGAGGAATGATCTTTCCTTTCCTTTCCTTTTCTTTTTTTTTTTAATGAGAGCCTCGGTATTTTTATTACTTAGTTAATACAGTAAATTGGAAATTGAGTCATGAGTTTGTTCTTTCAACAAATGTTAAATTTTAGTATAGTCTTTAGAAACATCATTTTTTGTTTTCCTGCCCCCACGCCCGAAGTGTGCCTCTATGATTTTTATCAGTACCATTGGGGCTTAGTAACCATGTCCTCCATTCTGTGGATCCATGAACATGCTTTTCTGCTGTCGCTCCTTTTTTTTTTTTTTTAAAGATTTTATTTATTTATTTGACAGAGAGAAAGACGGCCAGCGAGAGAGGGAACACAAACAGGGGGAGTGGGAGAGGAAGAAGCAGGCTCCCAGCGGAGGAGCCCGATGTGGGGCTCGATCCCAGGACTCTGGGATCACGCCCTGAGCCGAAGGCAGACGCTTAACGACTGAGCCACCCAAGCACCCCACTGAGCCACCCAGGCTCCCCTCTGCTGTTGCTCCTGAATACAGAACTCCCAATCCTTATGTACTAACTTCCGTTGTTTTATTTCACATGGTTTGTACAGTTCTGAAAACATAAACACTTGTTTTTCAAGGGATGATCTTTTAACAGTCAAGTCTTTGTTGCTATAATCTCGTTATAATCCTTGGATTCTCAAAGCTCTGAGAGTAAAATTCAAAACCCTTAGTTGCTGTGCTCTTTGGCCTCGTGCCTGCTGTGGGTCTGGTCCTGGCCACCTCTCTTGCTGTACCAAGTTCCCATCCCCCTGGCCCCAGGCATTCCTGCCACACTGGCCTTTCAGATAGTCCTTCCTGCCGGCAGAGGACCCTGTGGAACACTCTAGCACCTGTGCATCCCTCCATGGTGAGCATTGCTGTTGCAATGAAATGATGGTGATTGTGTCTTTATTAAATGTGTCTGATTCGAGCCCCTCTTCCAGGCCTATAAGCACCTTGAGGACAAGGACCCTGTTGATGGATCCTTCACCACTGACTTGAAGCATTGTGCAGTGCCTGGTGCAGAGCTAGTGATCACGAATCCTTAGTTTTGAACTGTGGTGTCATTGTGAGGTTCCCTTCTCTGGTCTTCATTCAAAACTGTCTTGGTTTTCCCTCACTTGTTATTTGTTTCTTACCCTGGCAGTTGGTTACCAGGCAGCTTTTTGATTTTAAATCTCTGCAGAAGATTCCAAAAAGCTACTCCAAAGATGACACAAGCCACTATTTGTTGCCTTTCAAAATAGATACACGAGTTTTGAAGCTTGGGTGTGTGTGTGTTGGTCTCTGGGGAGCCAATGCGGAAGGGCAGATTGTGTGAGAGTGCTAGTTGAGGAATGTGTGATGTAGTTTACTTAGCAGTCTCAAAGCCGAGTAATGGAGGTAATCTCAGAAATTCTAAGCAGCAGAGTTGTAAAAGCATGGAGAGAGCATTGCTTTTATTTCATTGACCTGAAATCAGAGTGTTTCTCCCATCCTGCTCCCAGTTGGTTTTTATTACCTTAATATTCTATGTCATGGAGGTTCTAAACATTTTCACAATAAAATTCTTTGGGGATGTAGAAATTGCTGCTTTCTAATTTCATTGCTCTTAATTATAGGGCACAAAAACCAGGAGTAATGTGGGACAATGGAAAGAGCCTTAAACTCAGCATCAGGAGACCTGGAGAATCGTTGTGGTTTATAGCTGACTGGTTAATTCCCTGGCTGACTGCGTGGATGGAAGAGATCCTTTGGTATCTCCATGTCTCTGTTTCCTCATCTATAAAAGGAAGAGATTAAAGAGGACATTTAAGATTGTTTGTAGTCTCCATTTGTACTTACCTACATGCATCAGATTTTTTTCATTTAACAAATATTCCTTGCATGCCTACTATGTGCCCACGACTCTTCTAGGTGCTTGAGACACAGCAGAGCATAAGCAAACAAACCTTCTTGCCCTGCTGGCACTTGTGTTCTAGGAGCATTTGAAGGGTTTAATACTATTTAGCTAGTACCAGTTTATTATGGTCTGTGTGATGGAAGGGGTGTGTTTGGAGGATATGGTCAGTGAAGAGAGGGCAGAGTCACTGGCCGGGCAGAATTTGAAAAGTCAGCTTCATCCTACTTTGGCTGGTAGAAATCTACCCCTCTGATCCCTCAGGCACTTCTCAGAGTATTTGAAGGAAGGGTCAGCAAGAAGGTTAGGGTGTTCCTCATTCCTGCCCCTGTATACCTCCGTTTCCTGGCAAGAGCACTACCGTATGACGGCGAGGAAAGGGATGCTGACAGTAGCCTACCAACCTTGGCCTTGGCCTTGGTATGAGGCTTTCCCACTGTTTGACTTCAGTTCCAGTTGTGACACTCCAAAAGCTCAGTGATCCTCTCCTGTCTGCAAGACAAACCATAAACACCTGCTTTTCCAAGGAGGCATCCGAACCACCCTCCTCACCTTCCCCTACGCGTGCCCTCGGCAGTGGGCAGGCGGGCGCTCAGTGTCCCCCAGCACGGAGGTGCATGCTCTCCGTCTCCGGGCTGGTGTGCTGCTTTCTCAGGCTCGCAGCCCCGTCTCACTGTCTCTGCTGGCCAACGTCACCCCCGTCATCAGAGAGCATGCTGCAGGGTGGCAGTGCTGTCGGGACCTGCTTGGCTCCTCTCACTGGACACTTGACCACTAGCTCCCTCTCGGACTCCCCGTGCACCTCGAAAGGGGAGTCGGCTGACTGGTATTCATCTTCTTACCTTCTGTGCTAATGCAAGGCCGGCACATACCAGGTCCGCAGGAGCTGTTTCTTGAGCTGTCTGTCGGCATCTCCTCCTGCGATATTTACCATAGTTTACCTTTTGGTATGGTTATTTAAGGAATTGGGGTTTTTTACTTTCTAGATCTGAGCTTCTTGACAGCAGGGCCTGTGTTTGTTTTATTTATTTATTTTTTAATCCCCTGAAGCACCTGGTTCCTGGACTCACTGAATATTTAATGACCTGAAATAAACAGAATTAAATTCTTAGAAGGATAGTTGAATTTGAGAGGTGGAAATAAGCGTAAGGTTTCCTTTCCTGTTTCTCTGGGGGGAAACTGAGTCAAAGAAAAATAAATAACTCAGGAGTTGATGTCTCAGCCAAGGCTAAAAATTGGGGGTTGGGGGTGAGAGATCAGAAATTAAGCAGTAAAGGAGCATTATAATTTTTAAAGCTTCCAAATCTCTCTCCTTCGAAGTGTTTCCTTTTCACACTCAGATCTGTTATACACATTATGCTTTGTTTGCTGAAAAAGCCTCCAGCTACTGAGTGGATTGGCTCTGGCATCAGCGAAGTCCCCGATTTAAGGTGGAGATGAGACACGGGTCACTCTTGCATGGCTTCCTCGCGGCTGTCGTGGGTCCTCTGCCCGTGGCTCTGCTGTGTGGGCCGTGCTCAGCTCCAGGGCGCAGCTTGCGCGTCTGCTCCTGCTGCCAGTGCCCCTGGCTGCCTTCCCCTTGGCTCTGGTTGGCCCGACTCTGCCTTCTGCTCCTCGGGTCTGTCTACATTTAGTCCCTTCCAATCATTTAGAGCACGAGCTGCCCACGGCTGGAAATGCAGTACTGGCTTGGTGGGAAAAGGGTTTGGGCAAGAATTGGCTACATGGCGTTTAAAATACCCGAGGCCCTGTCATGGCTGGGGATGTAAGAAGCCCAGGCTGGCTGGCAAAGTTGGCCTTCCTGCCCAGGGCCATGGAGCACCGTTTTCTGGAAAAGGGAGCACTCTCCAGCTCTTTGGCCAGCTAGACCAAGGCCCTCTGTAGTGTAGAATGTCACATGAATCCACCAATGGGAAGACCTGGAGATGACCTGGGTATCCCTTCACACAGTGCCCCCTCCATACCCTCCCCCAAATAATGGCTAATAATAGTGAATTAATAGCCTAAAATCAGGATCTTGCTTTCCATGTGGAGATCAGACCCATGACCCCTGGGCAGTTGTATAACCCACCCAGTATTCATGCATAATGCTGAGGCTGGCACTTCCAACCAGAAGCCTGCTAAATGAGGACATTTTTATTGTTTGTTCTACCTCGTCAAAATGTCTGTTGTTTCTTATTCCTAAGAATGGCAGGGAGTAAAGGATTATTTATTTCCCTTGATATTTTTCATTTCAAGAATCAACATGGGCAGATTTACAGTGTTCACAAACATGCTGGTAGCAATTTGATTGCAGGAAGAACGAAATTTCGCTTAGGCAAGTGCAAATTTATCTGTTGTGGCGAGAAGGGCTATGCCTGTATAAATGGTACAGCTCTATCCTGAAGATAAATTTTAACAGATGGTGGTAGTGGTTATTCTTCTTTGGTTCTCTCAGATACAGTAGTTTAAAAATTAAAGGATGAAATATATTAATTTGGTTACGTGGACTCTTCAGCTGCATGTGTTGTTGTAAAACTTTTGCATTGACTGTGCACCCGGACTGTGTCACAGAGCTGGTGGGACCTGGTCCGTGTGGGCAGCATTGAGGATAACACGGTTCCTCTGAGAATAGTCAGTCGGAGGGTCTGTTTCATAGCCCCACACTACTTCCAAGAAAAAAAAATGAAGTAGTTTTATATATTCCTGGAAATCCTGCCTCTTGGGTACTTCAGAAGCCAATTTGAATTTAGGCAATCTAATTAACCTTTAGCTCAAAATGTTGGTATTTCAGCAACTCTTTGAGATAGAGACAGTTGCTAGTGGTTGCCTCAAACTTATTTCAAGATACTTCATCTCTGAAAACCAATTTAGGATCTTTTATTTGATCCACAGTATACCGCGATGTTGCTTTTGTATCTGATCTTCTGTCACTTTAGCTTAAGCTTTATTTGAGCTTCTTTTCTCTTTTGTACTCTTGGCTCACTGTGACCCAGGCACCTTTCCAGATGAGAGTGGGAAGCACCCAATTGCGTGCCACCCATGCTGGGGTGCCCAGAGCATACTGTTCGCGGTACAGAGCCATCTGTACCAGAGAGCCTTAGCCTCTGGATGATAGGATCCTTGCCACTTCCTTTACTCTTTTTTGTTTTGTTTTTGAAGATTTTTTTTCTTTTTACTAAAGTTTATTAATCCACAGTTTATTTTTATTTTTTTTTTAAAGATTTTATTTGTCAGAGAGAGAGAGAGCACAAGCAGGGGGAGCAGCAGGCTCCCTGCTGAGCAGGGAGTCTGATGCAGGACTCAATCCCAGGACCCTGGGATCATGACCTGAGCTGAAGGCAGCAGCTTAACTGACTGAGCCACCCAGGCGTCCCTTAACTCCACAGTTTGAAGAGTCAAATAGTTCTACAAGTTTTAGTACAAACCCCAACCATCCCTCGTGTGCATTGCCTCTACCTACCCCTTCTCTCCCTGCATTCCCATTTCCTCTTTCCTAGGGGCCATGTTTCAGCTGTCAGAGCTGATTCTCTGACATTACTCTCTGTCTGTCTGTAACACGCTCATACTGCTGCTGCTTGATTTCTTTTAATTTTAAACATTCTCTTTTAACTATGCAATATCAGGTGCCCTTTGCATCTCCCAAAATTGTCTGTACTTAGAATATAATTTGGAATATATCAGTACTCTGTGTTAGGTAATTTTGATTATCTAAATGCTATCCGGAGGTGAAATAGTAAACTATGGTTATCTTTTTAAAAAAAACTTTTCTGCCTATTTCTTCCCTCCCAGTCCTCTTCCTTGAACAACCACCAGTCATTCTCTGTTTCCCATGTCTATGAGCTTGTTTTTTGGTTTTTTTTTTTTTTTGATCCCACATATAAGAAAGATCATATGGTATTTGTCTTTCTCTGTCTGATTCATTTCATTTAGCATAATTTCCTCAAGGTCCGTTCATTTTGTTACAGGTGACAAGATTTCATTCTTTTTTTACAGATGAATAATACTCCTGTGTGTGTGTGTGTGTGTGTGTGTGTGTGTGTAACATGTACTATAATTTCCTTACCCATTCATCAGTCGATGGGCACTTAGGTTGTTTCCCTGTCTGGATGGGTTGATTTCTGCAGTTGGCACCCTGCACGCATCTTGCTGTCCGTCTTTGCCGTACTCTTGGAAATGCCCTATACATCTCTTTTGTATGGGACATACTGTTTCCTGTCTCTTCCTGAATATTATTCAAAGGTTCAGTTGGAAGAGACAGAAACTACACTAACCAATTAAACAAAAATAGAGATTAGGTGCCTTTCAATTTATTGGAAGTACCAGAGGAGTGGGGCTTGAGGCTGGGCCTCCAGGAATGTCCTAGAACCACACAGCTGCCCTGATCTGCAAAGGGTACTGCATCATCTGCCAGTTGGAGTGGGAAGGAGTTGGGAGGCCACCCCTGGGACTGAGCACTTCAAGAATCTTCTGCTGTAGCTGCAGTCTAAAG
Organism: Ursus maritimus; assembly: GCF_017311325.1. NCBI lineage: Eukaryota > Metazoa > Chordata > Mammalia > Carnivora > Ursidae > Ursus > Ursus maritimus. The sequence continues at coordinate 17,094,691 of NW_024425564.1, forward strand.
ATCAGAACCTGTCCCAGCTACTGTCTCTTAATATCCTTGAAGCTGAAGACAACTATGCATTGGAACACTTGTAGGAAAGTCCACTAGTCCCCCTACCATGCTGGCAGTAGAGAGAGCCAAGCCTCAGAAGGACCACCTCCATTTCCACATCCCATCTTACTTGAATGCATCTAACTGGAAGAACCTAATTTACTCAAAGAACCCAGTTGCAAAGAAGGCCAAGAAGTGTAGTGTTTAGCTTTCTAGCCACTGCTGGACAAAAAAAATACATACAAGTAGATGGGACTGCTGAAAGTCATTCCACAGTAAACACCACACCGAGGCTGTGTGTGTGTGTGTTCTCTTCTTTTGAGGACCTTATTCTCCAGTGCCCTTCCGAGAATGGATCATGGCAAGCAGTTGCCCCAGTTTCTTACATGTCTGAAAGTCATGTACTCTGGCCTCACATTTACAGTCATTCGTGTCAAGGAATAACTTTTGTGAAAATCTTTTAGAATGATAGAGAACATCTTATAGATTCTAGTGTTCTGTTTAGAATTCTGAAGACATTTTAATTCCTGATCATTTATTTGCGACCATTTTTTTTCCCCTCCTGGGACTTAACATTTATTTAAAAAATTTTATCGAGGAATAATTTACATAACGTAAACTTACCCACTGCAAATATATAATTTGATGATTTGTTTTGTCAATTTATAGAGTTTTGCAACCATCCCTATCGTCAGCTTTTAGCACATTTCCATCATCCCAAAAGTTTCCTCACGCCTGTTTGCAGCCAGCCGTCAGTCCTACCTCCACAGCCCCTGGCAACCAGTGTTCTACTTTCTGTCTCTAGAGATTTGTTTTTTCTAGACAATTCATATAAATAGAATCATGTAGCCCTTTGCATGGGGCGTCTTTCACTCAGCGTGTTTTGCAGTTCATCCTGTTAGCATGTTTCTTGGTTTGTTCTTTAGTGTTGTGAGTAGTATTGTGTGTGTTTTATGTATCCACTCACTGGACATTTATTTATCCAGTTGCTGGACATTTAGATTATTTTCAATTGGGGGCTGTTATGAATAAAGCTTCTGTGAACATTCGTGTCCAAGTTTTTGTGGGGACAGGTGATTTCATTTCTTTTTTGTAGATACCCAGGAGTAGAATTGCTGAGTTGTATGCGAGCTCACGATTTACCTTTTTAAAAAAAAATTCAGTTTAATTAATGTATACTGTATTATTAGTTTCAGAGGTAGGATTTAGAAGTCATCAGTTGCATACAACACCCAGTGCGTGATTTACTTTTGACAAAACTGCCGAACTGGTTTGCAGAAGTGACAGTGTCATTTTATGTTTCCACCAACAACGTACGAGGATTCCAGTTCTTCTCCATCCTCACCAACATTTTGTACTGTCTGTCTTTTTTGATAATAGCTATTTTAATGTGTGTGGAAAGGGCTCTCACTATAGATTTATATTTTTCTCATGAATAATGACATTTAGCATCTTTTAATAGTGTATATTAGCCATTTGTAAATCTCTGGTGAAATGTTTGTTCTAATATTTTGCCCATTTTTAATTGTTTTTTTTCTCTTATTATTTAGTTGTTAAGGTTCTTTACATAGTCTGAATATAAGATCTTTATCTTATATATGATTTGCTTATGTTTTTTCCTAGTCTGTGGTTTGTCTTTTTCTTTTCTTTTTTCTTTTTTTTTTTAAGATTTTATTTATTTATTCGACAGAGATAGAGACAGCCAGCGAGAGAGGGGACACAAGCAGGGGGAGTGGGAGAGGAAGAAGCAGGCTCCCAGCGGAGGAGCCTGATGTGGGGCTCGATCCCAGAACGCCGGGATCATGCCCTGAGCCGAAGGCAGACGCCTAACCGCTGTGCCACCCAGGCGCCCCTGTCTTTTTATTTTCTTAGTAGTATCTTTTGAAGTGGAATAGTTTTAATTTTAGTAAAATTCAGTTTATCATTTTTTTCTTTTGTGGATCATGCTTTTGGTGTACCTAAAACTCTTTGTACCTAAAAATTCTTTGTCTAATCCAAGTCATGAAGATTTCCTCTCATAATTTCTTCTAGAAGTTTATTGTTTTCTTTCTTTCATCTAGGTGTATGATCTATTTTGATAAAAATTTTATATATGATGTAAGGAAGGATTCTAAGTTCATCTCTTTGAATGTGACTAGCCATTTGTCCAGAACTACTTATTGAGAAGACTGTTCCTTCTTTACTGAATTGCCTTCCTATCTGTGTTAAAAACCAAATTCAGTACCATGCAGTCTTGATTATCGTGGCTGTATAGCATGTTTGAAATTGGGTAGTACAAGTTCTCAAACTTGGTTCTTTTTTTCAAAATTATTTTCACCCTTTTAACTCCTTTGTATTTCAATATACATTTTAGGTTGTCAGTTTTACACAAAAAGTCTGGCAGGATTTTGATAGGAATTGCATTGAATCTGTAGATCATCTTGAAGAAAATTGCATGGAGTGTCTCTCCATTTATTTGGGTCAGAGATTGCCAAACCCTTTCTTAAAGGAGCAGATAGGAAGCACTTTATTCTTGTGGGCCATTCAGTCTCTGCCACGTCTGCTCAACTCTGCCGGTGTAGTGGGGGGTTAGTAGGGACAGTGAGCTGCGGCTGTGCTCCAGTAACACCTTATGTACACAAGCAGGAGGCTGGACTTTGGGCCGGAGGTGGCGGACCTCTGACTTGATCATGTTTAATTTCTCTCACACTTCGCAGCAGTGCTTGTAGTTTTCAGTGGAAAATCGTGTATTTATTTATGAAATGTATTTCTAAATACGTTATTCTTAATGGCATTGTGAACTGAACTATTTTCTTAATTTCGTTTTCAAATTATTTATTGCTGGTAAATAGAAATCTGATTTTTTCTGTGTTGATCTTATATTCTTTAGCCTTGCTAAACTGGTTTATTGGTTCTAGAAGGTTTTGTGGATTCCTAGGACCTTTTAGGAACCTCTTTTTGGCCCCATGTTGTGAAATTTCACATTCTGTGCCTTGGGCTGGATCCACTTAACAGCCGTTGTGTTGAGCTGCCTTTCCTGTCATCTGTAAGAAAACTAACAGGAATTCCTTCCTTGAGTTTAGAGCGTTTGTTTTGCTGCTTGTCTGTGTAAGGAAAAATAAAGGAGCACAGTTATGTTATTATGTCTCTGCTGAAAATATCGTAGGAAAATTTACAACAATAATAGACGTGATAAAACTTTAATAATACAGATTATCTGTAGATTCATTTCTTGTGCCCGTGGCATAAATACACAAATAGCATTTGCAAAGTATGGTTGCTTAGGTATGTGCTATTTATGAGCAGATTTGTTTTCTAAAAAAAAATGTGGATTAAAGCATATCGCACATGCCATTTTTCTGTTGCTTCTGTACACGAAAACTGCTTTCCTGATTCTGCGTGGTAGAGTCCCCTAACAGCATGTTTCAACCCTAGATGGCTTTCATTTTTCTTTCGGTTTACATTACTGACTTCTTCTTCCACTCCCTGTAATAATATCAAATTAGGAAAGGCCTTTTTGAAGGGAAGGAATAGAGTAGGCTTTAATAAGGTTAATAAGTTAATGCAGCCGTGTTAATATAAAGGTAAAGGAGGTTTTTTATAAGGTGTCCTAGTGTAGGGAATTCAGGCTGGGCACTGTGGAGTGGTCTAAGATTGCCTCTGACCTGAAGCATACATACCTGGTGGCTCTTCCCCTCTGATGTGAAGGGGTGTGATAGTAAATCCAGGTGTGTATGTGTCTTGGAGGCTGACTTTAGCAATTGTTGTTCATTTGTTCATTCATTCATTTATTAACCAATTTATTAATTTAGCAACACTTTCTGAGCACCTGCTATGTGTTATTTCCTTATGCAAGGAAAAGTTAGCTCTGTTAAGGGGCCAGGGTTCTGTGTGGTTTAAGATAGAAATAGTTTCTTAATACTGCCATCTTACCAACCTTGAAAAATGGGCTGTGACTCAGCAGAGCAGCTGGGTTGGCAGCAGCTGGTTCCACCATTATGTGCCGTCCCCTCACTCTAGCAGACAGATAATCATGACCTTGACCGTCTCTCAGGCCTAGGTCTTCCAGGTTCACCAGCGCAGTCTGGGTGGAGTCATTGGGAGTCCTGGACTGTCTTCCAGTTTACTCCCAAATCTTCCTCCTTTGGGATGGACATATTGTGGTGGAAAGAGCCTCCTCTCTCAGACTCTGCTGAATCTGCTATTTTTCTTTGTCACTTTGTCCCTTTTCCATTTCAAACATCCCCGCCCCACTTTATTTAATTGCCAGGGATGAGAACATTCCTTCATAGTGTTCAGCTTTTCCCCCACCTATTAGATATCCGTTTTCCTCTTTGCTTCATAAGCTCTTGTAATACTGGGACCATATGTGATATTTTCAAGTAACTGTGAAATAGCAGCATCCTTTAGCTTTTTACAGTGCTTGAAAATGGTCAAAATGCACAGCGACCTCAAACCACAGAAAAGTACCTCTTTTGCAGATGCAGAACAAATAAGCAAAAACAAATCAAACAACAACAAAAATACAACTTATTTTCAGGGAGGTCAGTAATGAATCATGTGTTTACGCGATTCAGCCTGAGCAAACTGAAAATAGCAAAATGGCCATTTTTCTATAAAGAAGATGACATATCTTTCTAGAGTTCTTGAAGATACAACTAGAGGAATCACACAAGCTTCAGCGTGAAGGCTTTAGGGTTAGATGCGGTAGTCCCCCCTTGTCACAGTGTCGCTTTCTCTGGTTTCAGCTCCCTGAGGTTAACCAGGGTCTTCAGACAAATGATCCTGCTTCTGCCACATGGTCAGCAGGTCAGTAGTAGCTTAACGCTACATCACAGTGCCTGTGTCACTCCTCGCTTCATCTCGTCGCGTAGGCATTGTATCATCTCACATCATTACAAAAAGGAAGAGTGAGTACAGTATAAGAATATACTTCGAGATATTATATAATATACTCACATCGCTTTTATCGTATTGTTATAATTGTTCTGTTTTATTATTAGTTATGACTGTCACTCTCTTACTGTGCCTCATTTATAAATTAAAGTTTATCATAGGTCTGTACATGTAGGACATACAAAAACGTAGTGTACATAGGGCTAGATACTACCCACAGTTTCCGGGATCCATTGGGGGTCTTGGAATGTATCTCCTGCAAATAAGGGGAGACTACTGTCTACATAAAGCTCTAGCCCATGGAGATTGGTCACGATTGAGCTAAGTTACCAAGGGGATGTACAACTTTTTGACTTTGAGTAGATCTTCTCTTTCTAGGGACATTTTAAATATAGCCCTCCTGGAAGGAATAGATTTTTGGAACATTCTCTGAAGAGACAGTTCTAACCCCAAGTGTCTTTCAAATCTATTTTTATAAAAGCAAAAAGAGGGGAAAAAATCAGGATTTCAGTACTTAGTTTTTTTGTACTTGTGTTAGGATGGAAATTGATATGTTCTACAACTTCAGTGACTATCTCAGTTAGGCCTCTGTCTTTTGAAAGAGTAGATGCAATGAGAAGCATTTCTGAGAGAACAGTTACTCGAAAGGTGGTTGGTGTGTGTGTGTGTGTGTGTGTGTGTGTGTGTATGCATGCATCTGTTATTTGTGTATTTCTTCATTTTATGTTAACTATCATTCATTTAAAGTTAACTTAGTCTGGGCAACCTTCTGGTCTTATCTGTGGGTTACAGTTTATTTATAATTTTGCTCAGTGACTTCTCACCAAAACCAGACGAGTTCAGTCCCTTGCTTCTGTAGCAGAGCTGTTGTACTGGCTTCAGACTACATCCTCAATGATTTTCTGTTCTTATGACTTTTTAAAGACACCTGCTAAGTCTTTCCGTTTATGTGTTTCATCCCCATTAACTCTGCCTGGATGGACACACCTGAGTGGATTCTCAGTCCACTCTCATTTCAGTCTGAGCATGCCTGTGAAAACCAGTCCTTCAGTCTTTTACATTTGTTGAAAAGTTCTTGACAAGCACTAGGAAACATCCTCCCTTTTTTTTCTCTTACATTGGAAGTATAGTATAAGCATCATCAGCACGTTTTATTTTTTCAATTTTAATTTAAATGTCATAAAGACCTCTTCATGGCCATATTCTTTTAAAAAATCTCTATCTCTATCTATCTCTATCTCTATCTCTATCTATCTCTATCTCTATCTCTATCTCTATCTCTATCTCGACTCCTATCCAGATCTTCCCCAGTTCTGTGCTTCCATTGTAGGAGAATCAATCCTATCCTTAATTTGACCATATGTCATTAACCCTGTGGTAAGTAACCCTTAACAGGATATCCCTGCCTTTTTTTTTTCCCATTCCCTGCATATTTCAGAAGGCTCGTTTCTTTTTTTTTTTTTTTAGGTATTGTATTTTTTTGTTTTTGTTTTTTACTTTTTTAAAGAGAGCCAGAGAGAACCTGTGCTCATGCTTGTGCCCAGGAATGGGGTGGAGGGAGGAGCAGAGGGAGAGGGAGGGAGAGAATCTCAAGTAGACCCCCCCCCACTAAGCACGGAGCCCAGTGTGGGGGCTCCGTCTCATGACCCTGAGATCACGACCTGAGCCAAAATCAAGATGATTAAATGACTGAGCCACCCAGGCACCCCCAGAAGGCTCATTTCTTATGCAAAACTCATATATAGTTCTTTCCTTTCAAAACTAATGTGTCACATGTGGCCGCCTGAATGCTCCTTCTCCGCTTGCCCGGGTAACGTTACACATGCCATTTCTTCTTCTGTTAGTCCCCTTCCCCTTTCCCGTTTTCTCCCTTTAATTTCTGCTTGTCCTTAAAGATTTAACATCAGCCCCTCATTTAACTCCTTATTTGCAAAGTCTTCACAGATCCTGTGTCCGCTCCTTCACTTCCATTTCTGTCTCCACCCCCGGCCAAAATGGGGCCTCTCTTTGTATTTCTAAAATGCCCTGTGTACCTCTCTCCAGTGCTGTTGCCATACTCCCCTGCTTTCTGAGTTTCTTTCTTTTTTTATTTCACAGTTCCATTTATTTATGGATTTTTCTTTCCATTGAGTTTTTCAGCCCCCACGTTATGATGTGTTTGTCATGTGGAGGTTTTTTTTATTATTATGATGTTAGTCACCATGCAGTACATCATTAGTTTTTGATGTAGTGTTCCGTGATTCATTGTTTGTGTATAACACCCAGTGCTCCATGCAATACATGCTCTCCTTAATACCCATCACCGGGCTAACCCATCCCCCACCCCCCTCCCCTCTGAAATGCTCAGTTTGTTTCCAGGGAGTCCATAGTCTCTCCTGGTTTATTTGCCCCTCTGTTTACCCCCCCCCCACTTCTTTTTTCCCTTCCTTCTCCTAAGGATCTCCCTGCTGAGTTTCTTTTCTATATCCCCCACTAGATTTTGAGCTCCTTAAAGCAAGAAGTGTCTTAGTCAACTTTGTACCTGCAGTCTTACCCCTGAAAACATAGTCAGCAGATGTTTGGTGGAAGAAAGTAAGGTGGTGTGCTGTATTCCTTTGCGGAGGTTTTGTTTCAGTTTCGGATCAACCCAGAGGATGCGAACCTTCGTAACGGCCCTGAGGACACCCCCCCCATCCGGTGAGAGCTCTTCAGGCCTGCTGGCAGCACAACTCTGCTCTTAGTGCAGCAGTTCTCAAATCTGGGGGTTCAATACAAATGAGATTCCAATTCAGGCTGCCTGTGGGGTGTCCAGGGTCTGCAGTCTGAGGCAGTACCCATGTGATTCTCGTGCTGGGAGTTGTTAGGCACCTTCTGAGAAGCACTGGGCTTGGGCATGGCTCACGCCGGCTCCTATCTGGGTTCCCGTCCACGAGGACGTGGACAGCTCAGCCCTATATCCTCAGGAATATGGCCTGTAACCTTCTTGGCAGGAATGGTCAGAGGCATATATTCGTAAGTTCATGCAACAGACGTGTCCCTGAAAAGTTGAATACAAATGAAAATTTTATAAAAGGAAAACAGGATACCAGTCATGAATTCTTTTATAAGTTAAATAGTCACTCCCTAATTCATTAGTTAAGATATATGTTGTTAAGAATTAGTTTGTTTAAATTAAATGAGATGTCGCTATGTGTGGCTTAGGTTTTTTGACTGTATAAATTTAATAATGATTCTTTTCCCCAGGTGATTACCTATTATTAACTAATCCTTAAATGGATACTTTAAGATTGATGTAAAAAATTTCACTGCAGTGGAAGAATTAGTTTTGAAGCTTCAGAAGCCCTAAGTTGGGGGCCCTCCCATTTCTGAGAAGTTCTTTGTGATCGCTGCACAAGTCATTTCTCATTATAATACTTGAGAGTCCTTGAAATCACCCCTACCCGCTTGTGAGCTAATAACATTTATCCAAGAGGGCTTTTTATATGCTGAAGATACAGTAGATCTGAGATGGTAATCAAATAGTCTTTGGTGATCTGTTTTCTCAGTCTTCTCTGCTAGATCCACTTCCTTCACCAGTTCATCACAACATAAGTTTCTGGCATTGACAGTCTTATTCTCCCCCCACATGCTGCGTGCTGTATTTGAGCAACCTGATCTTTTCCAGTAGCTTCCAGTCTCGCCTCTGGCAGCATCTAGCCCATCACTTAACCACCTCATAACCACCTCCTGGCCAGGCTTTCTCATTTTCAGATGATGAGAGTGAAGTTGATGACCCACTTTTAGTTTGGAGTGAATCTTCACATGGTGTTCTGGGCTCTTCCAGTGACATAGAATATTCCAGAAGGAAAAATTAACTTCACTGCATTGAAGATAGTAGCTATCATTGAGTAAATATCAGTTTCACCTTTTCTCCCTACCTGCCTGCTAGTAAGCACACGTCTCCAGATTGCCCTAGGTGAGTTGCTTTATAACCACCGTGGCTTTTGAGGCGCGAATGGTCACGGGCAGTTCTGTTTTCAAGATTGTGTCTGGTCTTTGGAGTCTACTTCTCAGTGTGGAGTTAGCATCTGTACTTGTTGCACTTACTGTCTGGGTCTTTCTCTGGACTCTCACATCCTTGGGTGGATTTCATCTTAGCTCCTTGTTCGGAGGGCAGTGTCTTCATCCTCTAGGTACCCCTGGCACCTGGCACAGGGAAGGTCCTAAAAATATGGGCTTGGTAATCCTGAAATATACGGTTAGTCTTACCTTAGTGAATTCTATGAATTTAACTGTAAGAACTTGGTCAGTTTATTTGGGAAGCCGTGGTTTCTCACGGTTTCATGGTTGAAGAGCAGGGCTGTAGAATCAACCTGCTCGGTCCTCATCTTGCTCTGTACTAGCCGTGGGGAGAACTTAGACCCCTAAGATAGCCTCTTTATGCCTCAGTTTCCTTATTTGGTAAACTCGGCATGGTAATATTAATGATTATCTCTTAGGATTCTTAAGAAGATTATATGTGGAAAACAGAGTAGTTGTGGGCACATAACTACCTTCTGGTAAATGCTAGTTTGAAAATGATAATAATATTAGTAGTATTATTGTTATTAATAGTGTATTTCTCCAGACTTCTCAGTTTCCTCATCAGTGAAATAAATGGGATTGCATTAAAAGATTTATTTCTAAGATTTCTTATGCCTTTATCTTTTTCTTTGATTTTAGATATGCATTTTGATGGGTGTAAGTGTTCATTTGCCTTAGGAACGTTATCAAAAGGAATAATAGGCCATGTTTCAAAACACTTATTTTCTTCATATTTTGATTTACTTCAGAATTCCCTTAAATAGAGTATATACTGATACAGTGTTTTTCATCCATTTTTCTTATTGAGAGACTGAGGCCAGTAGAAAAAACCTACAATCACCAAATATTAGGGCTGAAAGGGACCTGAGGGAACATCTCATCCATCCTCTGCAGAAAGTCTGTGATGTTCTCAACCCAAGATTTCTGGTCATGTATTATATACATCAAGATAAACTCCTTTAAGAGCTGTAACCCTTAGTGTCCGCCACATCAAAGCCAGTGATTTCCTAAGTGGTATTTCTCATCCTGCAATGCATTGAAAAATAATATTTTCAAGTTCTGAAAGAGTGTACATCTGCTTCCAAAGTTAGATTAATATTTCAGAGCATGCCAATTAGATCTTTTTTTTCCTCTGGCTGGTAATAGGAAAAAAAAATTTTTTTTTAGCTATATAATGAACGGAGAATTTGTGTGACGATGAAGTGATGTTGTATCTTATTATAATAACTGAATTCCTTTCATATTCTCATCAAGCATTTCATATTTAAATAGAGAACTATTTAAGGATAATCCATAATATTATAGAAAGAAACTCATTTTCTAAAATATAGTTTGACCAGAAATCTTGACGTCTGTGTCAGAGGGGGCCATTTCATTCATTCATGAAATGATGTTACTTTGAGCACTAATGTTTGATCTTTGATCTTTTTCCTATGTCTACATAATAGATTATAGATTCCCTGCATAATCTGTAAGCCATTTCATTTCCTAACAATTAGCAAATTATTCACACTTTACAGAAGAGTGGTATACCTGAGATGCCACAGTCCGTTCCTGTTCTTACACAAGCGGATTGGAGAGTGATCAATTGTGAGAGAAGAATGAAAAGATGATTTCATTTGTCTTTGGAGGGTAATCTGTGGGAGACAAACTTGTGTAGTCCATCCCTGGTTCAGAATGATGAAAGCGAAGGATTTCTGTATCTTCCAGTTATTGTATGATAGGAAAAATTTGAAAATAATGTCTTCCTGACAATCTCACTTTGCTGCGTTCTGGTCATTTCAAGTTGATGGGACTCATGTCCTTGAAAAGGGCCAGAGAGCCGTGTGAATCCCTCACACAAGTGTCTCAACAGAAACCCATCTTTAGCCATTGCTCCTTCCACTCTGACCATTTCTGGGGGGCACTCGGGGGCAGCCCCACGGTCAGCTGCCCACCCAGCAGCTGTCTGGCTTTCCTACCTGGGCCATCCCCACCCGCTGGCCCACTGAAGCTCCTTCCTGTGCAGAGATGTGCTCCGTCAGAGCCCACTCTGTCCGCACCAGCTCCTCCTTCTCATCTCTCTGATCCTCACGCACACTTCAGACTCCTCCTCTGCCCTGCGTCCCTCCTGGCCATCAGCTGAAGAGACTCAGGGGCGGGGGTGATGAGCAGCTAATGCTGCCGCTGGATACTTTCTTGTCCTTCTCCCTAGACAGCTGCTCAGGGCCAAGAAAACCCCTTTTCCCCGCTCCAGCATGTCAGAATCCAGCAGCTCACTGTTAATTGCCTCCGTAGCAACTCACAGACCATCTGCCGGCTTGGAGTTTGGGCATGTGGAGTGTTATGGACACTGGCCCTGGTGTTCCTTACTGGACTGGGTTTCTGTCAGTGACACTGACTCAAGGGTAAACTGACGATGTCCCATTAAGAATTAAAGGTGATGGAAAGATATGTGGTCTTTGCTTCTGAAAAGATGAGGCTTAGGTTTGGAGGTGGAAATACTTAAGATAAACAGAGCTTTCATAATTTTGGTTTTTCTTTAAAGGCCCTAGATTCTATGATTAACAGCTTTTTTTTGAGTCCGGTCTCCTTAAAATTCGATTCTACCCGGTGTTCTTCACTATAACCTCGGGGTTAATTTTGGGAGTTTAGGATTCAGATGGCCTGGATTTGAAATCTGGTTTTGTTACTTGTCAGTTGTGTGACCTCACACAAGGTACCTATACTCTGTATCTCATTCTCCTCCACTCAGAAATGGGAATAATTTGCTAATGACCCTGAGGAGTTCGAAATACTAATGAATGTTACAGGGAGAGCACTTAGAACAGTTGCTGCCACCGAAAAACAGTTCAATGAATATTAGATTTTAGTATATTATTATTTACTATTATTATTACCGTCACCTTTCCAGAAGGAGTGAACTTTGAGTAAAGAAGCAGGGTTTCTTCAGAATGCTGTCCAGTTTCAGCTCTCAACTGAACTTGTAGTTGTTTAAATGTTGTTTAAGAGTCATTTACATAATGGAGAAAAGGATGAAACTGTTTTCCTTTCTCATCTGTATAATTTTTAGTTTATTATGATACTATTAAGTAAATCTAGGCTCAAGAGTAGATTTGTTCTGTACAGCATTATGGAGTATGGCTCTGGGTTTGTTCAAACTAACCTCAGAAACAAAGTTGGAAGTTAACTAGTGCTGTGAATGTTAGAAATTCCAAGAAAAGCGAAGCTTTCTTTTTCATCTGACTTATCTTGAAGACAGAGCAGTTAATTAGGAGCCTATTGATACCCTCCTCTTCCCCCTTCTAGTCCTGGAAGAATGTGAGCAAAAAGTAAGATATCCCTTTTTTTATCCTTTTACTATTCACTCACGATGCAAAGTTGAGCACTGTGAGTTTTTCCGGACCTTTCTCACTCTGCTGTAGGTAAGCTTAGGTGCCTTTGAGTCATCTTGGTGTAAGGCTATTCCATTTATAACAGCCAGCCTATTGTTACCTGTTTTTCTTCCTCCTCCCTTGCCCCTTTCTTCCTGCTCTTTCTGCTCAGTAAATGCCTTCTAAGCCGGAGTGTAAGAATACTTGTTAACGGTAAGTGAACCCCAGTGACAGGATTTTCAGACCCTGAGAGACTGATCTAGAAGCAGCAGTAGAGGGCGCTCTGCCCCTCATTTCATTATAATGGAGCCTGCACCAAATATCTTTCATTTGAGGAGCTAAAAATGAATTGCACATATTAATTAAGTCTTGCGGAGACCCTGTTCAGTGATCCAGTGCTAAGTGCCTAAAATAAGTAGATCTTATTTTAATCTTGGGGAGACTGGGTATAAGAGGGAATTTCTTTAGATTCCAGAGGAGGAGTCAGAATTTCACTAATGATCCAGGAATCTTTCTCTTGCTTTTCCCTACTGTGGCCAGTATCTCAAATGTTCCTTCATTTAGGAAAAGCCAAAGGGAAAACCCAGGAGTTTTAATTTTGTCTTGAGTATTGCCTCTAATGCAAGATATATGAGATGCATGCATTAAAGAAATCAGTTACCCATAACACTGTACCACCAGGGATTTCAAAATTAATCCTTTTTGTTAAGATAGTAATTGTAGTGGCTCTTTGCTTTTAGCCAACAAAGACCCTCAAAAAATGGAAAATGAAAAATAAATAGCATTCCTGGAGCCCGTGCAGGCAGATCATATTCCGTGTGATCTTGTTCGCTCCTATTATGTGGTGATTAGAGCAGGGCTTCAGTCAGCTGGAGGATTCCCCAAGGCAAGGTCTCGTCCCACCAGTGCACATGGCGTGCCCCGTCTGACACCAGGGCGACTTGAGAATTGAGCCCAGGGAAGCTGCAGTGTCCTGCAGCAGATGAGCACCGGTGGTTGCCATGGAGATCACTAATACTGCTGAAACTCAAAGAAAGGGCACTTGCTACAGCTCAGGAGCCTGCCTGAAAATGAATGAGAAACAAGCGGAATTTAGAATAGGCCCTCAGCTAGTTGTCCCACACGGAGTTTTCATTTCCTTTCCTTTCCTCTTCCTTTTTCAAAGAATAGATTGGAAGTAAGGCTGTGTTCTAAAGCACGTTCCTCATCACAGCCTGGCATATCCTTGGAGGAGATGTATATTAATGATGGTGCATGACTAATAGGCTTGGGGGCGGGGGCGGGGCCAGGCACGTGCTGGCCCTTCTGCAGCCCATGTGCCGCTTGTCACGGAGGTTTAGTAGGCACCTTGGGATTTGTCTGCAGCATATGCGCCGCTGTTAATGATTGAAAAATTACCACAACAATTAGTCACGGATCGCTAAAGGCAAGGCCCCCAAACGTGATGGACAATGTGATTAAATCCATGTATGTGACAATTAACTCTCCTGCAGGTTTATCCACCAAGGAGAGTGCCCCAGGGGTGAGACAAAGGGGAATGAGAAGGAGGAAAAAAGGGATAACAAAAAGGAGCAGGAGAGAATAGCGCTGCAGAAGGGATCTGATACAGCTGGCACTATGGGTTTTAATCTGCTCCTGAATTAATCACAGTTTGATTAATCCCGGTTTTATTGCACCTTTCTATTGCCCATTTATTTATATCGCCCTTAATTTATGGAGGCATGACTGATTCAATTCTGACCATTCCATGTTTTTTAAATTTTAAAGTCGGGTCTCTCCATGTAACGTGATGTTCTAGGTAATCCAAAGTGCAATTATCTCGTAAAAGCTAAGCAGGCACCAGACACGGCATGTCATGAATCCCCTTATGTATCACAGCTGAGTAACCCAGAATAAATATTTGTTTGCTCAATATTCTGCCGAAGCAAAAAAGAAGGCTTGTGATGTCAATCTGCTTGTTTATTTGGGGAGAAGAAATAACACACAAACACACATACACACAACTTTGTTAAATAAGAGGAGCACAAATACAGTATATGTCACGTAAAATTTTGTGCACAAGAAAAAACTGTTAATATTTGGATGAACTGTCTGCAAATATATATTCACAGCATAAAAGGGTATTTGTAGCCCATAGATATGTATATATGTGGGATTATTTTAACTAGTGTGTACTGTTCTTATTTTGGATACATGTTACATGTTATATCTGATGTTATTCATATTTTTATACAAAACATTGCCTTTATTTTTTTTTTAAAGATTTTATTTATTTATTCGACAGAGATAGAGACAGCCAGCGAGAGAGGGAACACAAGCAGGGGGAGTGGGAGAGGAAGAAGCAGGCTCATAGCAGAAGAGCCCGATGTGGGGCTCGATCCCATAACGCCGGGATCACGCCCTGAGCCGAAGGCAGACGCTTAACCGCTGTGCCACCCAGGCACCCCACAAAACATTGCCTTTAAATAATGCCAAGGAGGTGGTGACACAAACCAGCATAAGCAAAGCCTCAGGCTTTGTATGCATGTGTGAGTTAAGAATACCCCACTCCTAATTCATGGAAGGGCATCTAAAGCTTTAAAAAACACTGAATTACATATAAATACATGGTTTTTCTTCTTTCAGTTTTCCTTAGGTTTATTCCATTTCTCTTGTTTAAAGTGAATTTGATAGAGGGCTCAATTTTTTTTTTAATATGCACATTAAAGTGAATTACCTTTGTTACTTGCATTTTCACCTGATCTACATAGGCATAAATAGATAGAAGGTCTGTGATGTGAGCAGTGGTATCCTTCAACAGAGTAGTAAAAGCAGATAATCGCACAGGAAAGGTCTTACTGCATTGGCGACACAGCACAGACGCTGCCCTATTAAATACCCCTAGAGACCTGCGTCCCTAATTGCCAATACCACCACATTTTAGAGCACCAACCAACCAAGAAACCCAGTCTTGCTGCGGATGATTTGGGAACTTCAAGATCCCCCCTCTTGCCAAATTTGTGCTTTCTATGTCAACCTCCCGGTACCCAGCCCTTCAGTTCCACCAGGATTTACACGAAGGTAGGAAAACACTTCATTCATGAACTAACCTTCATACCCATCAAACTAAAATAACTGCATACTTCTTGAGGCAGTAACTCATATCTGTTTTCTCTAATGGCACCTGCCACTGTCTACCTGTGTAGCTTTAACGATCAGGACCAGCCAGGCCTGTTTGTTCATTTGTTTGTTAATTTAGCAATTCATATATTTATTATTTACCGAACGAGTGACGTACACCAGTCAATTCCAGGCATATTTCAGATACTTGAAGTGGAGATGAAGGTAGAAGATGGGGAAACTCACAAATACATACTTTATGCTGATAGTCTTATAATGGTACGACATATATGAAAAGAACCATATGCAAGGTTAAAATTGGCAATTTCCCACATGAGATGGTATTGTTTGCAGATGGGAGGGATGACTTTTCCTGGGATATTTGAAGGCTTTGTGGCATTTGACTCGGTCGTTGAAGAGGTTCCCAGTGCTCTCATAGCCAGTGGTCGAAAGACCAGATTTCGTGGATAGTTTCTTAAGAGTGTGGAGGTGGATATGTAGGGTGGAAGAGGCGTGTGCAAGAGTGTGTGCGTAGTACTACTTAGGGTCTAACAAGGACCAGAATGTGATTTGAGTGTATGATGTGGGAACCATTGCAGCTGGGTCATAGAGGACCTTAAATGCCCAGCCAAGGAGTTTGTGCTTTATTTTTTATAGTTGGTGCATTGAGTCATCATCAAAGAGGATGAGAGGATATTTCATGAAGCACGTGTGTTTCAGAACAGGTTGTTCTCCTGACCACATCCTGAAAGCTTCCAGCCAAGCTGCAAGTAGAATGGCAGCTTCCGTCCAAGGCCTTGGAGGCCCAGGATGTCTAGTCCCTGCCCACTGCTCTGGCTTCGTCAGACACTTTCTTGTCCCCTCTCTCTACTGTGGTCACACTGGTTTCCATTTTCTGAACAGGCTGACCTTGCTTTTGTCCAAGTCTCTGTTGCTTACTGATTTTTTTAATCTGAAATGCCCTTTCTTTTTTAAATATTTTTTATTATATTATGTTAGTCACCATACAGTACATCCCTGGTTTCTGATGTAAAGTTTGATGATTCATTAGTTGTGTATAACACCCAGTGCACCATGCAATACGTGCCCTCCTTACTACCCATCACCAGTCTATCCCATTCCCCCACCCCCGAGAAATCATATGATAGTTGTCTTTCTCTGCTTGACTTATTTCACTTAGCATTATCTCCTCCAGTGCCGTCCATGTTGTAGCAAATGTTGAGAACTCGTTCTTTCTGATAGCTGAGTAATATTCCATTGTATGTATGGACCACAACTTCTTAATCCAGTCATCTGTTGAAGGGCATCTCGGTTCCTTCCATGATTTAGCTATTGTGGACAATGCTGCTATGAACATTGGGGTGCATATGGTCCTTCTCTTCACTACGTCTGTATCTTTGGGGTAAATACCCAGTAGTGCAATGGCTGGATCATAGGGTAGCTCAATTTTTAACTTTTTAAGGGACCTCCACACTGTTTTCCAGAGTGGCTGTACCAACTTGCATTCCCACCAACAATGTAGGAGGGATCCCCTTTTTCCACATCCTCTCCAACAATTGTGGTTTCTTGCCTTGTCAGTTTTTGCCATTCTGACTGGCGTAAGGTGGTATCTTAGTGTGGTTTTGATTTGAATTTCCCTGATGGCTAATGATTCTGAACATTTTTTCATGTGTCTGTTAGCCATTTGTATGTCTTCATTGGAAAAGTGTCTGTTCATATCTTCTGCCCATTTTATGATTTGTTTATTTGTTTCTCGTGAAACACCCTTTCTCTCTGGCTTGCCATGGCTACTTCTTTCTCATCATTCAGATCACAGCCTGGAGGGTTCCTCTTTCACTGTTTGCCTATTTCCCAGCCCAAGGTTCCCCTTGCTACACTCTAACAGCAAGTGGCTCACCGTAGTGGACACTGGCAGTTGCCCCCTTATTTTATCCTCTCCCCTGGTTTTGTTCACATAGCCATTTTGACCCTTGGCATTTCAGGGGAAGGTCTCCTCTCCCTTCTCCAAGGGTAGACCCTGAGTAGTCCCATCTTCTTCATTGTAGTTCCTTCTTATCGGTGATTGGTTTAGTCTTGGGCACGTGACTCAGGGTTGGACGAATGAGGCTTCTGGGAATACTGCTCTGGCCGTTGACAAAAATGACAAAACGTCACGGGAAGAGATGGTCTCCTCTTCATCCCCCGGAAGTTACATATCCGATGGCGATATAGAGGTCTGCTGCCTACGGATACAACCAATATCCAGAGGAAGGCAGCGCCAGAAGTGCAAAGAGCCAGAATCCCGGGGGAACATGCCCAGAACCCTCTCCACTTTAGACTTCTTGTTTCCTGCGATGTTATTCCTTTTTCAAGGCCCATTGAGTTGGGTTTTCTGTTACCTGAGTCAAAGGCATTCTAACTGATATGTCTTTTATATTCCTGGCGTTATTTTCCTCATGGCATTTATCACTCTGAATTTCTCTGTTTATTTATTTACATGTTTGTTATCTGCCTTACTTACCAGAATTTAAGCTTCGTTTGGGCATGTACTCATCTGTCTTGTGACTATTGACTCCACAACTCCGAGAACAGAGTGAGGTGGGATAGTGGGTGATCATTAAATACTTATTGGCTGAATGAACGGAGTAAGGGAGGGAGGTTAATGTAGCCTTGTATGAAATATCATGGAAAAGGGTTAGAGATGGCTGGTGGAAACCTATTGCTGTTGCTATTATGGAGAAGTTCTATAAAAGAGGCAGTGAGAGCCTACGCCTTGCTTGTGGTGGTGTAGTGGAGGCAGGGCCAGACAAGAAGGATATGACAGACCAAACAGGACTTGGCAATTGACTGAGGGGTGGAATTTTCTCCTGAGACTAGTACTCAGGGTTATTAGGAGGAATAGGGGATATAGGGGACAGAGCAGGTGCAGGAAAACAGGTAGTGAAATTTGGAAACATAGAAGTTTAAGTGCCAGTTAGGCATCAGCCTGAAGCTCTCTCTCACTGGTAGTTGAAAATCGGAATGGAGATAGACTATTTATAATCAGAATAAAACCCTTCCTTCCTTCCTTCCTTCCTTCCTTCCTTCCTTCCTTCCGATAATTAGGCTTGGCAATTGACTCTTTTCTTCCCTAGTTAAAATGCGTGACTGAAACGCAGGGTCCATGTCCAACTCAACTTTATATGTCCAAACCCCTGGGTGTGTGTTTATCACAATACTTTGCACATAATTCCTTGAGACAAAAACAAATGAAAGCTTTGACTGTGTTTGGTTCTAACAGGGCTAAGCAAAACTAGTCCTAAGTTTAGTTTGATGGTCTGAGATGCACAGGAACTGGTTTCTGAGCTGAGTCAGCCCATAAGCAGACCTCCTTCAGACACTATCTCATTGCACTGGTTTCTTCTTAACATTTTCCAATTTCCTGGAAAGCCCTTTGTTTGTTTGACTCACAAGAGCAATTCTCACTGCAGCATCCTCAGGACATACAACAACAGGTCGGAACATGGGTTCTGGATTCAGATTGCCCAAGCTTGAACTCTGTCTTACTAGCTGGGTGACGTTGGGCTAATTCCTTAACCTCTCTGAGCCTTACTAAGTATTGTAAATTAATTTTTGTGTGTGTATTATGTATTACAGGTATAATCATACATATAATACATATGTATAATCATACATACATAATCATCCATACATATTCATACATACAATACAAATTGCACATATAATTTACATATATTACACAATTCACATATATACACACATGCAAAATTTAATATCTTTTGAGTATTAAATGAATTAATTCATATGTTTAGACAGTCTTGGCCCACATAGAGCACTATGTCAGTATAAGCCTGGCACATGACAGCACTCATGTACTGTGTCTTCGAGGCCCCAGCTAAGATAATCAATGGGGAAAAACTGCAAGCTTTCCCTCTAAGACACAGTATAAGGCAAGGATGTGCACTCTTGCCACTTCTATTCATCATACTACTGATTGCTAGAGCAGACAAGAAAAAGAAATAAAAGGTATCCAATTTGTAAAGGAAGAAGTAAAATTATCCCCATTTTGTAGGTGACATGATCATATATTTAGAAAACCCTGAGGAGCGCCTTCACGTGCCAGGTTAATACTGACTGGCATAGATAACACTTAGGAATAATCTTAAAGACATAAAAGACTTGTATACTGAAAGTTATTAAAAAATGAATAAAATTAAGGAAGACAGAGATAAATGGAAAGACGTTCTTTGTTCATGGATTGAAATAATTAATATTCTTAAAATGTCCATATGTCCCAAAGTGAACTACAGATTCAATGCAATCCCTATCAGAATCCATTGGCATTCTTTACAGAAATAGGAAAGAAAGTCCTCAAATTACAATGAACCACAAAGACCCTAAATGGTTACAGCGATTTTGAGCAAGAACAAAGCGGGAAGTGTCACACTTCCTGATTTCAAACTTTATTACAATGCTACAGTAATTAAAACAATATGATACTGGCATAAAAACAAACAAAAAAACAGACCAATGGAACAGAATAGAGAGCCCAGAAATAAATCCATGTATCTACAGCTGACTGATCTTTGACAAGGGTCAAGAACACACAGTGTGGAAGGGATAGTCTCATTCATAAATGGTGTTGGGGAAAGTGGATGTCCACATGCAAAAACGAACTTGGACCTTCATCTCACATGATATACAGTGAACCCAAAATGGATCAAAGAGTTAAACATAAGACCCAAAACTGTAAAATTATTAGAAGAAAACATAGGGGAAAAGCTCCTTGACATTGTTCTGGAAAATGACTTTTTTGAATATGACACCCAAAGCACAGGTAATGAAAGCAAAAGTAGACAGAGCTACCTCACAGTCAAAAGGTTCTGTACAGCAAAGGAAGTGAAAGAATGAAAAGGCAACCTAGGGAATGGGAGGAACTGTTTGCGAACCACATTTCTGATAAGGGATTAATATTCAAAGTATATAAGGAACTCCTACAACTCTATAACAAAAAAATGGATTAAAAATGGGCAAAGGATTGAATAGACATTTCTCAAAAGAAGACAGACAGTGGCCAACGANNGTAGGGAAGAGTACTCATTACTGGTCATCAGGGGAATGCAGATCAAAACCACAATGAGATCTCCCCTCATACTTATTAGAATGGTTAGTATTCAAGAAAAGAAGAGACGGTAAAGGGTGGTGAGAATGCAAAGAAAAGGGAACCCTCGTGCACTGTTGGTGGGAATGTAAATTGGTGTAGCCACTGTGAAAAACAGTGTGGAGGCTCCTCAGAAAATTAAAAATCAAACCACAAGGAATCGAAATTAGTATCCCCATGTTCATTGCAGCATTATTCACAGGAGCTGAAATACAGAAGCAACCTAGGTGTCCATCGGTCAACGAGTTAATAAGGAATATGTGGAATGTACAAGTATAGTGGAATAGTATTCAACCTTTAAAAAGAAAGAAATCCTGACATTTGGGGCAACACGCCAAATGAAATAAGCCAGACACAGAAAGACAAATAATTGCCTGTTTTCATTTATATTTAGAATTCAAAATACTCAGACTCCTAGAAGTAGAGAATAGAGCAGTGGTTGCCGGGGGCTGAAGGGAGAGGGAAATGGGGAGATGTTGGAGCACAAAGTTTTGGTTAGGCAAGATGAATAATTTCAGGGGATCTAATATACAGCATGGTGACTGCCGTTAACAGTATATATTGTATATTTGAAATTTGCTTAGACGGTAAATCTTAAGTGTTCTCATCACACACACACACAGAGAGAAAACAGTAACTATGTGAGAGGATGGATAGGTTCATTAGCTTCATTGTGGTGATCATTTCACATCTATATATGTGTCAGAATCATATACCTTAAATATATATCATTTTTATTTGTCAGCTGTACCACATTAAACATGGGAGGAAAAAAGGAAAGAAAAATAAGTAAAAAGGAAACATAAAAAATAATATGTGTCGACTCTAATTGCAAGAACGCAGATGACTGTGGTAGCAACAGAGGCTTCAGGTAATTTCATGATTTAGATGTTTCATGATTCAGGTAAAATCATGATCTGTTCTGTGACCAGATCCTATTTAACGTGTCTGTCCATTGGTAGTTTTTTCCTATTGTAGTTAAAATTCTAAAATATGGGAGAGAGAAATAATTTCTAGCTGAGGATAATGTATCTTTCACTTGTATGGTGCTTCTGCAGATTATTTTCTTACTCTGATCTTGGTCCGTTTTGGGAAGAGGCGGGAAATATCATTGCCATTTTATGCAGAGAGAAGCCTAGGGATAACGTGGTTAAACGTCCTAGTAATGAATAGCCGAAGCATGAGTAGAGCCTGAGCCTTCTGTTTCCTAGCCCCTGGCTGGAGCTGCTCATCTGTTAATCCGCCTGTGCTACCAGTGCCAAGTAGAGTAACTACCCAGAAGCCTAGGCCAGATAGAAGTGTTCAGGCCTCCATAGTTCTCTCACGTTGACTGACGGCTCCCAACTTGCCAATGGAAAGCAGACACCATCCCCACTAGAATGCTTGGTTTAGGTGGCAAGTAAATTAGCTCCTCTAAGGTAGCTTTCCTACCTTTGCCCTAACTCGGTGCTGCTTTGGGCTGTCTCTTGAGCTACTCTCAGCAACTGTGAATGGCCAGGTGATTGCAGTTGGGTCATTTCCTTTTGGTGGCCATGTGGCATTGCTTGCCAGCACGGTCTCCATTCTCAGCGGAGGAGAGGGTGCGCAGTCCCATCGGTGAGTAAGACAGAGTCCCAATGTTTATTCCAAGAGTAAATATTTTTAGAAGCCTCCTGTCTTTTCTGGACTTTAAAATATACAAATATCATCGGCACCATCCTATATTCATATTTATTTTAATATATAAAAGAACTTAACATTGTATATCATATAGCAAAATGGTAGCTTTTAAAAATTCCAGCGAGCTGAACCTGTGACTCTGCATTTGCTGAACACCCTCTGGCCCAGAAATCTGTGCTGCTGGCCTATGTTGGGCTCCTCTATGCAGATATTTTCACTTGTGATACCTTTTTCCAGAGTCCTTATTGTAGTCCGGCATGCTGCAGTAGTTAGCATGTTGCCTACAAAATGTGGTAGGCTTGGCTGCTCTTTCTCGTTGGCAGAGCTCTGTTCTACTCGTTCTGTTCAAAATCGGTTATCTTCTATTCCATGGGGGACCACCATCAGGCAACACGACGTAGGGTATGTTTTAGGAGTCTGGACCAGGGATTGAATTCTTCTTTCCTCTGGTGTCATGAAGCGTTACCCCTGGGCAGTCTCTTCTTGAAAAGCCAGGAGTGGGAAGGTCTCCACGTATTCATCTAGGTTTGTCTCCCGAAGCATAAAACCATTTCTAATATGCAGTTGTTTATCTTTTAAATTTTATTCATCTTTCTGATTCCCAACTTCTCCTTTTGCATAATATATCTATAAAAGTTATAGCATCTTGGAATAAATGCTGTTACAGCTCAGATCTCTGCATAATAAAACAATTTCCAGAGCCCTGTGCAATGACCCAGTTTTGGTCTTATTGTATATATAAAATTCCAGAATAGTTTTGAAAAAGAACATTCTGATTTGTACTAATAGTATTGACCAACTTACAACTCAGTTTCAAAGGTTAACTAACAACGCTAGGGCAGTGAAGCCAAAACCTACACTCCCACACCCAAGTATACCAGTCTCAAGCAGACACCAGCTAGCCATCTTTTTTTAATTTTTTTTTTTTTAATTTTTGAGAGAGAGAGAACACGAGTGGGGCGGGGCAGAGGGACAAGCAGACTCCCCACTGAGCAGGGAACCGGACACGGGGCTCCATCCCAGGACCCTGAGATCATGACCTGAGCTGAGGCAGACGCTTCACCGACTGACCCAGCCAGGTGCTCTTCCTGCCATTTTTTTTTTTTTTTTTTTTTTTTTTTTTGGTAAGATTTTAATCAGCTGGCCATCTTGATGCACACTGTCCCAGTTCGGCCCTCTGCTCCCGAGGAACAGGAGAGAGGATGACCGGCAGAATTGGGAGCTTGTAGTTTGTCCTCTCAATTTGTGAATGTGTCTCCTCTGCCTCCCCACTGTAGTAAGCAAGTATACACAGGATACGTGTACACACACACACACACACAGTGTTGTGTTTTCTTGTCGCTGGCAGGTTAGGCCCAGCCCCCACCCCAACCCAAAAAAGGGAGTAGGCTGCATAAGGGCAAGTAAAGGTTTGTGCAGGCTTGAAGAGGGCTGATAGTGGGGAGACTCGTAGCTCAACTGCCTCTATTTACAGATAAGGTGACCGAAGTCCCGGAGGACCTGTGACAGACCTGGGGACAGAGCGTCTGCTGGCAGCTCTGCGGCTGTGTCTTCTGGTACAGCACCCCACGCACCTGGGGAGAAAGGCATTGCCAAGGGCTTGCACGTTATGCGTTCACTGTTTGAGGTCGATTTTTTTAAAAAATTAATTTCAGGGTTTGCCTTTAATTTGTCTTTTTCCTGGTGATGAAATCTCAGGTTTTTCACCCAGCGATATGCAGACCTCTGGTAAATGGAACATATAAGCCATCAGATTAGCATTCCCTGATGTGGAGGATGAAGTTCTGGGTAGAAAGGAAGTTATGCTTATTAACTGCTTCCTTGGGCCTGGAGGGTGCCTGGGCAGTTGTGACTAGGTTGTTATGGCCATAGTGCAACCAAGGCTTGCCTGGAAACACCTCTTTCCCCCTCTGTCCCCTCTCTCTTTCCACTGAACTCAGTACCTAAATTTATCTAATAGCAGCCCGAGACCACATGGTATATTGTATATCTGGATGTCCGTGATGCATTTGAGACACTATCCCCAGAGGCCCTCATGAGTAACATGGAGAAATGTGGGCTTTTGTATCTATTTGGAGAGACCTTTCCAGAGTGTGTATCATCAGTTTAATATTAACCTTCGGGAACATTTATAGTGAAGCTGTGCAGGGCTCTGCCTTCAGACTTGTCTTGCTCATGATTTTTATCAATGACTGCGATGAAGACACGTTTATCAAATTGGCAGTTGACACAAGGCTGGGAGGGATAGCCTAATATGATTAGTGACTTGATCTTAAGTCAAGAAAATCTTAATAATCTAAAATGATGCTCCAGAAATAACTGGGTAAAAAATAGTAAAAATAAATATAAAGTCTTTAAATTAGGTTTAAAAAATTAATTACACAACTCCGGGGTGGGGAGAAGTGGAGGATGTAATTTGTCACAAATTCAATACAAGTTAACATATGATAAGGCGGTTGAAAAATGTAGATGATGTTAAGAGGCAGAGAGTGCGGTCCAAGGGAAGTGTTAGCGGTGAGCAGACCACATCTGGGGTATTGTACTGAATAATCCCTCCCTCCCTGAGATACACTAGAATTCAAATATTACCAAACAATATGTCCATTTTCATTTTCATGAGTTAAGTGAAAAGATTTAGTTGTCAAGTGAGATATATATATATAACTTCTGGATAAACTATTTGAAACCAAGAAATGACTGTTTCAAAACCCATCTTGGGAAATGTTAAAAATCTAGAGAAGGCCCTGCCCTTTGCTCTTTCCTTCCTGTTTCTCTGCCACCCCACTCCCACCCTAAAATTAAAACCAGAGGTACCGAATAGGTGCCTTCTTTATTGACCGAAATGTTTATGTCCCCCACCCTACCCTGCCCCTGTTTAACTGTGCGGTGAATTTGAAGTGTTTTAATGGTTCTCTCTGAAACAGACTTCTGCAGTCTCTGTAGATGACTTTAAAAATGAAAACAGCATTGTGTGCACATACATGCTAGTCTCTTGGTTGAATCCATTTTGCAAAATTAAAAATGAAAGCCCTCTTTAAAAAATTCCCTTTTGCAGTTAGCCTGCAGCGTCCTGTTTACTGGCAGCAGGAAAAGACAGTCAGTCCTTTATGCATGTCTTACACCTCCCTTTCAATTCCCATCTCCTCACCCTGGAAAGAAAAATATTCTGGCACAAGCATCTTTTCGTCATCTCTGTTTAGAACGGGTACCACCTGCCTCCAGAGCCCAGGGGAGCCCTCCGTGTGTTCCTGCCCAGGCACACCACATGGTAACGTGGACACTGTGCCAGGCCTCCTTGCTAATAGGCTGGGGAGAGGGGGAGAGCCAGAGAGGGGGAGGGGAAGTGCTGGCGCATTACAAAGCCTTGAGCTACTGTGTCCTGTTCCTTAGCTTAGAGGGTTAAGGCTGCTGCTGCCAGTTAGGAGGGGAGGATAAAAGGCATGGGGCATATTGCAAGCTGTCAGTTGGTCACAGGGGGCGAATTATAATTACTACCACGGTTTCTTTTTCCTTCTTCCTCTTCTTGGGTCCCCCTAAGTTCATTATTCTTAGGTTTGGGGAGTGGGGAAGGTGACTGGCTATTTGTCATCAGTAGCCCAGGACCTGTACCCATTCACTTGACTCTTCAAAGAAAACAAAACCGTGATGTCATTTCCTACCACCAGTTCCACCGTCTCTCAGACTCACTGTCTTATTGGCTCTTTGCTGTAGCCGTGCACAAGAACTTTCTTTTACATTTCTCACTTATTTCCATTATGCAATATTTTTTCCCTAGGAGTTCGGAATTTCTGTGTCAATGTGTATTCTGACAGTGGTGCTTAGGTTTGTTTCCACTTCAGAGTGCAGCCCTCAAACACGGTTTTTTGCTCCTCTGTTTCAAGCGTAAGAAATATAAATATCCATGGATGTCTCTGGAAGGCTATCCTTGTAAGCTCCTTCTCAGCTCGAGTGAGTTTATCAAAGGATTTCTTGAGCAGAGGTCTTGCCAGAGTGAGGAGTGGGCCTCATGAAATGGAAAGAGAAGAATACCAAGGAAACACGGACTGTCTTCCTTAGAATCTTCAAATATCTGTTTTTATTGGTAAAATGCAAATAATAATATCTGTCTCTCAAGAGTGCCAACTTAGATCTTTTTTGGAATTGGATGGGAAGTAAATAAATACCACATTTCAGAAATTCTAGAAAGTACAAAGCTGCTTTCGCCTACATTTTTTGTATTTCTGAACTCAGTAGTTGTCTTATAATCAGTATCATCTTTTATTTATTTTGGCAGTATTTTTTCTTTCCTAATGGTAAATCAAATAATGTAACATCTTATAATCAGTGATGTCTCAGGTCTGATGAAATATAGTTTAACTGACCAGGGCTGTTGCTGGATTAAATGAAGTAACATGGGGAGCACAGAGTTCTGCAAATGCCTATTTAATTTCATTGGAACTGGGCCCTTTATCTTGTGCTTCATTGAAGGAGAGCACAAAGACGGATAGAGACTTGGACTCCTCACCTCCTATTTGACGTCTAGGTGTGCTCATTCCCCCTCTCCTTCCTTCCATTCACTGCACCGACGGACAGGTGTTCAGCACTGGTGTGCCTGGCACTCTGCTAGGAGCAGCATTCCTAGACGTGAAGGACCGTTTTTGCCCCGGGGGAGTTCAGAGTCTAGTAGAGAGAGAGAGAGAGCGAGTGTGAACACACACTTACAAGGGACTGTGATGAGTGCAGCGGGGTGCTGGGGGAGCCCAGAGAAATAGCATCCAGCTCAGTTGGGGCGGGCAGAGCAGCAAGAGCTGCAAGGAAGAAACTACTCAGGCTGAGTCCTTAAGGATGATGAAGAAGTTAGCAAGGGAAGTTCACAGCTGGCATTTTATGAAATTAGAGTAGAGGAAATACTCCTACTTCTCATGTTCAGAGAAGCTGCCTCACCACCTCCTGGCCCAGCCCTGGGTTCAGTCACGGCCGTGGCGGAATCACACGAGCCGAGACTCACCTCTGCTGCCACGGCCCACGTTTTTACCTTCTGCTTCCGGTGCTGCAGGCACTCAGCAGGCCCCTGTCCAAGAGCTTCCTCGAAGTGCAGTCCTCAGCTAAGGGTCTGGCAGCTGGTGGGTGGATAGATGCCCCAGGCAGACAGTTCCTCCAAGTGTTCCACGTGGCGGCTTTGAGATCCTACGTGTGCCCTGGCAACCTCGTAGCACACCTTTGCTTGAGCTTTTCTCCTTTCATCTGTCACTCTGCACCCTCGCTCCAGCTTTGTGGGATCAACTCCCCCCACCAAACCCACCGGCAACAAAGGCTCTGCTTTCGGAGCAACCCGAACGGACGACTGAAATTATTTCTACGGTAATTACTTAAAGTTTGCACTGAGAACATTTATAATATACTGTGAAACTGACTGCCAAAGTGGGCCCAAGAGATGGAGAAGAGGGTTTGTAAGTCAAGGAAGGCTTGATGTTAGAGGCAACCAAAAACTAACCAGATAGGAGGTAAATATACATACACGCTTCTAAGCCTTGAGGGATTTATACAGTAAAATACAGTCTCAGTAGGTTTAGGTTGCACGATCAAGGCCGGAATACCCCAGTTGAGAAAGAAGATTTGGATGTTTAAATCGCCAAGTAAAACTTCCAGGCAAACATTATTTAATGATGTAATTGTCAGGTGGGCAAAGGGGAGTGTGTGGAAGGAAGTGTTCAGAAATGATCCCATGCGAATTGGATTTATGGTGCTAGGGGAGCCTGGGTGGCTCAGTCGTTAAGCGGCTGCCTTCGGCTCAGGGCATGATCCCAGGGTCCTGGGATCGAGCCCCGCATCCGGCTCCCTGCTCTGCTGGGAGCCTGCTTCTTCCTCTCCCACTCCCCCTGCTTGTGTTCCCTCTCTCGCTGGCTGTCTCTCTGTCAAATAAATAAATAAAATTAAAAGAAAAATTTTTAGTGCTGTGAAGGACTTTTCTTAATAATTACTAGAAATAATTTGGGAATGGTTGTGTGGCATAAGTGTCCTACCAATCAGAAGTTAGAACAAGAGCATGATCTCTCTCGTCATGTATTCGTCTGTAAGGATACTTGCGTGAATGTTAGGTTTCGGAATGCGGCGCAGTCTAGTATACCGTTCAGTGATGATGGCCGTGTTCTGGATGCTCTCCAGGATGGAAGCCACTAACCACATGTGGCTCTAGAGTTTGAGTTGCACATGAATGCAACCGAGGAACTAGATTTTTTAGTATCATTTAGTTTTAATCAGCTTACATTGAAACGGCCATGGGTAGCTGTTGGGTCTTACTGGATAGTGCTGCGTAGCGTGGAAGAAAGGGATCAAAATACCAAAGGCTCATATGTGCCCTTCAGGGAAATCTGAGGCCTGTCAATGGGCCCAGGACCAAAAAGTCTCGTTTGCCACGCACTCTTAAGTTCAGAGGCACTTCAGGTCCCAGGAAGCAGAGGAGGGCTGTGCAGGATGTCGGAGGGACCTGTGCTGGCTGTTCTGAAGGGCACGGCAAGTTTCCAAAGTGTCTCAGCTGTTGCTAAAAGATGGTGTCCGTCTTCATGCGTGCGTTTGCCTGATGGTCAGGTAGAAGAGGGCAAAGCTGCTCAGACTTTTGAGGGGCTGACTCTTGAGAGCTGAGCTCCTATTCCTGGACCCCCGTGGAAAAAACCGCTCTATCCTTCAGACGCGGTTTCTGTTCCAGAAACTGGACACAGCCCCAGAGGAGCCCAGTCCCCACCTGTCCCTCTGCATCCACTGATCTGGTGGAAGAGTAGGGATTCTTTCTCCCACAGAGGGAGAAAACCTGTGGCCTTAGCTGTTCTGCCTGAATCAGTCAGATGTGTGGGATGCTCATACTTGGGCCGTTTTCTTCAGCTTCTCTGGAACTCTTGTTTCATACGGAAGCCGGTGGACTTGGAGTTGCCACTTCAGTGTAGCACTGAGCCCTGTGTATCTCAGTTTTCTCCTTTGTGAAATGGGCATCCTGCACATGGGGTGGTTTTAAATAAAACATGAGATAACGAATGCAAAAACAGTTTGTAAATGTGAAGTGGTATTTTGGTGGCTGACGGTACAGAACTTAATTAGGGCATATCTTAGCATTTTTTTTGCCTTTGCTTAGGCTTGGACCACTTAAATACTATCATGGAAAATATGAAAGTGCTCACATGGCATGACATTTAATGTCATCCTTATATAGTTAAGATTTAAACTGGGAAACTGGGTTTGAAATCTCTTTTCCCAGGGGCAGTGATTTTGATGGTTAAGAGGACAGCTGTAGGGCAAGTGGCTGTGGACTTTTTTTTCTTTTTTAAGATTTTATTTATTTGAGAGAAAGGGCAAAGCAGAGCAGGCAGAGGGAGAAGACTTCCCGCTGAGCAGGGAGCCTGATACGGGACTTGATCCCAGGACCCTGGGATAATGATCTAAGCCGAAGGCAGAAGCTTAACCCACTGAGCCACCCAGGCGCCCGGAAAAGCCCCTGGACTTTTTCTGTAAAATACCAGTTAGTAAATATTTTAGGCTTTGAGGGCCATATGCTGTCTCTGGCACTGCTGCTGCTTTTCTAAAACTTTTAAAGACATAAAACACATTCTTAGCTCATGGTCATGCTAAAATAGGCTGCTGGCCATATTTGGTTTACAGCCTGTGGTTCGATGACCACAGCTCTAGAGCTGTTCTGTCCAGTCCAGTGTTAGAGCCACTAGCCGCTCTTATATTGTGGCTACTTATACATTTAAAGTAATGGGAAATTGAATTCTTCAGGCATACTGGCCACATTTCAGGTGTCTAGAAGCCACGTGGCTCGTGGCTCTGAATTGGGCAGCACAGATACAGAGCCTTTCTAGCACATGGTTCTGCTGGCTGGTGAGGTGGGATCCTAACTTTGCCACTAACTAGCCTAATGGACTTAGACTAGTTATTCTTTCTGAGATTCTGTTTGCACAAACAGAAAGTAGAAATTACAGCATTACCTCTCTCAAGGATGCCGTAAAGATTGAGTGAATATAAAGTACTTAGCACAGGGCCTGGCCACACTCAGTAAATGTAAACTATTAATATTATAAAAGTAGAGACATTTCTGTTACTGGTAATTTTAATAGAGCTTAACTTTTTAAAATGTTATATTTGGAAAAAGGGACTATCATTCCTTTTTACAGGACGTTTGTAAAGTACAAAATTATGTTGGTTTTGGGTTTTAGTAATAGTTGCCCAAAGAAAAAGGATGCTTCTCTAAGTCCTGAACCATGTTACCACACAGAACAGGTGCTGTCTGTCTGTCTGTCTGTCTGTCTACCTTTTTATTTTTAACTGAAGTATAGTTGACATATAATATAAAATTAGTTTCAGGTGTACAACATAGTGATTTAACAGTTATGTACATTACAAAATGCTTATTACCACTCTAAGTGTGTTACAATATTATTGACAATATTCCCTAACAGGTGCCTTTTGTCTGTCGTTTCTATGACTTGTTTTCAATCTAACCTTCGATTCAGGTTAGTACTCACACTATAGTAATTTTGTGGAAAAAATCCATGATAAATATTTGTTCAGCTTAGTGGTGTGGAAGACATAAAGGTGAGTTCACAGGGGAGAATGCTCTGCAATCAGAACTTCAGACTAAATTATTGTTTTACTTTTGCTTATGAAAGAGTTCTAGCCAACACTGTATTGATTAGTTTCTCCTTCAATGGCAGCGTATTACTTGTTGCTGAGCAACAAGGCTTCTTTTATATGTTGTAATGAGCCAAATGTGATGTTAGGAGGGCAGCTTGTGGGGTCATGGGCTTCTTAAGCCTGGCGTTGTTTTCTTTCATTCCCCAGTGGGCAGCTGTCAGCCACATTTACATCACGTGAATGTACGAGCAGGCCACTAAGAGCTGACTCGTTTGCCTTTCTGTGCAAAGTGATCTATCTCCATCCTTGCTGAAGAGGGATCATGATCTTTACGTGCTAATATTATCAGCTGATAGCGGTAACATTATTAGTAATCCAGGATGAAACTTTGATCAATCGAATTATGTGATTTATATACTCAGTCATTTGTTTTGTGTTCTGTATACATCACACTGTCAGAATCCTAGAAGGATCCCATCCCTGACAGAAATGAAGGTGATTGGATATTGGTTTCTCACATCCTGGGTATTGGTGATTATTACAAAGAAGTTTCAGAGTGAGGTATATATAAAGAGACAATACTCCACTGAAGTGACCATGCTTATACAGAGAATGCATCTTGGTTATTTGTTTTTCAATTTGCACATCAAGACATTTGTGGTTTCCCCTCTGGGATATGCAGTCATGTGTGTGTGGCTGGGCCTCTGCGTTCACTGCCTGGATGGATTCCTTTTCATCATGAGCAAGCTGCTGCCGTGACTGAGAGGGGCCCCACTGGGACAGTCCTGGCCTCAGGGGACAGGTGGTAGACTCTGCCTTGTGAGTGTAGTGTGAAGGAGTGCTGATTGTTGACAGGTGAGAGCCAGAAATGGGGCCTCTGGTACAAGGCGCTTGAGAGGTCAGGGACTGGCACTTAGGTGGGGTGCTGACATTTTAGAAATAAGGTATCAAGCCCAACAGGCTGGTGAAGTGAGGTAAACACAGTAACTGAGTGACTCTAAATCTTGGAACAGAGTTTGTAAGAACTAATCTCAAATACTCATTGGATTAAACAGAGTCAGAGTAGTACCAGCACGAGGCAGCATAGTAGTTGCTAACATTGATTGAGCTTTCAGCAGCTCTGTGCCAGGTACCAGGGTAAAGATGTACCCCAGTTATCTCCTTTAATATTTACAACAGCCCTATACATTTCGCCTTGTGGTCGCTGTTCCATTTCACTGCTGACCAAGTGGGGCCTTAGAGAGGGTAACTTGCCCCAAGTCACATGTGTTAATCCGTGGAGCGCTGGATTCAACCCCAGCTAGTTGGTGCACAGCCCGTGCTCTCGCTCCTTGCTCTGCCGCGTACGGACCGTGCCTGTGCAAGCATGTGACTCTGCCTCTGGGCCTCGTCTCCTCATCTGGAGAGCAGGTGGTTCGACTAGACTGTTCTAAAGTCCCTGTAGTCGTTGACAGTCTGGGGTTGTTTTCAGAGGCCAGTGTCTTCTCCATTAGGTTCCTGGGGCACATGAGTCTTTTTAGTGCTGGAATGACCAGTCTCCCCACAGCGCCTTTACTCGTTTACGTGAGTTGAGCTGCCTGACAGCATGGACGCTCTCTGCCTGGCACATGATAAGGCTCAGTCGACACTGAACCAGTGTTGGCAGGGACATGGGAGCTGGCCTCCAGGGGCAGTACTGGTGCTGGAGAATATTCTTTCCTTGAGGCATCATCCATCGTGTGTGGGGATACTTTCTTCAGGACTTTCTTCTTCATCAGGAACTAGGTGGTAGGGTCAACTGTGTCCTGGGACAAATGTGTTTTTTCCTATCGCTGGAGTTAATTGTTAGCTTTTATGTTAGGCCCTGTTTCTTTAACTGTTTCTCTGTTTCTCTGAATCCTGACCCATCTTCAGTCAACCTTGCCCAAAACAGTGGTGGTTGAACCGCTCAAACTTCAAGCACAAAAGTGCAGCCATACGTTTGTGATGATATCCAGTTTGATCGGGCTGTGATTCTGTTTCTTATGAAAAACCTTGTCACTGGCTTTGTATATAAAAAGTACGTAGACCTCTACGGTCTATCAGGGCTAAAAGAGTTAGTAGGGTTGATGTCTACTGTTGCACTGCCTAAATATTTCTACTGCCCTTCTGTGGTTCCGTCTGATTCCATGGGCGGAATTCTTCTGTTAATGATATCTGATGCTGCACAGGCACTGTTACAAAGTGTGCGTTAGGGTCACCGGCAGATGAACGCTTTCACAGCACAGTGGAGTACGGTGTGTAAGACAATATTTTAGATGTTTGTTTGTGGGCCTTAGATTCCCATTGTTGAAAGGGACCAAGTTTAATGGCGCATAAGAGTTAGTTGTGGACTTGTTGAATTTGAGGTGCCTCTTAGAGATCTCCTATTTTTGCAGAGCTTCAGCCATTATCTTTGGGACGGTCGCCAACCCTGACTGCTACCACAGCAGCCTCTGGTCCTTCGGTAGCTATTAAAGACTTCACACTCTGCATATCCCAATCCACATCCATCCATTCTTCTTGATCTCCTCAAACACAATGCATACATACCCATGAATTTTCCTGATTTTTAAAACCTCTTAATGTTTTCATTCAATTCATTCAGCAAATATTTATTGAGCTCTTATGTAGCAGGTACCTTTCTAGGCACTAGGTCTATAGCAGTGAACAGAACAGGGCGAAACTCTATACCTTTCTGGAGCTTATAGTCTGGTGGGAGTAGATAAACAACAAGTGGATGAGCCAAATGCATTGTCTGTTGTCCTAAGATCATAAATGATGTAGTGAAAAATGAAGCTGGAAAGGAGGAAACGAAGTTTAGATTAGAGGGGTGGGTGAGGGTGTTTTGGTTTAAAAGAGGACAGTCAGCAGATGCCTCACTGCGAAGGTGAGGTATCATGATCCTCCCAATTGCCCAATATCTGAACATCTCCTTTGATTCTCCTCTACCTCCAGTCAGTTGACAGATCGAATTGGTTCAACCTGGGCAATATGGCTTCCCTCGCTTTCCTTTTCTCTATTCACAACACCATTGCTTTTAGTTCAGGGCTTTCCCCTCCTCTCCTGCACAGTTGTGTCACTTCCCAGATAAACCCACTAGTCACTGGTCTATTTTAAATTTGATTTTCTGATTAGTTATCATTGGCATATAAAATCATTTTTGCATTTTATCTATAGTAGCGTATCTTCAGAGTTGAGAAGCAGACAATAATGTCATGCACATAATAATATTCTTATTAAAGTGTTTACATAAAATAAAACATCCATTTCAAATGTGCAGTTTGATGAATTTTGGTAAATATATACAATTGTATAACTACCACGGTCGAGATACAGAAAGTTCCCTCACCTTAAAAGGCTTCGTCATGGCCCTTTGCATTTGTTCTCTCTCCCGGCTCCGGCTGTAAGCCATCACAGATACGTTTTCTGTCATGGTTTGCCTTGTCTAGAATTTTGTATGGAAATGGACTCATACGGTGTATAGTCTTTTGTTTCTGCTTTCTTTCACTTACAAAATGTTTGAGATTCATCCATGTTGAATATAAATATTTTTTTCTTTATAATTGCTGAGTAGTATTTGATGGAGTGGACGTATCACAATTTGTTTATCCATTCATCAGCTGATGGACATTTGGATTGCTTTCTGTTTGGGAGTATCATATATAATGCTACTGTATGAACACCCAACTACACATCTTTGTGTGGATATTTGTGTTGGTTTCTTTTGAGTAAACTGGATGGGAAATGAAAGAAGGGTCATTTGGTGACTGTTTAACTGTGTAAGATACGGTTCTATATTTTCCAAGGTGATTTACCTATTTTGTATTCCCAAGAACACTGTATGACTGTTGTAGCCAGGCTATAAGATGATCCCCAGTGCTCCCTGCTTTCTGAGGTTCATAGCTCTATAGTGTCTCCTCCCACATTGCATCAGGATTGGTTTGCGTAATCAGTAGAATATAGCAGAAATGATGGTATGTTATTTCTGAGTTTAGGTTATAAAATACACTGCAACTGTCGTCTTGAGTGGTTGCTTACTCTCTTTTGAATCATTCACCTTGGGAGACGCCAGTTGCCATGTTGCAAGCAACCCCGTGCAGAGACCCACATGATGAGAAACTGAGGCCTTTGGCCAACAGCTTATTAGAAACTGATACCTCCTACTAATAGCTCTGTGAGTGAGCTTGAAAGCAGATAATCCAGCCCAGTTGTACCTCCAGCTGCCTACAGCTTTGGGGGACATTGTGATCACAACCTCACAGGAGACTCTAAAGTCAGAACCACTCAGCTGAGATTCCTGACCACTCAGAACCACTCAGATTAGATTCCTGAGCATCTGAAACCCTGTGAGAGAATTAATGTCCGTTGTTTCAGGCTGCTAAGCTTTTAATAATTTGTTACACAGCAGTGGATAACAGATACAATGAGAGTTCTAGTTTCTCTATATCCTCAACAACATTTGACCTTGTCAGTCTTTTAACTTTAGTGATTCTAGTACATGTGTGGTGGAACCATTGTGTTTTTAATCGACATTTCTCTGATGACTAGTGATGTTGAATATTCATGTTTTAAATTGCCATTTATATATCTTCTGTGAAGTGTCTAGTCCTTTGCCCATTTTTTAAATTGGCTTGTCTTTTTTTTTTGTTTGTTTTTAATCTGCTCTGAAAATCTGTTGTACCATCTCCGCAGGAGATAAGAATCTTTCCAGTCATGGCCTCTGTAATTGTGGCTGAGCAGAGTTAAGTGGGCCTTGCAATAGCATTTCTTAGCAGCATTTTGACCACACTCAGTCTTAAGCTCTCAATCTCTTTGCCTTTTCCTGGAGTTGCATTGGGTTAATAATCCTGCACTATTGATGCAAATTCTGTAGCCACCACTCGAAACTTTTTCCATGTCCTAAACCATTTCTCCTTGTCTCTTGCCAGTTATCGAGAGGTGCACGAACACAGAGCTTTTCCCGTGTCACATGATGCCCTCTCTGCCCTTAGAATTGTTTCTCCTAACATCTGCTTCATTCCATACACATGTGCAACATTCAGCATTTTCTTACCTGATTCACACATTACAATCATCCCTAATTTTTGTTTCCACCATGAGCTCACCTTTTTCACTTCTCCCTTAAGCACTCACTGCTTTTGTACTTTCCAGATGTCACGAGACTAATCTTACTCTTCTGACACCTTCAAAGTAAGTACAAATAACAGGGAATGCTAGTAGAATGGTGTTCCGTCAGATTAGCAGCGTTGTATTAACATCCACCTCATGAAGTTGCTGTAAAGATTTAATATGATAGTGTATATCTTGACTTTCCTAACTTAAGAGATGAGTTAAAGGATAGACTCCAAGAAAGTAAAATGCATTCTATAAACATTAATATAGTATTACTGTTTACGGCTGGCCTTTTTTAAATGGGCATTTCCTCACAGCTTTATGTTAAGCAGAGATTTTAAATTCTACCAGCAATAGAATCATATCAGCAAATATTTATTGAATATCTGCAGTGTGTTAAGCATTGTACTAGGTCTGTAAATGCCAAATGGCACTTGGCATATTTTCTGTGAATTTTAATTTATTTTCTATTCAACAAGTATTTATTAAGCCCATGTTCTGGGCACAGTGTTAAACAGTGTTAGGTAGTAGATAGATGAAAATGAATAGGCCAAGAATCTTAGAGCCGAGCAGCACTCAGAGAAGCAAACATGGAGGCGGGTGGTCCCCATGAGGCAGTGTTGCATGCAGCAGGAAATGCTTACGCAAAGCATAGAGGCAGCTCCCAAGGAGTGTGAGGTCAGTTGTGCCTTAGGATGCAGAGAGGCTTCCTGACCAGTAACCTTGGGGCTTAATTTTGAAGGGCTAGCAGGAGTTTGCCAAATGGCAGGAGTCAGGAAAGGATGCTCTGGGCCATGCAGGATAAGGCAATACACAGAAAGTGGCTTTGAGAACTAGAGTACAAAACGTTTCTGTATGTTCTTCCGTCCTTACTGTGGAAGGCAGGGTGCTGTTTGCATCAAAAATTGACAAGGTTTTAGAGGGACAGGACTGTATCTGATATTCTTCTATTTTACTTTTGTGACTCACTGTTCTTTCCTTTCTCTCAGCATTGACCTAAGTTATTTATATGAACTTTATTAGTTCAATTGCATCTTCCTCTTCTTTTGTTGGAGATTATTAAATGCATTTGAGGCTGTGTAATTTGATTATTTCAGTGTGTTTGTTGTATAATTGGAACCCAAATTAATGTAGCCTAAAAAGATACTTTCTTCTAACATGATAAATTCTGTAATGCTAAACCGATTTGTTATTTCGTGCTGCACCCTTTCGCTTATGTGATTTGCTTCGTGACCGTAGCCAGGTTGTACTGCGTTAGACTCAGCAAATCACACTCCTGTCCCGCCCCACCAGTTTCAGGGTTTCAACTTTAAAAAGTGTGCTTTTGTGGAAAAAGTCTAGTGTTTGCCTCTCATTTTCCTTTCGGGGTGGTTTCAGTGGTTCACAAAACCACCCACAAATTCCCTTTTTTGGCCTTTTTCTCCTGTGGACCTGTATCCTATACACTTCTCATCTAGAAATGAGCCACATATTGCACTGTCTTGCTCTCTTGTTATTGAATTATTAGATAGTTGCTTTTAATTCTCATTTGCTTCATTTGTTCCTCATTTCTCCAGTAAAACTTTCATATTCTTGAGAGTAAGGAATCAGCACACCCTTTAGCACAGGGCTCGGCACAGAACAGCGTTTTAAGAACTACGTTTTTTAAGTGAAAGGAGTGTCTGACGAAATGTTAATGGAATAAATGGCTTTTGTCGTATGGCTAGATCACGACTGAATTAGATTGACCTTTAAGGGGATGAATAGGCAAGCTTCTGTTCTCCAGGGATGATGTTAGGTCTCCGGCAAGTAGCCACGCCAGGACGCGGGGGTCTGGCTTCTCGCTGCCCCGCTAGCAGGTTCTGCAGCGTTGGGCACGTCACTTCTCGTCTCTCAGCTTCAGTTTCCCCAGCCACGAAGTGTGGGCAAGAATATTAGTTATTCATGGTGTGGTTTTGAGGATTAACAGAAATAAGGCACAGAAATTGGGATGAGTCTCACGTGACAGCTAAAGGATTATTTACAGTGTTTTGGTGTAGAGCACTAGAGATGTAATGATCATTAAATTACTTTATAAAGTACAACGTTACGCCACTATTTTACTGTTACTTGCTTTTATTTTGTCTACTGCATCAGTGACCTACCCCTCCGTATTATGAAAGTACTGTTTTCATTTGAAGATACGGTGGGCAGTGCCATCTGTAACAGTGACGGTGTCTGGAAGGCCTAGGCACAGGGAGCAGTTGTGGGGACTCATGTCGAAGGTTGATCTTGGTCCATTGTTGGGGGCACCTCAATCCTCCCTATATGGCTTATTTTCTCTAGGTCTTGTTTTCTGTCCCACTCCCACATTCCCCTGCACCCCCCCTTTTCCCCTGTGGTGTAAATAGCCTTTGTGGGATAGTTTAAAGTCTCAGGTATATACTGAAAATCTCAGTAGTTAATGACTACTATTTGAGTCAAATTTGGTTTTAAAAAGTAAAATTCTAGATTTTAGAACTATAGCGTTTTTAAACGAAGACACCTTGGTGTTCATATAGTCCGACCATTCTTAATTTCACAGACGAGGCTCCAAACATTCTAGAAGCCTGCCTGAGGTTGCACAGCAGCAGGACTGGAATCCTGTCTGTGTTTTCTGGTGCTCAACACCACCTTTGCTTTTAAGTGAGTGTCGCACATTGACGCCCCTGCTCTATTTCAGTGTCCTCGGCGTGTTCTCATGCCTTTTGTGTCTTCCCATTACTAGTGGGAGCAAAGTAGTTTGGTTTGCACTGTAGAGACTTACTTCATCTGTTTGGGGAGGGCGGTCCTCTAGTAGGTGGGCATATCGTTGAGTAGGTGCATGCCTGCGAATCTTCTCTCTCTTCCCACGACCTGTTCTTTTGATTTAGGGTATTTTCCTCAGTTGTATCTTTTACATTTCATCCTTCTTTACTTTTCTAGTATCTCCTTTGCCATATTGCCTGCCTGAGTTCACATGTTTGAGGACTGAAATTTCAAGCATACTCTATGCTAAGAGGTTATATTCTTTCCCTTTTTCTCTCCCCCTCCCTCCTTTTCCCCTAGAGCTCAAGTGTTCAAGGTATCCTAATGGTCTAAAATGTCAAAAGAAAAGCAGGTGAAGAAAGAGCAATGGAAAATAACTCTATTAGATGCTTCATCCTCATTCAGATTAATCCTTTTCTTCTTTTTGACCCTTTTAAACAAATGAACATGTTGGCCCATTTAAGGTGTAATTGCTCTTCTCTTGGGAACACGCTTCCTAAAATGACTAGCTGTGTGAGATTATACAGCCTGCGTGGCAAAGGTTGGCAGGAGTGAACTTTGTTGTTTTCCTCCATGCCCTTTGTTCTCCCCTCTCAAATAATATGCTTTTTTTTTTTTCCAACTATAGAAACAGTAGAGGTCAAAGATGTGACTCAGGTTCAACCCAGTGAAAACTGTACCCACCTTGATTTAGAACGAACATTTTTAGCTTTCGGTCCCAGGTAGCGTGCCGGCTGGAAGATGTGGATTTGTCATCATTTTCTGCCTGTGTTTCATCTTCTCTTTCCTCTTCTGCTCTGTCATAATTCTCTAACTTCATTGTTTCTCTCTGTTGTTCTCTCCCCTTGGTAAGCCCCTCTGCTCCCAGTGGAACCAGAAGAAATTGTACACGGGGTTTTGATATTTTGCCAACTGTTCTCTATAATTAAAAGTGAATTGGAAATGTGAACACTGCCTCTGTTCTGCCGTTGCTTCTGGGGTCTCGTCTAATAGAAACACAAAAAGGTGTAAAAAAAGAATCTGGAGGTAGAAGGAGAAAATGGAAGCAGGCTATCCAGGTTAAAAGGCTCCTAATGGAACATAAACCCTTAAGCTTTTGGGTTATCTATTCTAAATTTGCTCTGTTATTTGGGTCAGAAGATCATCTGTTAGGTTTTATCCAAAATTTAAACGGTAGTAATGAGGTGGTGGTTCGTGCTGCTCATGATTGGCTCAGTCCACACTAATTATCTTGCCAGGTGAAGTAATCAAGAGCAGAAACCCACATAGAACTATTTGGAACCGAGAGAGATTTTTATTCAAGTTTTCATGCTCTAAGCAAGAACAGTAAATAGAACATACCTCTTGTGTCAGCCCTAGATGACTGGTGTCCTGGAGGGCAGGGCTGGGGACTGTGTATGGCCTAGACTGGAGAGCCCATTGAAATACTGCAGCATTCTTAGGCCCTGTCTGAGCGTCTCCCCAGCCCTTCACTGTGATAGCACTTTTCCTTAAACTCTAACACTACTACATTGCACACCGATGAGACTTGAAGCTCTGCAAGCCAGAGAGCGTGTCTTTTCACTGTTGCATCTCTATCACCTACATCTGTGTCCGACCCACTGTAAAGACTCGAGGTATTTGAAGAATGAATGAATGAAATGAAAACCTCTGGAGCATTTCAGTTTTATTGTTTTGACTTTACTCTGCAACTTCTAAAGTTAGATACTTGGTGTACTTTTCTATGGAGATGGGCTGGACATAAAATTAATTTAATACAAAAACCACGGGACACTTAACCTGGAGGAAGAGGAGGAACCAGGGGTAGCGTGAAGACATGACATAGATCTGTGAGCATCAACTCTTGTTCATTCTCCAGTAGATTTGTTTAAATTAAAAGAATTGCTAGTAGATTTTCAGATAAACGATTGGTGGATAGGATATCTCAAGTCTTCTAACTTTGATGTTTTATCTATAATTTCATCTTTTTGATCTCCTGCCTACTTTTAAGTGGATATGATAGAACAGCGAAACAGCCTCAAAAATAGAGCAAAGGAGAAAAGAAAGAGAAAGAGTTTTTGTTTAATGAAATGTCAACTGGAATTATGTGAAAATACACGTGAAGAGGGAGTTTGTCCACGGGACTTCCTGTGACATGTTGGGAAGCTTCCAGAATAGTTAGCTCTTTCACCGACACCGTGTCCTTTATTTGTTTGTTTCGCTTAGCACGGTGATACAGAGCATGAAGGCTTCCATGTTTCTCTCAAGATGTTGACTTTGGTGTTGGTATTATAGGAGTCAAAGATTATTAAAAGTGAAACCTTGGAGAGGTTTGGTATTCAGAATATTATGTCAGCAAAGAAAGAGTTTTGTGAACTTAGTGTATTTGCTCTACCTACAAGCTGGAGATCTGTGTCTAGCATAAAGTGGGTAGGAGGTGTATCCGTTTGCTGGGGCTGCTGTAACAAAGAGCCCCAAAGGGTGGCTTAAGCAGAAATTTGTTCCCTCACAGTTTGGGAGACTAGGAATCCAAGATCAAGGTGTTACAGGGTTGGTTTCTTCAGAGGCCTCTGTCTTGGCTTGTAGATGCTGCCTTCTCCCATGGCCTTCCATCTGTGCCTGCCTGTGTCCTAATATCTTCTTATAGGGGCGCCAGTCCTGTTGGATTGGGGTCCACCTCAGTGACCTTATTTTACCTAATCTCTTTAAAGACCCTTCTGCAAAGACAGTCACATTCTGAGGTATTGGGGGTTAGGACTTCAACGTATGGAATGGGGGAGATTCAGGGGGTGAATAAACTCTAATCCCGTGACTGAATCCTATTGAATGGAGATTCAAGACTACGATTAACTCCTTTATAGGATGGTGCTGAGAATTAAATGAAATCTTGTGTGTGAAGATATTGCAAACTCCGAATCCTCACTAATAAGAATGGTAGTGTCATTATCATTGTTACATAACATATGACAGGAAATTATAATGATTACTATAATATAAAATGGTAATGTTATTGGAAATGTTATTCAAATCCATGTGAGAAATGAGTTTGAATTTATGTTCCATTTCCCAGAGTTCCAGAGAAGCTAGTGCAAGCAGAAGAGGAAATCAAAATCTGGGGACAGTGGCAGGCAGTCTGTGTCACTGCAACTCTGCTGAGTTCTGTGCAGTTATAAAGAGTGTATCTTTTTGCCAGGCCTGTTGAGAACGAAATTCTTAATGTCAGATGAAGGACAAACTAAACAGTATCTGAAATGATTGACCATCATAGATTAAATGTCAGGGAAAAAAAAATGAGTAAAAGGAACATTGTGTTCCTTTCTTAATAATAGAAATCAAAATGTTTCACCAAACATTTATTTCACCCCTTCAGTTAAGAGCCTGTACTATTACCGTGGTAAATTAGGTATTAATGTTGACAACGAACACCAGTAGTGTCCTTCAAACTCCTTACAGTTTTCTAAATCTATTTTTTTTTTAATTTGATAGAGATAGAGAGAGCCAGCGAGAGAGGGAACACAAGCAGGGGGAGTGGGAGAGGAAGAAACAGGCTCATAGCAGAGGAGCCTGATGTGGGGCTCGATCTCGTAACGCCGGGATCACACCCTGAGCCGAAGGCAGACGCCCAACCGCTGTGCCACCCAGGCGCCCCTTCTAAATCTATTTTAAATGTTTTCCTCACTGTTGTTCTGATTAAGAGCTATAGATGTTGGTGATTTTATTAGTCTTAGTTTCATTTTAAGTAGAATTTTAGAAAATGTCTGCTTTAAAAATGTAATCCCTTAATTTATTACCCTTTACCCCAGAAGGCTAATCCATTAACCTCTCATTGTAATAGGAGCTGGAGCGTTCGAAGCCAATGAAGTGTTTTACATTATCTTTCATTGTGAATAAACAAATAATTTTCTGTCCTCTTTCCTCAAATTGCTGTAATTTAGGGATCAGATAGCTAATTATAGAGCTCTGGAGCCGGTTTTGAGAGGGATAAAAATCTCTTCCAAATGCATCTGCTCCAGCAGCCTGTACTGGGGACTCATGGGGGCAGGGGAGCCTCCCGGGGGGTGTTCAGGACTTAAATATTTGTTGCGTTAGGCAATTTGATGCTACTGGCAGTTTCACGGAATGGAATCTAGGGCAAATCTTACAGGATAAGGAATGATTTAAATTTTTTTTTCATATTTCATAGTTCTAAATTGGAAATCCGTCTTCCTCTGATAATAAATTGGTTCTAGGTTATCTTAGAAGATGTATTTTTGGGGTGGTAGAGACTTCGGGCTCCACTTTTTCCTTCTTGTCTTTGTCACTGGGCTTTTGGCTATTTCATTTTTCAGAATAATTGCTCACGAGCACCAACAGGAGAAAAGAAATGCCAAGATGGAAACCAGATCGGCCAAGTTAACTATTTGACAACAAGAAGTCAGATTTTCTCATAAAGCCAAAGGTGTTGAGATCTTTTGACTTTTGTGTTTCTCCTCTAGGTCTTAGTATTCGTTGGGG
Organism: Ursus maritimus; assembly: GCF_017311325.1. Classification (NCBI taxonomy): domain Eukaryota; kingdom Metazoa; phylum Chordata; class Mammalia; order Carnivora; family Ursidae; genus Ursus; species Ursus maritimus. The sequence goes on from NW_024425564.1 coordinate 17,137,822, forward strand.
GAGGAATCTGCTCTTCCTGTCAGCAGACTGACACCCCACACCGGGCACTCAGCAGACCTCGTCTGAGTTGATTGCCGAATTCGATCTAAGATCTTCGTAGTCTTTGTTGTTGTTTTCACTTTCTGCAAAGAATTCATTCTTCAGTTGGCTTTGTCTTGCCTGCAACTTACTTGTCCTTCCCTCCTGAAAGCAGCTCTCGCTGCAGCTCCCAGCAGCACTTGGGTCCCTTTTCAGGGTGAACCCCTGTCTCTTCACAGGGGGATTAGCAGTGTGAAGATGAGGTTAAGATTGCTGCGTTAAGCCGAGGAGCACCTCTGTTACGCTGGGGGCCCTGGAACGTCACTGAACCAGGGTGCTAGAAGCTGAAACGTGGCAGTAGCATTTCCACTGAGGCGAGCAGTGCCTTGCTCTCCTTGAAGAGGGGGTCTCGTGGGAGGTGTGCGTCGACTACAGCTGCACCCAGCGCGGCACTGGCAGCTCTGTCACCTGGCTCTGGCCAGAATGAACCCTAGGGAACCTGAGAGGTTGGAGCAAACACGTTTTTTCAGAGTGGAGTATTTTGGGAGGACAAAGAGGTGAAGCAGACAATGCGGTACTTCCCCAGTGGTTTCCTTCGGAGGGTCGGGCTGGGTCTTTCCTTCGGGAGATGAAAACCGCACTTGAGTCCTTCCAACCTAACTCGTGTAAACCAGGGCGACTCGGGGAAGAGGAACGAGTGGTGAAGAAGGGCATTCGAAGGCTTGATTTCTAATCTCAGATCTATCACTATTGGGGTCTGTGAGCTTGGACCAAGTCCTTTAGTCGCTCTGGGCCGCCACATGCTCATGTATAAGCTGAGTGAGTGAAATGGATGGTAGCTAATGGCTGCTGTTCTTGGAAGCTCCCCGTAGAGTTCTCAGTGTTCGCTGGAGCTTAAACTTTGGGATCATTTTCTCCCAGTTTGGTTCCCTTTGGCTTGGTGATGTCATTGTGTGCAGAAATAGCAAACTGGCACGAAGCCATTTCTCCAGTTCTGGGCACCAGAATATCTTCGATGAGATCATATGTTGCTCTTTTGCTTTGAGAAACCAATTCTGACTCAAATAGTAGTCACTAACTACTTAAACGCTGGGCACAGCAGTGGCCTATATTTTCTGTTCATTTCGTGTTGGTTTTCTGCTTCCCTGTGCCCTCTCCCTTCCCTCCACAGAAATGATCAGAAGGGGCATCCAGAATTTTGGCAGAAGCAAGTGCCAGTTGTACCAAGCTGAGGTGGCAATTCTGGGGGCAGCGTCCTTTGCAAATGGGTTGTTTTATGAAGATACACTTTTTACACGATTCTTCGTGTCAGCAGTATTGCCCACTTGACGTTGTTTAAAAAGCCTACTGAGTATCTGATCCGGTTCTCTGTTCTTTAGCTCTGCTGCGCTTTTCCTCCCTCCTCTCCTCCAGCTTGGAAAAATGTGTGTGGTACAGCGAGAAATTGTGGCCACTTGGGTACCGCCTTTTCTTCAGCATCTTGCGAAAGAGGCTGATGTGGAGGCTGGAAAGTATTCATAGAAATGCTGCTTTTCACAAGGCTGCTAACAGCTGCCTGTGACTCTGTGGAAGCAGAATGCGACTAAATAGGATCTGAGGAGGAAGATAGCACATTAAAAAGTATCTCTCGCAGACAACCCCAGGGGAAATGAAGGCCAGCCGCAGTAGCCAGGAGTGGAGCAGGGCCAGGTGCTGCAGGTAGAGGCTTCCCGAGGAGAGGTCTGTGCTGTTTCCTTCCGGTGTGTTCCCGCTGTAGTACAGCCAAGGGCAGGCCCGTGTGGCACCAGGTGGTGGCTGAGGAAGATCCGAGGCCACTGTGGCGAAGAGCACAGACTCTAGAGCCAGACAGACCTGGATTTCATTTTTGAGGGGACAAGGTGCTTTGATTGTAAGCTCTAGAAACCAGTTCTGGCTAACTTAAATTTAAAAGGGAGGGGAAGGGTTGGAATATATTCAAAGGAGACTGAGTCATTCACAGAACTGGTGAGGCCTCGAACAGTGAACACTCCAAAAGGAGAGGCCCCAACGTAGCCCTCGTATCTAGGACAGCTCCTCCAAGGTGGTGCCACTGGAGTGACTTGAAATAAAGCATTCTCTGTCCTTGTGACTTTTCATTCAAGGTCCAAATCCTAAGGCGCGCCTAGGTGGCTCAGTGGGATAAGCGTCTGCCTTCAGCTCGGGTCACGATCCCAGGATCCCGGGATCAAGGAGCTTGCTCAGTGGGGAACCTGCTTCTCCCTCTGCCCTTCACCCCACTCTGTGCTCTCTCTCTCTCAAATAAAATCTTAAAAAAAAAAAAAATCCAAATCTTTAAGAGACAAATGATGGGTCCTGCCTTGCACTTCTTTGGGGGAGTAGGTGGGTAGAGCTCCATAGTGATTAACAGAGTCAGGGTTGGCTCACCCAAAGAGAATTGGACAACCCTTTTTAAAAGAAGCAGTTAGGGTTGTTCTGCAGATTAAACCAACACGTCTGTCTTTCATGTAAGTGAATTCTGCCACTCAGCATGTTACTCTCTGAATCTCGGGTAAAACTTCTGACTCAGGCAATGCCTGGAATACCGCAGCTCTGTACTAAGAAAACTGAAGGAAGTCTGCTGAAGAAATGATACCTATTTATATGTATAGATATGCTCATGGGACAGTAAAAAGAGGTAATACCTGTAAAGCTCTTAGCATGTGCCTCATGGTCAGTAAGTACTTAATGATGTTTAGCTCTGTTCGTTGTATTTTCTTAGCAAAGTCATTTGTTGATGGGGTGACCCAAACACATCTCTGTTTGCCTTTATACCTTCCAAATTAGCATTGTCTCAGATTTCTCATGTTTAAAATAAACCATCATTATTACTGGTTGCATTAAAACAAACCAGGATGGGCTAGGAGAGCCTGGCTGGCTCAGTTGGTTGTCTGACTCTTGATTTCGGCTCATGTCATGATCTCAGGGTCCTGGGATTGAGCCCTGAGTTGGGCTCCACGCTCAGTGGAGAGTCTGCTTGGGATTCTCCCCCTCTGCCCCTCTCCCTATTCGTACTCTCTCTCTCTAAAATAAATAATCTTTAAAAAAAAAATAAAGTACACCAGGATGGGCTTGATAGATCTTTGCTTTGCACTTGCGGCTTGCCCTGCTGTTCCTGCAGTGCTACGTGAGAAGCACGTACAGTGAACGGGGTTCTCAGTGAAATCTGAGTCTGACCAGCAATAACCTCCTGCTCTCTTCCCAAGCCTAATAGGTGCAGCTTAAACAACCCCACCCTTTACAGTTGGTATGTGGAATGCTCTCCAGGAAGTGGTGCACTGGGACACAGGTGCTGGGCTGGGGCAGTTAGCGCCTCCCAGTCCAGAGTGGTGGTGGGAGAAGCCCTGGGTACTGCTACCCCCGCCAGCCCTGTGATCTGTCAGCCAGCTGTGCCAGGGCTCTTTCCATGGCTTCCAGGAGGCATGGGCCGGCCCTCAGTCAGCTTGCACAAGGAGAATTGTAACAAATTATCCGTTGAAATATGCGGGGGAGGGGATGGGGTGGAAGGAGGCCAAGCATTTCTGCAGTAGAGCCCCTCGGTCTAGAGGAGGGTCTGCATGCTCTTGCTACACGCGTTTGTCACATTGTCACATCGGACGCTGTTCATTTATTTCACTTTTTGTTAATTTTTTTATCTTTCAGTTAATCCTTTTAGTAGCAATTATTCCTCCCTGTCCCCAAAAAGTACCCTTTTAAAAGGGAAAATGAATGACCGGGTTTCCGTTTCTCAAGGAGGTTGATATTAGAAGTGTAAGCTGTTAATATGTACCATTCACATGAGGGCCATAGCAATGTCACTGACCAGGAGAAAACCCAAAGAAATCGATCCGTTGAAGAAGCATTCGCATCTAACCTAAAAATTCCAAAGGTGAGAGTTTAACACATGCAGCATTTTTACATATTACTTTTGAAAAATAGCTTTTCATTGAGATCACAGAGCTGTTGTTCTAAGTTAATTTCACTCATTTTGGGGTTCCAGTTTTCTTCCACACACATTAAAAGTATAGTTGTGGCTGTTAATGTCTTGGCTCTACTAACAAAAGTACTTTGCAAACAGTTACATGACCATGCCAGATTTTTTTGACATACAGTGTTGTATTGGTTTCAGGTGTAGACATCATGATTCAACAATTCTGTACATTACACGTAGCTTACCACAGTAGCTGTGGTCACCATCTGTCACCATACGACCGTACTACCGTGTTATTGACTCTATTCCCTGTGCTGTACTTTCCATCCTCATGGCCTATTTATTTTATAACTGGAAGTTTATACCCCCTAATCCCCTTCACCTGTTTTGCCCATCCCCCCCTCCACGCTCCTCCCCTTTGGCAACGACCACTTTGTTCTTTGTATTTATAATTCTCTTTGTTTATTTTGTATTTTGGATTCCACATATAAGTGAGACCATGCAGTATTGGTCTTTGACTTATTTCACTTAGCATAATACCTTCTAGGTCCATCCATATCATTGCAAATGGTAAGATCTCATTCTTTTTATAACTGAGTAATAATCCACCAAGTGTGTGTGTATGTATATGTGCGTGTGAGTGTATGACATCTTCTTTATCCATTTATCTATTAATGGATGCTTCAGTTGCTTCCATAACTTGCCTGTTGTAAATACTGCTGCAATAAGCATAGAGGTGCATGTATCTTTTCAAATTAGTGTTCTCATTTCCTTTGGAAATATACCCAGTAGTGCAATTACTGGGTCGTATGGTAGTTCTATTTGTAATTTTTTGAGGAACTCCATACTATTTCGCACAGTGGCTGCACCAATTTACATTCCCACTAACAGTGCACGAGGGTTCTTTGTTCTCCACATCCTCACCAACACTTATTTCTTGTCTTTTTGATAACAGCCATTCTGACAGGTACGAGGTGATATCTCACTGTGGTTTTGGTTTGCATTTCCCTGATGATCAGTGATGTTGATGATCGTGCCAATTTTATATCAGTGTCATCTCATCAGATACTTCAAGTAGAAAATTAGTTAAATTAATTCCAATAAATTTTCAGGTTTTTTTTTTTTTTTCCGTCCAATTCATGAGAACAAAGGAAAGTATTTGGAATTTCATTCTGTCCATGGAGACACATCTGACATTGTTGTACTTAGGATTGCAAATACAGTCCCAAGGTTCAACATTTATGGACAAATTATTTAGTTTTGCAATGATAACATATTAAAATTTTGTAGAGTACAGTGTTTTAATAAAAAACAACCTACTAAATTTAGAAAAGTGGATCAGAAATATACTTGGAATTGATTTGCAAGATATATATTTATCACTATAAAATTTTTGCAACGAAGCTGAAGTTAAATACGAAAAACAGCTCGGTTTGGCAAGACGGTCATACTTGCTGTCTTTGCTGCCTGTTGTTAGTTGAATTTTAGGATTGGCTCAGCCCTTGAAAAACTAATTAGTATCTCCCCTTACTATCCTACAATGTTATTGAATGTATGAATCCTTTACATCTTTTTTTTTTTTTTAAGATTTTATTTATTTATTTAACAGAGATAGCCAGCGAGAGAGGGAACACAAGCAGGGGGAGTGGGAGGGGAAGAAGCAGGCTCATAGTGGAGGAGCCTGATGTGGGGCTCAATCCCATAACACCGGGATCATGCCCTGAGCCGAAGGCAGGCGCTTAACCGCTGTGCCACCCAGGCACCCCCGAATCCTTTACATCTCAGCTATATCTCTTTCCGCAAAATCAATTGGAAATCTTAAAACATTCAAATAAGGGAACACCAAAAACATCAGCATTTGAAGCTTTTAGAGAATTGCAGTTATTAAAAACAAGCCTTGAAAACTAGAAGATACTGTAATGTAGCCTCACAGAAGGATAGCAGGGACTGAAAAAGCACATGACAAGGGCCCAGTGTCCACTAAACTTAATTTTGAAAATCTGTAATTCTGATTTAGTATAAGTCTACTATGTAAAGGACTTTGTAACATAACTTCTGTATTTAATTAGATAAATTTTTATGCTGTAGCACAACGGAATGAAATTGTGATGACTTGTAATATTGCACCATTTAAATCTGGCAAAACATTCAACAGAATCATAAATAGAGACGATTTCTCTGAAGAGCTTCTTCTTGTTAATATAGTTGTTAAAGACCCATATACTCTGAATGGAAGCAGAAGGGTATTTCCTTTGAAAGTATTGTGGCTGAAATATTTATGCTCCAATAAAAAACAGAATCGAGACTCTTCTCCATTCAGTAGGACTCGTTCTGAGCACATCACACACCCTCAGAGGGTGTTTTCAAAAGCCAAAATAGGGTGGTCTTCACAGAAGAGTCCGTTGAAGGTGTCAACAGTCTCAACGCACACAAAATGGAACTTCAAAGAAGATTGCAGGTGATTTCATGACAAAAGTTGAAAATACTAAGGTCAAATTGAAAACATGTACTTTTAGAAAAATACCAGGGATAGAACTTAAAAGGCATGGTTATGAAAGTGATCAGGGTTTGTAAATATATGCCAAGACCAATTGTTGTTTATACTGCTTTTAAATGTTCTTAAAATTAATATAAAGAGGTTTTTTAGTTTTGCTTTAATATGCATGAACATCGTTTTTCTAGAAAAAATTTGTTTTTGGAAATAGTTTCTGAATAAAGTCATTCTGTAGATCCATCAGTGTAAGAAAATCAGTTTGTTAACAAGTACATTCTTCGAAAATAATACGATTTTAATTACTTGCCGCATCCATTTTTACTCTCAAAAATGTGTTGGTTTGAATAATAAACTATGTGGGTATTTTATTCACTAATAGCTTTGATGGCTCTTCAGGATTAAAACATGGCAGAATTAAGAATGTTCAGATCAGGTTGTAAAGGGTTTGCTGCCCTGCAGACTCGTTGCCTTGAGGATTCCTTCACGCAAGCAGCTCAGTAGTCAAGTCTAGTTGGACTTTAGCTGTTTTGCTTTACCACACCCCTTTCCTTAATTGTTAGCTCCACCCCAACTAGACGGTTGGCAAGAGTGGACCCCTGACCTAGGCTGGGGCGATCATAATTTTAGCCTAGGAATTGTGGATTTAAGGCAACAAATAATATAATATCTTCTCAGTGCCTGAAGTTAGCAGCTGTGAAGCCGGGGAACATTTGATGGGATGGCTATGTGTCTCATACTTTGGACTTGAGAGTCAGCGGATGGAGAGAACAAGAAGAAAGCAGATACAGAATGAGAGGCAGGATAATATTTAATTTACCAGGTGGAGTTTTTCCTGAGGCTCCCCTTAGGTTTCACCAGTCACCTGAACATTTTTATAATAAATTAACCTTTTGCTGTTGTAAATTCAAGTTTAATTGCTGTCAATTGCAACCAGAAGAGTCATTTCTTCCTCTCCTGAGTTTAAAGCAAATTAAGAATAAGACATCTAAGCAGCTAGAGGAAATAGAATGTCAACTCGATTTCTCCTAAGCTGATTGGACAACCTGGCTTTCCATCCAAGGGGCCCATTATCACTTCCTTCCCACCACCTCTGCCCCTCCTCTCTAGCCCACCTAGGGGATGGTGGACTTGACATAACTGGTGTAGTCTCTCATCTACCTGAGGTAGAAGCATAGGAAAAAAGCAGATTTCCACTGTTGGAGGTCTTCTAATAGATCGGCTCCACCCCATTCAGAAAGATGGGCCAACGAGGTAACTTACTTCTTCAACAGGGACTCAGTAACAGGCAGAGGGGGAGGTCAGAACAGTTGCTCTCCTGGAAATTTCTCTACAGTTGGAAACTCAAGACCAGCAGAAAGGAGGGCATCCCACCACAAGGCTGAATTAAAGCCTGAACCTAAACTCTCAAGATTAGTGAGCACCAGTATTCAGATGGTCAGGTAGAGGGCGTGGGCCTGGGGTATGGCTGCGGGACAGACTATCCAGCCAGTCCATACTGTGCCAGCTGTCTTAACAGCCATGTTTTCTGTTTACGCCTCTGCAAGCGCCCTCCCTGGTGGGACCAGTGAATAGGCTTTCCTCGCTGGGCTCCAGCACCTCCCACCATTGCCTGAAGATTCCCAGTATGGATCAGTCTGCTGAAGACCACCACTTACAAATGGCAGGCTAGAATCCTTAATACTTGTGGATAACTATGTTCCTAGTGATGCTTTGGACCTGGGAAGGATCTGCTTTTGGGGGAGCAGAGCAGATTTAGCTAATAGATGAGACTACGGGTGAGAAAAGCCATCTGCTGAAGTGGTTGATCATTTAGGCATTTGTGGCAACAGCTAGATATGAAATCACTCTGAAAGTTTATGAACAATAAGTTAGCAGAGGAAATCTGACAGTTTCTCTGGCAATCCACAGTTTTCCACAGAGAGAGGCTAAAAGGCTAACCATATATTTAAAGACTGCCCCCCTTTCCTGGATGTGTGTCTACTGGAAATGGCTTTGATTTTTCAACCCAGGATTACTTTCTTCCAGTTTTGCACATTCGAGTGCGCGCACACTGCTGCTTCGGGTTTCAGATCTTTCTAAAAACTGATTCACACAGACGCCTAACCTCTCCAACCCCTTTCTGCCACCTACCTTCTCTGTGAATGCAGTGGCTCACAGCCTTTCAAAGAGGAAGGTTTCAGAATTTGGCAGCAAAAAATTGATGGCACCTAACAAATTAGCAGTGTGGTTGACAATAGCGGTTACTTACCTCTGCCCTGCCCGACCGGCTTTCGCATTGTTTGGTGCGGTCCCGCTGGCTACCGTTTACTTAGAAACTGGCACACGACTTAAATGTTTGTGTTCAAAACCCATTGGGGGTTTGAGGTATCATCTCCTACATATGTTGTACCAATTCATAAGAAGGAAGCTCTTTTTTTTTTTTTAAGGCTGACATTTAGCTCCTTTTGACCTATAATGACTAAGAATGAGTTTGAAGCATATTGCTTTTCATGTCTTCTTTCAACTGTTAATTTTTAGTACTTTCATTTATGTTTGAAAAAGTAGTCAGAAGGTAAAGTTCCCAGACAACAGTGAGTAATTGGTGGGCTGGGGCCAGGGGGAAGACTGGGGATTTGTGATGATTTTAAGAGAATAATGAAAATAGCTTTCAAGAGAGGCAGAAAGTGTCATTTGAGCTAACATTTTACATTAAGATCATTTTCCAGTGACCTGGCTCGGCAGTCGGTGACCTCTAGGCTAGTGGGTCAGATACTGAGGGTGGTGCTAGAGCATCGTGGTGGCAGTGGAGAGAGGACTAAGGAGAGAGCGATGAACAAAGAAAAAGCAGAAAGCAGGGAAGAAAATTCCCAGCCTCTCTTTCTTTTCTTTCTCTCTCTCTTTTTTTTTTTTTTACGGTTTTATATATTTGTCAGAGAGAGAGAGAGAGCACAAGCAGGGGGAGCAGCAGGCAGAGGGAGAAGCAAGCTCCCCGCTGAACAAAGAGCCTGATGTGGGACTCGATCCCAGGACCCTGGGATCATGACCTGAGCCGAAGGCAGACACTTAACCGACTGAGCCACCTAGGCGTCCCACAGCCTCTCTTTCTAGGGATTTTAAAGCAAGGTTATGTTATTTTGATGAAAGTACAGGAGTTCCCAGAACAGTATATTTATAAATATTCAGCCTGTTAAAGACCTGACCATTCAAATGAGTATCTGAGACCAGAGCATATGCCCTACTGGAGGACTTTCCTTTTTTCTCAAATTCACTATATCTGGTAAGCAAGTGATTAAGAGTTCTGGCTTTTCATATGAAGATAGGGAAAATAAACAAGTCTTGGAGGTTTTTAAGCTGAGTATAGTGCGGTCTCATAGTTATTTTTTTTTTTAGTTCCTTATTACCTAGCACTCTAGTCTATATCTCATACTCCAATCTCTTCTAGGAGATGAAAGCCAAAAATGTGAAGTACCTTGAAAACAGTAAAGTACGTGACATAAACCTAAGTATAGTGTACCTCGAGCGTAGGTGGTCTGCATGTTGAGATCTGGTCCAGTTTTGGAAACCATATCCAAGAGAGGCTCTTCCCCCAGATGAATTCCTCTCAGAAGAATCTCTCTTATAGTCTTCGTCTTCATCTATTTTTCTTTTAGCCGTTGAATCTATAAGGTGAGCAGATAATTCAGCAGGAAATTAACAGAGAGTGAGTGAATACTTGGAAGCATGAATTAAACAAAGCAGAATGTGGAGTGGTCAGTAGGGCCTCAGTGGACCGTCAGAAGATCCTCTGGAGGAGATGGGAGCAGTGCTGGGTCTGGGCTGGGCGGAGGAGGCACCAGAAGCCGGCGCAGTAGGGGAGGAGAGCTTGAAGTATGCGAGCAGTGGGGAGGGCACCAGCCAAACAGGGCAGAGGGCAGGGGTGAGACCTGGGGGCCCTGAGGAAATTGGCTTTGGAGGCGATTAAGAGCATATAAATCTTTGGGCATGGGTTAGGGGGTTCAATAAGTGACTGGAAGATCAGCCTGGCAGCAGTGTTGAGGATGGGTGTGGGAGAGGGAAGATACCCCAAACCATGAAGTGGAGAGAGCGTGAATCATAGTATGATCATTGGAAATGGGGATGTTATTAAATGGAGAAGCCTTTTGGAAGAAGTGGCAGTGGTATTCAGTGATATAAGAGGTGGTAGCTAGTGATAAGTCTCACGTAGGAATCAGCAAACGTTTATGTAGCGGGCCAGAGACTATTTCCAGCTGTGTGGGCTGGTTTCCAGACAATATATACATGAATGGGCATGGCTGAATTTGGCCCAACGGCCATAGGTTGGCAACCCCTTCATATAACGGATGGGGAAAAAATTTAGCCTTAGGGAATAGAAATGGACAGTAGGTATAGACTGATAGTCTTGTGACCAAGATTTTGTTTCTCTGAACCAAAATTGTGATGAACACTTTCTTCCTGAAATCCTGAATACCCGGTATTGCCCACCTCTACCCACTTCAGTCTTACACAGCCTAAAACTCCAGGATCACCCACTGCTTCGGCTGCACCTCTGTCTGGTAAATGGCCCCTTGCTTACATTCTGTAGCTAATGAAATGTCACAGAGAAATTTCAGTGAGCACGTCGGCGAAATGAGCTGATCGTAGTAGAACAAAACTGGCCCAGATTTTTACAATTCAGCTCAGAAAATGAGGGACAGTCTTGAAAGGTGCAGGTATGGGGAAGGTGTGTTCTTGGGGATAAGGCAATGTTCTTGTGACTTCTAAGTGACTGGCTGTTCCAGGCAGTAGGTGATGAGCAAGAAAAGGGTGTCAGGAGGGTAAGAAGTCAAGCTCAGTGCTGGAGCTGGAGAGCGGTGGGGCAGAAGGAGGGTGGGCAGAGCATCAGGACTGTTCTCAGAATGTGGGTGGTTTCTTTATGTGGATACCTGCTGTAGTGCACTGTTTTTTAAAAAGCAGGTTAGTGGGAAGAGCATTATCCGCAATACAACATCTGTATATACCAACACGTAACATATGTATGCTCCTCGGTGTGTTTATATATACACGTCATTTCTGCTTTATTTTCCTTTTACTCAAAATACATTATGTCTCCCAATTTTGTTTTCTAATTTAATGTGGAGCTCTGTCTGGTGGCGTTAACTACAATTTTAGCTTTACATTTTGTGAGGCCTGCCAGTGCGGGGTTGGGGATGACAGACATTGTCTTCTAGAGAGATGGCAGGGAAGAGCAGCGACCACAGGGTTGACAGGGGAGGAAAGGATAGGTTGTTTGGGTCTTTTTCTTGTTTTTGTTTTTGTATTTAAACAAAGCTTTTGCCTCATTTCTTTTGCTTCCCCCCCCCCTTTTTTTTTCCCAATTCAACCATTCTGTGGCTATCTAAAAAGTGAACCACTCCTGTTCTGTTGTCAGGGATGGTAGATGTGTATGTGATCACTTAGGGGAGATTCCAGTTGGTCCTTTTGCCTTCTCCCTGCGGGACACTGTCTTGTCCAGCTTCCTTTCCTTAAACCCTCTCTGAACCTTCTCTGCTAAAACAGTTTCTCCTTGTTCAGACTTCAGAGAGTACTTTCTCTAAACCTTTCTTTGACCACAGCAGACACTGTCTTTTCTCCTAGTCTTTAAGCTCCCAAAGGCCACCATAAGTGGTATGTGCTGGGCGGGGCCTTACACTTTGTAGGTGCCTAATGTTTGTTGCCTGAAGGGGAGGGGCTTGAGCGGTTTGAGTGCAAAGCCTGTGTCTTACTCAACTTGGTAATCCCAGTGCCTAGTAGAGAGCTTAGCAGATTAATCAGTGTTTGCTGAGCGAGTCAAGGAATACGTGGATTATGAAACAAAGTGATAAGCATATCATATTTATAGTAGAACGGGTTCTGAGCTTTGTTCCTGAATCCTGCCACCGTCCTTGTGTCCTCTTGGGGGATTCACCACCAGAGGAGCCAAACTCGCAAAAATCGTTATTTAGAAGAAAAATAAACCACTGTTTTATGAATGTCTACACAAATGCCCAGGAACCACCACCCCTCTCCCCCCGGAACCCGACTCTCTCCCTGCCCAGCATCTGTGCAGGCTTTTTCTAACACACGTGTTTGTGGTTGGAATCTGGTATGAGTTCCCCTCATCAGGTCCAGTGAGGACATGAATCTGAGCCAGAATTGTTCCCTGCACCCTCCCCTGAGCTCAGAGAAGGTCCCTTCACTCTAAAGATACAGTGGGCACGAGGCCTAGAGGGAAAGTGATGTTCTACGTGCCCACCCAAGACTGGCTGCACTTGCTGGCCAAAACCAGTAAATAAGAGGAGACCTAGAAGGATGGAAGCCATGAGAAAGAATAATAGAAGCCAAGATGAATAGTTTTTACATGAGAAGGGATTTAAGAAATCTTGAGACTTCCTTGCTGATGAAAATGAGGGGAATAAAAGCCATTGTGCTGGTGAGAAATAACCTATGAATTACACTTAAATAACTTTTCAAATCAATATAAATCATGAAGTAGCATAAAATCATTTTGATTTCATTATGTTAATGTGAATACATTTTAATTTTCAGGTGCATATGCCTAAAGGCCTCAAGGCTCTTAAACACAAAATAATCAAAAAGCTAATTAATCATAAATGGGCAACTTTCCCAAATAACTCTAAGAACAGTCACAATTAAGAAATGATACCATATCTGTGGAAGTAGAATAAAAATGCACAAATAGACAAACTTAATTACAAGCCATAAAAACCAAAAAGAAAAACAGAGAGTCTCATTTCCTGAGCTAGGTAAATTCTCCAAATGTATTTGGGGAAAAACTGAAGATAAGGGTTGTTTCAGAGATCTATGGCCCTAAATGGGCCTTTTCCCTGTTTTCCTTATTAAACTCATTCTCCTGGGCCTCTTTAGGCTATTGAATCTCAACTCATATGTCTACTATATTAACTAGTTCTTCCAGCCCTAAGAGACCTAGAAATCTGATAGGCATGCCTTTCGCTCCTCCAAGTGTCTGCTGAGAACCTTAAATAGAATAGGGGCAGGTTCGGGGACTGTAAAGGGACATGCATGCTGGTTAATCAGAACATTTTGCATATGTTGGTTCAACAGGTTTCACAGCCACTTACGTGAGCAGTTGAGCCCTCTTTTTCTCTTTTGTGAGAATATTTTAAGAGACTTTAGCCAAGTGCTTTGCTGTAATCCGAGCATGCTTCCTCTGTGGCATTTTTTGGTTTATTCACACAGTGATGCAACCACAAGAGACAATGAGAATGGGGTATTAGTCAGCACTGTTAGTTTCAAGAGTCAGAAATCCAACTAAAGCAGAAAAAAAGGATTTCAGATGCTTACATAAGTGGGAGGTCCACGGGGTGGGCTGGCTTCTGATACAGCTGGATCCAGGTCACACAGCTAATTAGAGGTAGAGCCAGTCTTCAAATTTACTTCAGGTCCTCCGACTCCCAGGGCAATTCTGTTTCCATTACATGGTGCTACCTTCATGGTCCTTCAATCAATATCAGCTGAATTAAAAGAAAAATGAAACAAGAAGGGCATGTGTCCTCCCTGGGGTCACTCTAATAGCTTATTCTGATTTTACCTCTCAAGACCTGCATAGTTCATGTTCCTGAAGGAAAGTAGCAAGGGCTTTTGGGCTTCTTTTCTTTAGGAAGGAGGAAATCATTGCTCTCTACTTGCTTATATTTCACCTTGTGTCCTAGGCTAAGGTAGATGATTTGTCCCGCAGTCATTTGTCCCTCCATTTATTCTGCAAGCACTATTTAGCACTTACTAGGTTACAGATGCTGTGCTAGGCATTGGGGACGCGGATGTGATGAAGACATTGGCGACTGGAGACGGGACAATTCATGCAGAATGGTCTAGTAAGTGTATGAACATGAATACCTTCGTTTGTTCATTCTTTTAATCAACACGTAAGTGTTAAGCATGTCATAGGTGCCGGGAACCATTTTAGATGTCACTGGTGGGCCTAAAAGAGTAGAACATATGTGGGAAAGTACAAATAGTCCAAGATGGCTGAAGTACAGGGTACAGGATAGAAGATACGAGAACCCGAAGGAAATTCCCAGTGTCTAATCACCAGGCACACTGGAGAAAACCTAGACAAGTGTGACGTAAGAGCGTCCTGATCAGATTTGCATTCTGGGGGCTCCAGTTGTAGGTGTGTAGGTTGGGTTGGAGAGGGTATGGACTGGAGGCTGTGGCAATAGTTCCTAGGGGAGAGGACAGATAGTTGTGCTAGGCAGCGGTGGTTGGAGTGGAAAGAAGCTAGACTCAAGAGAGAATCCAGAGGTCAAACCCAGCAAACCTTAGTGACTTTACGTAATGTGAGGAGGAGGGAAGGAACAGAGTCAAGACATTCTGGGCATCTAGGTGAGCGGTGAGATTATTAAGAGATTGAAACTCTGGGAAAAGGAGCAGAATTTTGTTCACGTTGTGTTCATCTTACCTAGAACCGTGGCTGGCACATGGTAAGGATTCAATAAATATTTTTTGAGTGAATACCTGAATATAACAGAAAGGATAATACAAAGTTTTGTGGAAATATTAGAAAGGGGATTTGTCCTCATCCAGAAGGTCGTTTGGAAGTGCCCCCACCCCCACCCCCTGGAGGAGTGATATTTAGCCAAAGGTTGAAGAATGGATGGCAGTTAGCCAGGGAAAAGGGAATAGAGCTTTGTAATACATTTGTACATCACTCTGAAATTCCGTCTAGGGTCGCCTGTCTTTTTGTTCTGGGTGCTGCTTTAGCTCCCTCTCCATTCCTGGCTTTGCCTGTTAGCCTCTTCCATCTGTCTAGGTTGCTGCTGGGTTGGCCAGGGTGGGAAGAATGATAATGGTTGCCCTAGTAACTACTGTCTATGAAGCAGTTTTGTTGTCCCAGTCTGTGTCAGCATCCCTCAGCCTAGAACAGGAACATAGAGTCCTTAGAGCTTGTCACTAAGTGGTCACTTAGGCCCCAGTCAGGTCCCTAGGATGGGGGAGGCTTGATAAACTATTACAAATTCTGAGAGTCAAGAAAAAATGGTTCAATGAGGTACATTTTATATTTTTAAAATCTCCATTCATAGGTTGGATGTGATATTTTCTCTCTTTATTTGGTTTTCTGTGTTCACCCATGTTGCACAGAGGTATGAGGATGCTTACAGGAAAACACAAGGCAGTCATCAAGTAGGAAAAAAATAAAAAATTAAAATAAAAGTGAGGAATAGGGAAAAAATATAAGATAAAGTGAATCTAGGAATGTCCCAGATGTGTTTTGATTTTAAGAAAATTCTGTGTATTGCAGATTCTCGAGTATTCAGCCAAACCCTTAAATGAAGCACAAGTAATCTGCCAACCATCTAGTTAAAACAAGTTGTGTGAATTATAATGAAATTCTTTCCAACCAAATACACATTTTTAATGTAAGGAAATGTACTTCAGACTAACATTAAAAAGACAAAAATCTTTTTTTCACTGTTTTTAAGTGTACAGACTCTTTTTTTTATTGGCGTATAATTGAAATACAATATTATTTTAGTTTTGTGTGTACAACATAGTAATTTGACATTTTTATACATTGTGAACTGATCCCACAATAAGTCTAGTTACCGTCTGTCACTGTACAAAGTTAATGCAATATTATGGACTGTGTTCCCCATGCTATACTTTACATTCCTATGACTTCTTTATTTCATACCTGGACGTCTGGATGTTTTGGTTCCCTTCACCCATTTCAGCCCCTCCAACCTCCTCTTCCTCTGGCAGCCACCACTCTGTTCTCTGTATCTCTGCATTTGGGTTTTGTTTTGTTTGTTTTGTTTTGTTTTTTTAGATTTGTTTTCAGTGAAATCATGTGGTATTGTCTTACCCTGTCTGAATTATTTTACTTAGCATACCATCATGCAGGTCCATCCTTGTTATTGCAATGGTAGGATTTCATTCTTTCTTTTTTGAGAGAGAGAGAGAGTGTGGGTAGGGTGGGTAGGGCAGAGGGAGAGAGAGAGAGAGAGAGAGAGAGAGAGAGAATCTTAAGTAGGCTCCATGCCCAGCATGGGGCCCCATGTGGGGCTCGATCTCTTGACCCAGGAGATCATGACCTGAGCTGAAATCAAGAATTGGACGCTTAACCAACTGAACCATCCAGGCCCCCCCCTTTTAGGATTTCATTCTTATTTATGGCTCAGGTAGTCTCCCATTGTGTGTGTGTGTGCGTGTGCGTGTGCACACGTGTGTGTATATTACCTCTTCTTCATCCATCGATGGACACTTATGTTTCCATATCTTAGCTATTGTAAATAATGTTCTCATGAACATAGGAGCACATGTATCTTTTTGAATTAGTGTTTTCATTTTCTTTGGATAGGTACCTAGAACTGGAATTGCTGGATCGTATGATAGTTCTATTTTTAATTCTTTTGAGAAACCTCCATATTGTTTTCCAGGGTGGTTGCATGAATATGCATTCCCACTTGGGTTCCTTTTCTCCACATTCTCACCAACGCTTGATATTTCTTTTCTTTTTTGTGAAAGCCATTATGACAAATAATCCGGAGATTTGTATGGAACCACAAAGACCCTGAACAGCCAAAGCAATCTTGAGAAAGAACAAAGCCAGAGGTATCAGGCTCCCTGATTTCAAACTACCCCACAAAACTATAGTAATCAAACGGTATGATATTGACATAAAAACAGACACCAGATATAAACCCATGCAAAAATGGTCAATCAATTATTATTAATTTATTAATTTGACAAAGGAGGCAACCATATACAATGGGGAAACGATAGTCTCTTCAGTAGATGGTGCTGGGAAAACTGGGTAGCTGTATGCAAAAGAATGAAACTGGACCACTTTCTTACACTATCCACAAAAACTAACTCGACATGAATGAAAGACTTGAGTGTAAGACCTGAAACCATAAAACTCCTAGAAGAAAACATAGGCAGTAAGCTCCTTGGCATTGGTCTTTGCAATGTTTATATGGAAAAAGACAAAAATCTTTATCATCTCAGAAATACGGGTAGCCTTTCCTTGCCTAGTTATTCTATAATAGTAATTGGGAATTACCTACTTTAATTCATTATTTAGAAAGGCTTGGCAGCATTTAAAAGTATAAGCATCCATGAAATCTGTTCTAAATGTCTAAAAGTTTTTCAGTATGAATTTAAAATTCAGACATTCAGGGAATTCACCCCACAATTGGCTGAAACACAAGGTAATCATGCTTTCAGTTTGCAAAATAACTATTGCAGTGAGCCACTCTGCCTGGCGAAGAGTGTCTTCTCTACAATTGATGCCAACTCTAACTCTTTCCAAATGTTCCAATATAGTCTTATGCTGACAACCCCATGTGTACAGTCAGGAGAGTCAAATTGTATATCATTAATCCTCCCTAAAATGGCATCAGTGGCTTTTAATTAAATATATAGTATAATACATGTGTAGGTCAGGAAATAATTGGAACTAGGAAAATTTAAGGAGGTACATCTGACAGTAATAAAAACTTTTTTTTGTAGTTTCAGAAATAAAGTGATATAAGTGATGGATGATGAATGAAGCCTGCTTGAAGTTTCTTGATAATTTTGTCATTAGGAATTCCTCATGGAATGATAGCCCACGTAAAAAGAAAACTACAGGTCCTAGACTCACAGTGACCGTCACTCATATAGCCATTTCGTGAGGATACTGCCAAGTTTAGAAAACTTACCGGTGCTGAAGTCCTTTTCAGCATTTCATTTTGTCTGTGTGTTTTCAACCTTGATGGTTTCATAAATCTTTAACCAGATTTTATACCTGATACATCTTAAATTTAACGTATAGTTTATTATGTCATTTTAAAATAAAAGAAGTAGCAGAAACTATTTTAAAGTGGATTTGTATTGGGGCGCCTGGGTGGCTCAGTCGTGTAAGCATCCAACTCTTGATCTCAGCTCAGGTCTTGATCTCAGGGTCATGAGTTCAAACCCTGCATTGGGCTCCATGCCCACTACCTAAAAATATAAATAAATAAAATCAATAAAGTGGATTCGTATTTAGTAATTTCGTGTAATACTAATTACATTTGCCACAGTATTCAATTTCAAGATACACGTCCTTAGAAATGTAATTTAGTTTCCTATCAGTTATTATTCAGGGTAATGAAGCATGAGCTGCTGCCACCGAAAAATAACCTCAAAAATCTCAGTAAGTTAGCACGACCAAAGTTTATTCCTTGCTTTGGTGGGGACTGACCCCCGCCTTTGGTAACTAACTTCGCAGTGCTGGGTCTGGGGTCAGGGGAGAGGAATACAGAGGTGGCACACCAGCTCTTAAATGCCTCAACCCTAGAGGTGACGGGGGCCACTTCCACATGTTTTGTTGGCTAGAATGTGTCATGTGGCCCCAAGGAACTGTAGCAGAACCAGGAGAGAAATATTTGTTGAGAGTATGTTATCTGCCATGCCATCTTGAAAGGAATTGACAGCAATAATAACAAATAGTTTTTCAGTTGTACACATTTTTTCTATTTGTAGGTGGATTTTAAGTACAAATTTTATTTGCTTCATGTGAATCGTTGACACAACCACATGTGCAGGTTGGTGTAATGGAAAATTACAGGGACCTGGGCACGTGATTATGGTGCTAGTTCTGCATTAGCTAGTTTTATCAGTTTCTGTTTGTCACTGTAACCTTTGCACCTCTTTTCTCTTCATTTGTGAAATACCTAGGTCATATCTCACATCCCTTATAACTTCCAATTTTATATTTCTGTATTCTACCCAAGCTATACCACAGGTAGTACTGTTTCTATAAGTCATCTCTGCATGGAAAGAGAACTTCTGCAGGGGCTGTGCATGTTTGCAATATATCTTAGCAATTCTTTGTTAACCAAGAATATGCAGTTGACCCTTGGACAATACCAGTTTGGACTACGTAGGTCCACTTCTATGCAGATTTTCTCCGATAAATACAGTGCAGTACTTTAAATCTATTTTCTCTTCCTTATGACTTTTATAATATTTTATTTTCTCCAGGTTACTTTATTGTAAGAATACAGTATATAATATATGTAACATACGAAATATGTGTTAATTGATTATGTTATTGGTAAGGCTTCTGGTCAGTCATAGGCTATTAGGTGTTAAGTTTTGGGAAAGTCAAAGTTATATGTGGTCCTAACCCCCACATAGTTCAAAGGTCGACTGTAAAATGTTCACTTAGGAGCCAGAATTTAAATTTATAACTCTGATTTAGTGCACACACAACTCTGAATCTTTTTAATTCAATGAAGATTTAATTGTATGCTACTATGTACAATCATTTTGTAACGTACTTGAGATATAAATGAGTAGATCTGGTAAGATTTTGTCTGGAGGAACCAGTGTTCCAGTATTGGAGACAGACATGTAAATAGATGCATTCAGTGTGCTTTGGGAAGCGTTGTGATGGTGGTGTGCGCAAGAATTCACGAAGTATGAGTCTGTACTTGGTACAGCGTGGGAGGTAGGAAGGGCTGGCTCAGCTGAATCTCAAAAACTGAATATGAGAAAGTTTGGAAAAAGAAGAACAAAGACATGAAAAAGCATGGTAAATAGGGAAACGTATCAAGCATCTTGTTAGTGCTAGAGCTGTTCTGTCCAATATGGTAGCCACTGGCCACATGTGGCTACTGAGCACTCAAGATGTGGCTAGTTCAAATTCAGATTTGCTTTAACAGTAAAATATACACCAGATTTCAGATACTTAATTCAAAAAAGAAATGTAGACTATCTTATTAGTACTTTTTAAAATATTGATTACATGGTTGCGTATAATACCCATACTATATTTTTGCTAACTGAACATAATAAATAAATAAACAAATAAATAAATATTGATTACATGGTGAAACAAACATTTTAGGTGTAATAGATTAAACAAAATACATTAATATAATTAATTTTACCTGTTTCTTTTGCCTTTTTTAAGGTGGCTACTAGAAAATTTAATACTACATATATAGCTTGCATTGTATTTCTGTTGGATGGGGCTGTTCTAGGGCATAACTTGTAAAGAAAGACGTGGCAGGAGTTGGTGATGTGGAGGGTGGCGGGACTCAGGGTGTGGAGAGTCTTGGGTGCTGTTCTCTAAGCAGCTTACCTCTTAATTACTGAAACCGGAGAAGTTTAAACAGTGGAGTCGCAAGGTCACGTTTGCATGTTAGTTAGCTCTTGGCTGTATGGATGATGGTGTGCCACGCTCTAGAGTGGAGGCTGGGATACTGGCCGGAAGGCTGGTGCACTGTCCAGGGGGACAGATATGAGGGTTGCATAAGGGCGGTGGCCGTAACTATGGAGATCAGGAGTTGGAGTTTCAGAGCAAAGAATCAAGGGTGACTCTTGGGTTTCTGGTGTGGGTGACTGATGGGCAGTTGTGTCACAAACTAAGATTTTGTGCAGTGGGTGAGGGTGGGGGGCGGGTAATAGTGAGTTCAGTTTTGGAAATGCTGATGTGACTTGATTGTGGCTCATTCACAAGGTGTTTGGGTAGATGAATCTGAGCTCTGGAAGAGAGGCTGGGCTAGAGAATAGATTTGAGAGAGAGCAGGTGGTGGATAAGACAGTGGAATTCTAGGTAATTACCTAGAGAGAATATAGACCGAGAGGCGTAGGAGGCAGAAATGGTTGCCTGAGGAACACCAACCTGTAAGCATGGGCCAGAGGAAAATATGGGAATAGATAGGACTCTGATTGATTCTACAATATGTGAAGATACATGCTTGTAACCAATTTCAAAAAGGATAACCAATTTTATTGTAATTAGTGTTCAAATGTGGCATTTCTATTAATAGTGTCAGTGTTGGCATCATGAAAGAAATACATATTTTTATGATTATTTGATAATTTTTATAATTATGTAATATCTATAACTAATAATTCCTAATAAAATTAGTTTTAATTTTATTAATATTACTAACAAAACAAGTTCCTAATAAAATCTATGAATTTTGAAATAAGAGCTTTGCAGTGGTTACA
The DNA here is from genome assembly GCF_017311325.1 of Ursus maritimus. Classification (NCBI taxonomy): domain Eukaryota; kingdom Metazoa; phylum Chordata; class Mammalia; order Carnivora; family Ursidae; genus Ursus; species Ursus maritimus. Next base: position 17,159,205 of record NW_024425564.1, read on the forward strand.
ATATCAGCACTTGCAGTTTTGCTCAATGTTTAGGAGATTTTCAGATTAATATGAATTGATATAATACTTGGAATGTATTAAGGAACCTTTTTGTACAAAATAAGAATGATTACTTTAAGGTACAATTTTACCCGTAAATTGTTGATGTCATAACCCTGCTGCATATAGTTCATAACATACAGAATTCAGTGGCGGATGAAAAGCAGCATGGGGAAATTTGTCCAGATGCTATGAATAGATGGTAACCAGCCTCTAGCCTTGAATGAGCAAGATGTTTGCTGGCACATTCACATCGGGTGTATGAGCCTACTTGTCTGTATAAAACCTCAGAATTTCTCCATTGCTAGGGGTGAAGGTGCAGCACTTCAAAAAGGATGGTAGCAGCAAATGTGCTATGAGGTTGGTGTTATGGACTGAATGTCTGTATCCCCCAAATTCATGTGTTGAAATCCTAGTCCCCAGTGTGATGGTATTAGGAGGTATAGCCTTTGGGAAGTGATTGGGCTCAGTCCTAATGAATGGCATTAAGGCCCTAATGAAAGAGACCCAGAGAACTTCCCTTGCCCCTTCTGCTATGCAAGGCCACACTGTGGGGGGCGGGGGGGGGGGGAGACAGCCCATGAAGCAGGAAGCAGGGCCTCACCAGATACTGAATTTGCCAGTCCTCAGTATTGGGGAGCCCAGCTTCCAGAACGGTGAGAGATTAATTTTTGTTGTTTATAAACCACCCAGTGAACGGTATTTTTGCTTTAGCAGCCTGAACCAAAGCAGTCAGCTCTAGGAAGCAGCTTTAAATTTGGCTCTTGTCAACGTTTGTGAAAGTAATCTCAATGGAATAGTGCAGTAGAAACCAGATCACAGATAACCTCGATTGTACTGGAGAATAAACGGGAGTTGAGGAAGTGGAAACAGTGGATGTAAACTACCCTCTCAAGAGGCTTGTCCAGAAGGGAAGAAGTCAAATAAAAGAAGTAAAACAAGGTAGAAGCAGTTCACGGAGGTTTTGATGGGAGAGTTGTAAACATGTTGATTGGTTGGAGAAAGGGGTCATGATTTTGGACACTGTTTACTGGGTGAGGCTTGGATGTAGAATGAAAATAATGCTGTTAATTTCTCCATCAGTCTTGCACCTCCCATATGGCCAAAGAAGGAGATCTAATAAAAGAACCACTCTGTATTCCAAATGTCCATTGTCCCCCCACTATACCCTTAACAACAATATGACTCTGTGAGCCCAGTCCCCTATGTATCTTTAAAACATAATGGAATAAAATAAGGGTCCCATTGTGTTACCAGATTTAGTTGTCTGGTTATCAGTACTCATCAGTGTTTTTGCCTTTATGTCTCAGTGGATAGATCTCAGTGTGGTCTTAATGTTGTTGAGCTCTGTTGAGAAAGTGCATGATTTATCTATTCACAATTTTATTGTGTTTGCTTTGAATCAGCAAATGAGATTAGAAGTGATACTTCAAGCATGGAAGTCTTAGCTGTACGGTTAGGTGACTTCCTTAAAATTCAGTTTGCTTCCTGTCAAATAGAGTGACTAAGATTGGATTCTTCCTGCCAAGCAGTCCTGACCAGTTAATTCCCCACAATGCCAAGCCATTAGCAGATTTCAGGGGAGGGGAGGTGGAGAGCGGTACTTCCTCTTGACCAAAACCAGAAACGTGCCAGAGGACGCCGCTGTACCCAAGGCTGAGCAGAACCCGAGGATCACGAAGTTTGTTCAAAGATGCAGTGTCACGTTGGATTGGCTATTGTTGTTTTTAAAGAACGTTGTTACTCCTAGCTTTGTGAGGCCTGAGTGCAGGTCTTTAAGAAGCAGCTGTGATTGTAGCTGGTGTCCGTATGTGTCCATTTCCTGTCTTGGTTCTGGCTCTTGCTAGGAGGAGCCACATCTAGTTCGAAACCGCCCAGTTAGAAAAGTACTTGTTTCTCTTGCTTCCTTAGACCAAACTTGCATAGTTATTTCTTTGTATTGGGCAATGGGTGAAAGAAGTGACCTCTTCTGTCCCTGCCCTTTCAGGACACATTCTAAAAATTATTGCTGAGAAAAATTTCAAGCATTCCCCAGAGTATGAAGACTAATATAATACTCTGTTCAAATCAGCAGCTCATGAAAGAAGACATTACAGATACAACTGAGCCCATTGCACCCCCCCGCCCCCAGCAGCAATGTATGAATGCCCTGTTTGTCCACTCTTTGGCCAGCATTTTTCATTGTCAGACCGAAATGTTTGCCAATTTGATGAGTGAAATGATGGAGCTGTATTTTTCAAATTATCCTTGGCGTTTCTGAGAACAGATAACACATGGAGGATAAGTTTTCAGAGAAATACAGCCCCAAAAGGAAGTAAAATATTGATTAAATATTCATGATAAATTTATTAAAATTGAAAATGAGAAAATATCGACATATATGTACGTTAGTGAATCAGAATATTCTTTTAGACTTTGGTCACTGAATGATGGGTTTGGCTGCTTCCCCCAAGGGAATCAGGATAGGCTTTCTTTTGACAGATATCATTTATGATATTAATTGTGATAGCCGTGCACCTGTTCTTTCCTGATATCATCATACCAACCATGAGCTCTGGTTATTAGAAGCTTTTACTTTTATATGCTCTTCGGAATCTTTCTTTTCCTTTTGTAATTACTTTTGTTTTTCTATTTTGTTTGCTTCTGTCTCTCCCTCTTTTTTTTTTTTTTAAACTTTGAACATAAAAGCTTCTGAAATGACTGGATCCTGGAGACTTGAAAAAGATCCTGATGATTTCTTTTCAGCTTTTATCTAAGGTTTGGGTTTTGGTGTTGGTGGACAGTGGAGAATTTTCCGTGCGTTGACATTTGGTAACCTTCGGTATTCAGAGTAACAGTTGACCATTGACACTGAAGTTGAGAAGCAGTGTTCAACATATGATGTTGAGTGTGTCCTACCAGAAATATGTGGGGATATCTTGTCAAGCTGCTGGATGATGACTTTATGAAGGGAGAGGCGGGGTCTCTTCCACTCCCCCTTCCATCCTTTGTACTTCCCCGTACTTGGTGCAGTGTTGGTAGTCACCCAGGCAGTACTCACTAAATAGTCATTAGATGAATGCGTATCAGAGTTTCCTTTATTTTCTTTCTGGAAGAGAATGTCCCATCCTGAACAAAATTTATAAAGCTGGAAAAGCCCTTCTGGACATTCCGACCCAAGACCTGATGCTCTAGCAAGGCAAGAAATTGATTGAAGTTCTGACACAAGCGACTGGGTGAGCGTCAGTCTTAATTATAGAGACTTCCAGAACTCGTGATTGCGCAGCCTCTCTGGGGAATCTTTTTTAGTGCTTAGTTCCTTAGCCGTTCAAAAACTCCTTTTCTTACCTTTTGGCCGAATTCTTGCTTAGTGAGCCTTTGCACTGTAGGCGGACATCATTTTCTTAATTACAGTGTGTGAGTGGTTGACTCTCCAAATCTCCTCCAGAGCTTATATGAAATGTTTGTACTGAGTTACCAAAATTATTTTTACAGGACAAGGAAAAGTGGTATTGATTCTAAGAATGGTACCACCCAGGTTATGAAACCCTTCAGTGAGTCGAGATTCCTCCAACATGTCAGAATGTTAGGGCTGATTTGTGGTCAAGATAGGCTAGGTCAGGCTGTACAAGCAGAGAAATCCCCTGAAATCTCAGTGGAATCCACTGAATCCACTGAAAGTCCACAGTCCACAGACAGTGAATGTGACATTGACTGATGTGGAGTCCTCCATCCACATTGACAGCACCAGAACATGTGACTGCCACGGTCCCCGCAGCAGGGGAAGAGAGAGCTGGAGGCTCTCCAAGGGCCAGACTGAGAAGGGGCCCACATCCTGTCTGCCTGGGTTCTGTTGGCAAGAGCACAGTCACAGGACCCTCAGTTTCTCACAAGGAGGATCGGGACACATACTTGCTTTCGTTTCCAGAAAGATGAGAATGAAACAGGGTTTTGGTTTTCACATAGCATTTTCTCCCACATAGATTATTCTTACTGGCCTAGATGTGAATTGACAGAGTTTGCTGATGAAAGGGACAGTCTGTACCATTGTTCCAAGATAAACTGTGCCAATTTGGTCTGTCTGATTAACACATTATGGTGCAGAAGTTTCATGTGCTTAGACCGTGGAATTGTGTTTTTAGCTTTGCCAACCGATATCTTATTTTTATCCAAGTCTGTTCCCATGTCCTTTTAAGTTCCCCTCCATCTGTTTTATCTCTTATATTCCATAGTCATGGCTAAAAAATGCATTGGAATAGCTTGGGAAGAGTGAGCAATTTTCTTGACTAAATGGATGAATTTGGGGCAAGATTTAGGAATAAGAATGAAAAAATTGGTTACATTGAATCCATATTCTTCTATTTCCTTTTTCTATTCCCCATCATTTCTACTCATTTTAACATTTTCTGCTATTCTAATTTGGGTCAGGAGTAAAATATTGAAATACTTCAAGTATGTATTTGTTAACCTAGAGGCATAGGGAGGCAAGAGCAGGTATGAGACAGTGGGAAGCACAAAGGAAGAGACTGCTGAATGAGGCCGTTTAGGAGGAGGGGAGAGGGGGAAAAGGTTAAAGTAAAATGTATTTATAACATTGCATTCAATGAGCTGGACTCAGTAGAGGTAAACTTCTAAAATAGTTTTCTTTTTCACACCGTGGCCCTCAACAAGTTCTAATCATTGTTCCTCATTCAGAGTGAAATTTCAAGCAGATCCCATAGCTTTCTTGGTCATTTTCAAGTGCAGTCCAGTCTAATAGCAAAGTTTCCACTTCCATCTACTTTAAAGCCTTTTCTCCTCCCTCAGCTCCAAACAGGGGCACAGGTGTGGAAGCTCAAAGAGTTGTAATGGTGGAGAGGGAAGCGGGGGTCAAGAGGATTGGGTAGGGAGGATAGAAGCAAGGCGAGGGGCAACAAAGGACGTTTTACTATTAGATTTGGAACCTGGCGCTGGGGACTTCTGCATGTGACCACTATCAGGAGGCTAATAACTTCTCATGGGGGTGCGTTTGTGGGTTCCTTAGAGATTCCTACTAGTGACTTTTGACTGAAGGCCCCAAATGGGTGATGTCATGTCTGGCTGATGGCTGGGTCCCTCTGCAGGGTCGCTGTATTCAGTGGTGTATTTATAGGCTCTGTCTCCTGAGGTCAACTCATCCACTACAGGCTATACCCATGGACTGAGCGCTTTTCAAGGCGGTGTATAGCCAGCTCCTCTGGGCTCGAGTGCCGATCCGGGCTTCAGAAAACTCACAGTTCTCCTCCTGTCGTCTCGTGCAGACTTGTTTTTCTGCTCCACTACACAGCCTTTTCCGTTCAGCCTTCAGGACTTTTCAAGTGTGGGTGAGGAGTCGTCTCTGGATCCCCCAAATCCAGGAAGATACATGCCAAGTTCTCTAGATGGTTCCCTGAATCGCCCCACTTCCTTGACGGGGAGTTGTTCCCTGTTTCCCTTAGGGGGGAGAGAAAGGCAGCTATCCAGTGATAACTCTCCAAAGAGGACATTTCTCCAGTAATACAGTGAACGCTTAGCTTTTTCTAATGTATCCCAGAGGCGAGTGTTGAACAGGCTTATCCCACTGTCTCAGAGTGTATCGAGCATCTATCTTTCTTAGCCTTTTTAGCCCCCACTGACAACAGGAAATCTTCCACTTAACCTTCTATTTCATATTCACAGCTAGTGAAACAGCCATGATACCCGTGCGAACATGAGAGGATGTGTTCCTGTCTGATATGAACTGCTTGGTCACGGCGAAGGGTTAGTGCAAATCACAAATTCCAAGTGGGACACGTTCATCGCTCCTCTCCACAGAGCCGTGTGATGACCGTGACAAGCTCTCTGACCCCTTTACCTCAGTAGCCTCTTTAAGCCTCAGCGTGGCTCCATGACGTAGATACTATTAATTGTGCTCACTTCACAGATAGGATAGTTGAGTCAGAGAGAGATTAAATAACTTGCCCAAGGTTACCCGGCTTGTAAATGATGCAGCCAGGACTAGTCTGGATCCAGAATCAGTGTTCTAAGCCTGTCTGTTTAGATTAACAGTATGTGATTAAGCTATTTGCCTAGAAGATTGCAGCTTACTAGAGTCCAGTTTTCCTCGGAGGACGAAAGCAAGCCCCTGTTAGTTGGCGGCTGCTTTCTTCCACTGGCCTGGGATCTCCATGCACTACCGAGGAGTGGGGGCTGCTTCTGAGTGAGGCTGGAGAGAGTCTCTGAGCAGGGAATGGCCAAACAACGAGACTTTGTCAAATACAGGGGGCCAGCCGTCCATCCTCTCACGGGGAATTTTTAGGAAAGAAACACCTGGCCTCTACCTACTGAGAGATTTATCTCTGTTCAACTTCCATATTATTCCCAGCAAGCAGAATTCCCCACCGCCCCACCAACAAGAGAACTTCTTGCCTATTTGTACACAGATGCTGCCCTGTCCCAGGAAATAGGTCTGTTCCCTGCCTGTCCCTTCTTCTGAAAATGTCCAGAAAAAGAAAGGGGATGGGGCAAGAGCAGATTCCCCAAGGGAGCTCAGATTTGCATTGGGAAAAGGGCATGAAAATATCTGCATTCAGAGATCCAGTCAATACTATTCATCACATTTAGACGTGGCCATTTGTTAATAATGCATGTCGGTATAGAAGTCATATTTCCAGGTGACTGAGTAGGTTGAACTGAGAAGGGAAGACTGGACAAAGAATGAGAGCAGAAGCTACAGAGCAGTGCACTAACTTCCCTCTGCCAGGGGAGTTTCCAGGGTGCTGGGGAGGAGTTGTCAGGTTTATTGACTTGTAAGAGTTATACACAGCTTTGTTTGGAAGAGTTTGGAGGGGAGGTCAGGATTTTTCTTTCCACGAGTGCTCTTGCACTTGCCTTTTTTTTAAAATTGATTTTGGGGGATAATTGTAGATTGTAGATTCATATGCAGTTGTATAAACAGATCTTGTGTACACTTTATCCCATTTTCACCAGTGGTGGCATTTTGCCAAACGATAGCGTAGTTTTACAGCCCATTATTGACATTGACACAATCCATTGATCTTAGGCAGATTTTTCCAGTTTTATCCAAATTCATTCGTTTGTGTGTATATTCAGTTCTATACAGTTTTATCATGTGTAGATTCGTATATTCACTACCAAAATGAAGGTACAAAAGAGTTTCATCACCACAGGGATCCTTCATGTTGTCCTTTTATGACCCCCGCCCCCCAGTCTATCTGCTGTCCCTAACCCCTAGTAATCACTAATCTGTTCTCCGTTTCTAAAATGGAGAAGTGCCTTTGGGGATTGGCGCTTCTCACAGGGTATAATTCCCTGTAAATCCATCCAGGTTGTTACCTCTGTCAGTAGTCCGTTCCTTTGTATCATGTGGATTAGCTTTACATGGTGTGTGGACATGCCACAGCTCATTAAACCATTCACCTGCTGAAGGACATTTGGTACACTGGCTTTTGACTTCTTGGATCATAGACAGATTGGCCTTCTAGTGGTGTCTTAACTTTATCTCATTTTATTGACATATCCACAGACCAAAAACTTCTGGATGGACGTGAAAAAAAATTCATCTAGTGTATTTTTCATACTGTTAGAGGCTTATTAGCATGACAGTTGAGTTACTATTACATCCCTGCCAAACCGGTGGGTGACATTTTGTAACACTACCAGCTGTGGGTACATTTCCTTACAGTGTGAATGCACGGTGCCTCTGTAGAAAGGTATTAGGCCATGATCCATGTTTTCTCAGATTTTGTAATAATTGGTTTCACACATCCGGGAGGGTCAGGCCCTGAAGAATTCCAGTGTGGACGATAGTTCCTTGCCTCCAATCAGTCCCTGATTACTTTGGCTTCATAAAGAGTGTGCCCTCTAGTCGCAGATACTCTACAGACTAGAAAGTTACGTCATCATCGTCACCGTCGTATAAAGAAAACTGGGAGGGTGCAAGAGGGAGACAGAAAATGGGGAGTTAAGATTTAAAAATAAGAAGGAAAAAGTGGTTCAAAGAGCTTGCCAAGAAAGTTTTCGTTCATTTGTCCTTAAGATATTTGGGAAGAGATTGAATCAAGCTGTTTAGCTCTTGCTCAGAAATGTTCTTTTGTGTATGGTAATTAACTTGGCTTCAGCCAAGAGGTTAGATAGGCTTGTGTGTTTGGGCTAACATTAAAGGATGTCTTTTCTCTGAGTGTAGATAGTTGTTAAGGTAGATGGTCTAAAACAGTAAAGACCACAAATATGTGCCTTAATAAATTTTAGACTATTGGAGGAAACCAGGGAAGAAAACAGAAGCTTTTATAAGATACTCCTATTGATTTGTTTTCTTTTTGGAAAGGTCAAGGAATATTTCCACAGCAGTGAGAAAACCCAGTTAATATCTATCCAGTAACATTCAATGATAATATCATCCAGCTTCCCAAGTATGGACAAGGGGGATTGATGCTCCAGGCTGACAGATACAGCACAAAACGTAGAAGTTAGAGGTAATCGTTTATCCGATGGAAACTTGGGTCAGCTCTCGGAGGGGATATAGAGGTGTTTCTCGGTTGCTTTTCCTTTGGGAGTGGGATGCAGTTTGATTTTGTTTGTTTTAAATGTCATCTTTTAATTATATTTTGGATAATGATGAAGAGAGATGCAATTTGGTTATGAGAGTAAATCTTAAAAGGCTCAGTGGCTCCTTTATCTATTGCTTAAAACAACTCCCACTAGTAAAGAGTGTTTCATTAATTGTCGTTACTTGGGAATTGTGGAACTGGAACAGCTGACATTTCTTTTATCATTCATTTATTTAAGTGACAGTGGCATTACTTACTCTAAATTAAGTTCCTTTCATGGTTAAAAAATTATAACAGTGTGACAAGAAATAGAGTACTATTAACTTCTATTTTGGAAAGCAATTTTTCTAATACGGATATGAAAGCACACTTTTTCAGACTGCAAGGCAGACAAGTATTATTCCCTGATTCTGTAACAGGAAGAAATAGGTAAATACATCCAACTTAAAACCTCAGGAATTTTAACAGTGGGGTAAACAGTGGGGTTTAAAAGGTACATCAGCGGGTTTCATGTTCTCCAGAAAAGAAGAAAGCATTCTTCTGTGGTGCTTATGTAAATACTGTGGCAAAGGTGCTTTCCCTTTGGCATCGAGCACCTGGGCCAAATGACTCTCTCAAGTTGGAGCTGACACTTAAAAGTCTGTGTTTCATGGCAAATGGAATCAGAGAAAGAAAGGGCCACTGGTATCTGTAGGAAGGACTTTGTTGACCCTGCCATCCAAAGGCTTGTCCCCTAGGACCACAGCCTTTCTATCATTTTGGTTCCTGGGATTTATAGAATCACTGTCTATTTCTGCTCCTTTCTTCCTGAAAGACTTCTCAATTCTAGTTAGCTTTTTTGCTTGTGGCCCAGTTTTGATAACTCTTATTAATAAGAAAAGTTGATATATTTGAAGTAAAAAACATATCTCAACTAACAACTGTATAGTATTTGATGGTGTTCCCTCAAATACCTATTATGGGTGGGACTTACCTTATAAAAATTGATGTATAAAGAATCCACATTTAGTTGAAAGTGATTAATGACCATCTTGGTGCACTGAAAATGTGATTCAGTTTTTTAAAAAGTCTCACGTGCTAGTTTTGGGAATACATTGTTACCTGAAGCTCTGTATGCAATTTAAGCAATTATAGACAAAACATGACAATCAAACCAAAGCAACTTTTTTTTTTTTTAAGATTTTATTTATTTGACAGAGATAGAGACAGCCAGCGAGAGAGGGAACACAAGCAGGGGGAGTGGGAGAGGAAGAAGCAGGCTCATAGCAGAAGAGCCTGATGTGGGGCTCGATCCCAGATCGCCGGGATCACACCCTGAGCCGAAGGCAGACGCTTAACCGCTGTGCCACCCAGGCACCCCCATAAACCAAAGCAACTTCTATATCAAACATGGAAAGCGTTGAAGACTAGTAGACTGTTAGGAAGGCTAACTTTTGCTGAATGAAACTTTGTTGTTGTTGTTGTTTTAAGTAGGCTCTACTCGCAACGTGGAGCCCAGTGTGGGGCTTGAACTCACCACCCTGAGATCAAGACCTGAGGTGAGGTCAAGAGTCAGACACTCAACTGACTGAGCTTTCTAGGAGCCCCATGAATGAAACTTTTATTTGTGATGTACTCTGTGGCAGTACTTAATTCTCTTGAGTTCTAGGATCTTAGATTGAAATATGAGGGAAAGGGTGAAAGATAATATAAATACTTTATTTTGGCAGCTACTCAAAGGGAGATACAGAGGTGGGATGTGAATTCTTGATTCATTATATTGAAGTCAATATATTTAACTTTTAACTCTTTTTAAAAAATATTTGTTTGTGAGAGAGCAGGGGGAGGGGCGAAGGGAGAAGCAGGCTCCCCACTGAGCAGGGAGCCTGATGCAGGACTCGATCCCAGGACCCTGGGATCATGACCTGAGCTGAAGGCACATGCTTAACCCACTGAGCCACCCAGGTGCCCCGGTTTAGCTTTTAACTCTTAGTAAACGCTAAGCAAGGTATGACTATTCCCTTTACATTTTCAGATGGTTCTGAATTACCCTGTACTGTTTGTCATTTTAGCCAACTTAACTTCATTTCATGTTTCTGCCTCCACATGCTTGATTTTCTCTTTCCCCCTTATTGGAAAATCTTTATTTTTTTTTTTAACCCTACATGTCATTTAAGACCATACTCATCTAACCTTTCCAAAGCATTCTTGTTCAGCCAACCTGAAAGTAGACCCCCCTGCCTTCCTCTGTGATTCCATAGAACCTAGCTTCTGTTACTCATGGGACCTATCACATATGTGTTCATAGATTTTTTTCTCTCTCTGATTTGAAAGTATACATCCCTCGAGAGCATAAACTATGGAATTACACATGCCTGGGCTCAAATTCTAGATCTAGCACTTAACTCGTTGTTTGGCTAACCCAGTGCCATTCCCAGCCCCAGTTTTCCTTGGATACATCCCAGTTTAGAGTTTAAGAAACCAGACACTCATTTTCCTGGCATCCCTTACATGTGGTGGTGGCTAAGTGACACAGTTCTGGGCAGTGAAATGTAATGAGGAGTTTAGGGGCCCTTTGAGATAGCTTTTGCTTCCCTGTAAAGCAACAGGCCGAGAGTCCTGCCCACTAGAATGGCTCCTTCCACTGCCTTCCCCTTCCCTTCTCCCCCCTTCTTCTTCTTCTTCCTCTCCTCCTCCTCCTCCTCCTCCTCCTCCTTCTTCTTCTTCTTCTTCTTCTTCAAGATTTTATTTTTAAGCAATCTCTACACCTAGCATGGGGCTCAAACTCACAACCCCAAGATCAAGATTCACATGCTCCACTGAGCCATCCAGGTGCCACCTGCTTTCTTCTTGCCTGGAATATGATGACTACAAATGGAAAAGCCATTTTGCAGTCATGACAGCAGTATAATAAGGATGAAAACCAAATCAAAGATGGTGGAGCAAAAACACAGAAAGAGCAAGCCTCCTTGGGGATATCCTTGAGCTGCCATGCAGAACCTGGAAATGCCTACCTCTAGAACCCTGCTTACGGCAATGAAATGTTTATTATTTGTACCACTTGTAATAAGATCTTTTGTGGCTTGCAGCCAGAAGCTTTTCTGGATAGCTATGTAATCTGGCACAAATTAGTTAAACTCTCAAAACTTTGGTTTTCTCATCTATAACAGGGAGCTAATAGTGACCTAGCAGAGTGGATGTAAGGATTAAAAGAGATAATATTTTCTGAAACATGGTAAGCACATAATCTTCTTTGGGCTCCTTCCTTCATATACTATTGTTTATCAGAAAGCATGTACTGAATGTTTTTGTGCAAATATAAGCCACAATAAATATCTGATGACTGAATTCAGTGACTCTTAAAATAAAGCAGTTGAGCAGACTTTGCAAGACAAGCTACTATAGTGGCTTCCCATAGACTCGTTAACAAGTCAGTAGACAGTGGAGAAGGAATTTACCTAATAATCATGGTATAGCTGGGGGAGACAAGTTTCTGGAAAGTAGCTCTGGGCAACCAGACTCCTTAGTACAATAGGTTAAAAAATGGCCACAAATTCTAACCTCGTTAATTCTTCCTCTACTCCTTAAAATGTAAGTTGACCATGTGATTTGCTTTGGCCTATAGGGATGGTAGCAAACTTGATACAGGAAGAAGCTTGTAAAGTGTTGGCACATTGAGACTTATCCTCTTACTGCAAGTAGGTCCCTGCAAGCCACCATGTACAGAAACCTGAACTAGCTTATTGGATGATGAGAAAGAAGCAACGTGTCCTAGCTGACAGGCAGCCAACATCAGACATGTGAGTGCTAAACCCAGTTAAAAACAGAAAAACCTCTTCCTGAGCCCAAAGTGCCAACCAATATTGAGCTAAATGAATAGTTTTCTTGAACTATTAAGTTTTTGCAGCAAAAAATAAGTGACATAGGGTTGGGTTGGTCTTGGGAACCCCCGATACAAGGGTAGATAGGTGCCGTGTGTCTCCAGATGGAATGCCTAGAGAAGGAGAGAAGGGCACCATATCAGTTTTGGAGTAGTCCAGTTTGGTTCCAGAATCTGTAATCATGAAGAAACATCAGACAGATAATCTCAAACTGAGGACCATTCTATAAGATAATTGGTCAGGATTCTCCAAAATGTCAGTGTCTTCCAGGACCAAGAAAGGCCAAGTACCTACTCCAGATTAAAGCCATCTCACTAAAGAGAGACGTGGTATGTATATGCAGTATGTGACCCTAGACTGGTTCCTGCAGTGGAGGAAGAAAAGCCTATAATGACATTCCTGGGAAAACTGACAAAACTTAAATATGAACTACAGATTAGAGAAGAGTATTACATCAATTCAGAATTTCCTGTATTTGTTAACTGTGCTATAATACATAAGATAATATCTTTGTTCTTTGGAAATATACATTGAAATATTATGGACTGAAGGAACATGGTATAAGGAGCCAACTCTGAAATGGTTCAATAAATTATTACATATAATACATATATTTATATAATTATAAATATGTAAATAAATATAAAAATAACCAGTATAGCTACTGGCACACTCTTTTGACTAAGGGAAGTTTTAGCAAGTGTCTAAGTTTTTAGGGAGTGTGCTCGCTCTTCTGCAGATCGTACCTTTTTTCGTGCTCAGATAAACTGAGTATGACATGTGAGCGCCATGGAGCTTCTAAGAGCGAACCAAAATCACAGTTGCTAATTGTTGACAGCGAGGTACTGTGTGTGCTTTAGGGTGTGTGTCCTTTAGGGTGATTACCAACGGGAGTTTGGAGTTCCTGAACTCTGACTTTGACTGATGACCTGCGGTGACCAGTATGCACGCTAACTTGTTGACACCATTAGTTTCTTGTGTCCTCTCACTGGATCACTTGGACTGAAACATGCTTGTCAGTTCTCTTCCTTAAGGAAGTTTATTACTAGGCATAGCTGTGCTAACATCCTTCATGACTCAGGTGGTAATGCAGGCTCCCCATGAAGAGGTGCCTGCATTATTGATACAGGCTTGACTGCTGCACTGCCTGCTTATTAGACATATTGGAGGAATGGCTGAGGAGAGTTATCTGGCTGTCTTCTCGGGGCCATTTTCCTTGCTTTGATAAAGGTTGAAGTCATACTTCTCTATGAGTAGTTGTAGGATAAATATATCTTAGTCTTTCTATACTTGGGGGCTGAATCTCTTATGGCATCCTTTGGTTTCATTTTTCTGGAATTTTCATATGGTTCTTGATCCACTATCACTGGTCTTTTAGTATGTTCATAAACTTACTAAGATCCCAACTTCCATGTTTTATGACATTGAGACTGGTACCCTGGGTCTGTATATTTCCCACTGATGCGTGATGGTTAGACTTTAGAGAAGGCAACCTAAGACCCAGATAAAAGGTGAAATTTGTTATTTGTCTTGAGTCCTGAGAGAAGGTTTCAAGAAGACTGGATTTCATGCATTAAAATTACCCTTGTCTCCTCAGCAGGACCTGTCTTACAAATAGCTCTGTATGGTCCTCTCCCTGTTCTTTGGTATATCAGGATTTATGCATCTGTCAGCAAGAAGCAGAAACCATAGATAACAGTGGTTTCAGCCCTACAGACTTTTATAATTCATTTCAAAGACGAACACGTCCTTCCTAATGTATAGGCTGCAGGGCTGGTTTCGAGAGGTCCAGGCTCTTTGCACTCACTGTCATCTCTCTCCTCAGCACAGTGGCTTCCATCAGCCAGCTTGTGGCCCTCTGGTCACGTGTTGGCTGCTGCAGCTCCAGGCATCATATTCTCATGTGTAGAAGGGAGACCGGAAGAGGTCCAAAGGACCTGTATCTTGCCTTTGAGCATCCTAGAAATTTCCCTGTGTATCTCATTGGTAATGTCTTCCCCTAAATGAGTCATTGGAAAACAGGGCTCCCTCCCTCCCTGGGGGTAGTAGGTACTTTGCTGCCCAAACTCCAAAGAAGGCAGGTTGGCTGCTGGGAAGGCAACCAAAAGGTCCACCACACTCAGATTGAAGGCTCAAGGAGCAGAAGGATGCAGATCCCTAGGATGCAAGCCCCTAAGGGAAGCTGGAGACATCAGTGTGGAGGATTTGTAGTCGACAAGGTCATGGGCAATTGCTTCATGCACTGTTGATTAGTACGTGCACCAGAAACTTTTCTCCTTTGTTAAACTACAGAAAACTGAAATTCAGGGTGCAAAAAAGGAAGATGGTCCAAAGTGAGCTCTTAAGATGGGCGTCGTAGGGCTTGTTGTTTTAAGCTTATTCAAATGCGGTCTAGCTCAGATCGTATTAAGGGCTACTGTCTTTACCACTTACAGAATCTGATCCACAGTCTGCTCCACACCATGGAAAGGTGCTTTTAAAAGAGGTCTGCCTTTGGATTGTGTGAAGGACTTATTGACAGAATTGTGTGGGGCCAAGGATATATACAACTAGAGAGATTTTTCAGGCAGGAGATCGATCTTTGGGCACAGCTTGAAAAGTCAATCATCCAGTGGCAAGTCTCTGAGGAATTCAAGAGTTGTAGCTGGAAAGCTGGGGATCAAGGACTGAGTCCTTGGTGGAAAGAGAAGAAATCAGAATTTATGTAGCTGTGCTGGCTTTTCTAGACCTGCCTCTGGATGTGCGGTGTCGCACTGAGATACTGTGGGGCTCTTATTCTTGTGTGACTGCCAGCATAACTAATGATCAAGGGAAAGGGATGCTTTTGTCCAAGACCACTGCTAACTACTAGTCCCGTCAGCTCACTCTGTATGTATTAGTCACGTTCAATGTGAAAGGCATGTTTGGTGTGGTGGACGGAACCCAAAATCCAGAAAAATCTGATATATCTGAGCACTTACTTATGCAAGTCATTCTACTACCTTTCATGGGAAATGATGAAGTCAATTAGGAAATTGGCAGTTAGCTACAAAGTAGAGAGCACACAGGCATAACTGGAATTTTCTGATGGTTTGAAGTACTTTGAACATAGCCCCTCTACGAAAGTGTTTGGACGTTGGATACATACTTGAAGGGAAAAAACAGATTTGAGTCCCCTTGCCGGTGATTTTGCTTAAATGGTGTTTATTTTTTAAGTATAGATAATAATTCCAGTTCTGACATTCCCATTAGGATCATTGTGAGGATAAAATCAAGATAATATTGATGAAATGTTTTGTGATTGATAAAGTTCTATAAAATATGAAGGCCAGTTGCTTGGTTATTTCAGTACTTCTTGTAGCAGTTATTTTGGGAAAGTGGCAATTGACAAAGTCAAAGAATTCCTAGAAATTAGCCCCTATTGACAAGGAAGGAAAAATATACTTAATATAATTTTTTTAAAAAAATGTTTTTCAGTGTGGTAGTTTGAAGTTTTAATTTGGTCCTTGGCTTTGCACCAAAACATTTTGAGAGGGAACCTCAGGACGCAGGACTGTTTACGTTTCAACAGTTCATTCACTGAGGAATAAAATAAAATAGACAAAATACTGAACCAGAAGCAGTGTTAAGGTCCTAAGCTTCGAGGAGCATGTGACCCAGTGCCAGCTGCACTGTATAAAGTAAGCTCAATGAATAGTGATGAAGGTTGGGATGAATCGTTAAAATATTCATCTTTTCCTGTTGTTTTTTCTGTTTCAGTTCTTCCCTTTCTGAGATGTGTTTTTCAGAAATGGCATTTCTGATATCACCACTGTTAAAATACCACTTCATATTAGGATAGGTAAGATCTCTCACAGATACATCGTTAAGAGAAAGTCACTGTATTGAAAACTTCATTTAAACTCTACAGTTCTTCGTAATACTGCCATTTAAATGAAGCAAGTAATTTAAGAAGTAGAAAAATCTCAACACCTTTCCTTCCATACCTTTCACTCACTTTGCAAATATCCAAGCACTTGCTTTGTGCCGCACACTGTTCTAACCACTAGAGAGGTATTAGTGATGAAAACCAGCAAAGATCCTGCCCTCACGGATTACAGACTAGCAGCAGTCTGACAATAGACAATAAGTAAAAGAAACATGAAAGGCTGTAGTTTCTTAGAAGGTGATACTCTCTGAATAAAACAGGGCAGAATAAGGGGGATTGGAAGTGTAGATTGGTGGAGAGGTATATAGTTTTAAAGTGACTGGTCAGGGAGGCCTCCTTGAGAAGGTGACATTCGAACAGAGACCTGAAACAGGTGGGGGGAAAGACCATTCCCAGTGGACACAGCTGTCCAAGCAAGGGGTGCAAAGTTGAGTGTACCTGCATGTCTGAGGGTAGAAGGAGACCAGATGGCCAGAGAGGGCAGTTGGCAGACAACCTTTGTTATGCTGTTCAATGTTATACAAAATTATTTTGCGGTACTTTGTATTTCATTGAAAGCTTCTTCAGAGTAGACCTTGGTTAACTACTTCTAAACTGAGCCACATCCTAGACTGTTAAGAACTGGAAGGAACTTGAGATGCTGTATTATTGCTGTTCTTTCATTTTATGGGAGAAGCAGCTCGGGTCCACTGAAATAATTGGCTGCATAGTGGCTCAATTAGTAAATCTCACTGTTTTCAGAGATGGATGTGGTAATGAGAAAAAGGAAATATTTTAGAAAGTGAAGTATACGCAGAAATTTTCTTCAAAGTTTGCAAATGTTTAACCCCTTAAAATTTTATTTTTATGTGGTAAAATGTATACAATATAAAATTTGCCATTTTAACCATTTTTAAGTATACAATTCACTGATATTGATTTCACCCACAATGTTGTTCAACCATCAGCGCTATTGATTTCCAAAACATTGTCATCACCTCAAGCAGAAACTCTGTATTCATTCAATAGTAACTCCCCATTTTCCCATCCCTCTAGCCCCTTAGTAACCTCTGATCTTGCTGTCTCCATGAATTTACTTGTTCTAGATATTTTGCATATGTGAAATCATACAATATGTATCCTTTTGTGTCTGGCTTCTTTCACTTAGCATATCTTTTTCAGGGTTCACTCATGCTATAACGTATCTTAGGACTTCATTTCCTTTTAGGGCTGAATAATCCATTTTATACACGTACCACATTTTTTTATTCATTCTCCGAAATTGAGTTGTTTTTGTTTTTGTTTTGTTTTGTTTTGTTTTTTACCTTTCATCTACTGTGAATAATGCTGCTGTGAACATTCGTGTGCAGTTCTCTTGAGTCCCTTTTTTTCAATTTTTTTGATATATATGTGTGTATATATATATATATCCATCTGTGTATCTACATATGTCTATAACCATATTTTGTATATACATGTATATATATACACCCATGCATACAGATAGAGATAGATAGATTGATCTATTGAGGGGGAGAGAGAGAGAGAGAGGGAAGAATGGCTAGGTCGTAAGGTAATTCTATGTTTAACTTTTTAAAGAACCACCAGACTGTTTCTCACAGCAGCTGTGCCATGTTACATTCCCAGCAGCAATGCGCAAGGGTTTCACTTTGTTCCTGTCCTTGATGGCACTTGTTTTCTCAGTGTTTTGTTCGTTTGTGTGTTTGCTTGCTTTGTATGATAGTCGGCCTAGTAGGCATGAAGGGGTATCTCACTGTGGTTTGGGTTTACATTTCCTTAATGACTAAGGATGTGGAGCACCTTTCCATGTGCTCTTGGCTGTTTGTAGAACTTCTCTGGAGAAATGTCTATGGAAATCTTTTGCCCATTTTTAAATTGGGTGGTTTGTCTGTGTGTTGTTGAGTTGTAGGAGTTCTTTATATATCCTGGATAGTAAACCCTAAACAGATACATAATTTGCAAATCCTGTCTCCCATTGGGTGTGTTATCTTTCCACTCTCCTCTCTGTATTTTTAATGAACACCTTGATTTTTTTTAGAGTAGTTTTAGGTTCATAGGAAAATTGAGAGTAACATACAGAGTTCCCATATACCCTCTGAGGGTAACATACAGAGTTCCCATATACCTTACTCTGCCCCCACACGTGAATAACTCCCCAATTATCAACATCCCCTAACAGAGTGCTACAGTTTTTACAATTGGTGAATCCATAGTGACATGTTATTACCACCCAAAATTCATTTTATACCTTAGGGTTCACTCTTGGGGTTGCACACTTCATGAATTTGGACAGATGTATAATGACATGTATCCATCATTATTATATCATGTAGAGTATTTTTCATTGCCTTAAAAATTCTCTCTGCTTCTTGCCCCCCACCAAATTCTCCCAAATTCCTCATCTTCTTGCATTGTCTGACAAAGGTATAATTATATTATGTCACCGTCTCTCTCTGGTTCAAAGTCATCCCATACTAGAGATGAAGGCACATAAGCTTCGCTTGTCTTGATACAGCTTACATACTGTGTGTTTGTGTGTATTTCTGTTTCATAGTCAACAACTGCCCATTCTCAGCCTTTTCTCAGGTTGGTGATATGACCTTTTCTGCATGGCACAGTGATTTTTCTAGGCCTTTTGGGATGGGGGTCTGAGAAGTATCTCCACCCACCCACCACCACCACCGAGAGCACAGATGTCCTATGCCTTCCGAGGCATGGCGTTGAGCAATAGCAGACAGTTTGAGTCTTTCCTGAGTGCTCTTTGTTCCCCATCCTGACGCATGGCTAGCGTAACCATTGTCTCTCTGAGATGCCTCTTGCTCACAGCGTCTCTGCTTGGAAGGGCCAGACCAGAGGCTGTGTGCCAAGCCTTGTGTGGTGCTTTGATTTCTCTCTTGCCAGTGCTTCTCTTTCTGCAGCTGTCGAGGCAGAGGCTGGAGGGCCATTAGCTGTAGAAGGGGACAGTTTATGGGATTAGATGGTTTTAGGCTCTAAGATCCACTTAGTTTCTACACTTTCACAGTGAAGACTTCTTACTGTCCTCTTTTCAGTTGCCATTCACCTCTCCTCCTCCTCCTCTTTTTCTCTCTCTTCTTTTCAATTTCCCCATCTCTGGGCTCTTACCTCACATTAGTTTGCTTCAGTATATAGGCTGACCTTCTTAGAATGATTTTCAGCACCACCAACAAACAATTTTCCTGTGTGGGTTGCTCCATTCAGCACAAAGCTGTGTTAATCAGAATATCTAATTGCTTCCCATCCTGAGTAGTCTGTTTAATTGAGGATGTTTCTCTGTAGTCAGCTTTCTGCTTTGGGGACTCTAGTTTACTGGAACCCTCTAGTATTGGAATAGGGAAAAAATATACTGCCTTAAAACCCTGTCAGCCCTTGAGCACCTGGCAACAAATTACAGCTGAGGAGTGCCAAAGACCTGAAAATTAGACTTGCCTTGGCTGACAGTATCTTTAAGTGTCTAGTTATTTATGGCTCACTTTCTTCCATAAAGAATTTGAAGTGCCATATAAAAGTATGTACAAGAGGATAAAATAAATAGTTGAGATAATCAGGACAAAGAGGAAATAAGGATAAGAAAATAAAGCTGGGCCAAGAGTCACACAGAGAAATGTACCTTGAACACTTGTACAGTTGTAGAGGTGACCTGCAAGGTTGACTGTAAGCTTCCATGGGGCCAAAGTAAGGAGAGAATTATGATCAATTATGTAACTCATGGTATCGTTAAATGAAAAATAATCCAGTTGTTCAGGGAAAAGGAGCTTTTTCCATCTTCTTAGACCTGAGATCAATTTATTTAATGACGTCTCATAGGGAAGACTGTGTGATACAGTGATCAGCATCCTGGACAGAAGTGCGTGGTGTCTTACTAATGTCCTAGCTGGAGAGCACAGTGCAGGGTGCAGTTCAGAAGAAGCTGTTCTAGGTGGGACCAAAACAAAGTATTTCAAAGACAAAATTTGGTACAACTCAGCAAATAGATGCCACATCCTTTCTTGCAACTCTCCACAGTAATTGATTGTCACAAGTAGGCTTCTCCCTAAGAATAATTGTGAGACTCGGAGTATGGTGGAAGGACGCTGGAGGCCAGCTGCTCCCTGCTCCTAACCAAGATCTCGTCCTTAACCAAGGTGGTTGGGATTCCAGGTGCTTGATGTAATGGCTCCCTCACTGGTCTTAGCATTGGGTCCTCCTGGTAGAGCCAGTGTCCTATCTTCAGCAGAGGTTCTGAGCTCATCCCCACTGACAGCTAGGTGAAACTGACACCGCTGAATCATGCACACTGTGGATTTTTGTAGATCATGGTCTTCGTAAACTCATGTATCAGTAACCTTTAAAATGTTTTCCTCAGGAATTTTTATGTAGTCAGTCATGCCGTCCACAAATAAAGACTGTTTTACTTTTTTCTTTCCAATTTGTTAATCTTTTTTTTTGTTTTTGTTTTTGTTTTTACTTTTTCTCCCCCTTCCCCCACTGGTTTGGAGCTCAGGTTAGTAGAAATAGAAGTAGAGAAAGTAGACATACTTGTCTTCAAGTTGACCCTGAAGACAAAGCAGCTGGTCTTTCACCATTGAGTATTACATTAGCTCTTGGTTTTTTATTGTGTCTTTTATTAGATAAAAGAAATGCCCGGTGTTCCTCATTTGCTGAGAATTTTTATAAAGAATGGATGTTAATTTTTTCAATTGCTTTTTCTGCATCTACTGAATGATCATGTGTTTTCTTTTTTAATCTGCTTATATGATGAATTACATTGATTCATGTTCATATGTTGAGCTAACCTTGCATTCCTGGGATAAATCCAGTCCTGACGTTGTGTTTTCTCATGCATTGCTGGATTCAGTTTGTTAATATTTTGTTAAAGGTGGTTTGTTTGTTTTCTCTGTTCATTATGCATATTAGTTTATAGTTGTCTTTTCTTGGAATGTCTTTGTCTAGTTTTGGTATAAGGGTAATCCTACCCTCATAAAATTTCATTATTCTCTACTTTCTGGAAGAGTTTTGTAGAATTTGTATTATTTCTTTCTTAACATTGTGATAAAATTCATAGTAAAAGCCATCTGATCCTCAAGTTTTCTTTGTGGGAAGGTTTTTCATTACATATTCAGTATTTTTAATTGATATAGGTTATCTGTTCTTAATGGGCTTTGGTATTTTGCGGGTTTTTTTGGAGGAATTTGTCCATTTTGTATGGATTGTTGAATTCACTTGCATAAGTTTATTCATAATATTCCCTCATTATCCTTTTAGTGTCTCTAGAATCTGTCTTTAGTGAGGTCTTGTCTTTCATTCCTGACATTGGTAAGTTGTACCTTCTCTTTTTTCTTTTTTTCCCTTATTTGTCTGGCTAGCAGTTTTTTGATCTCTTTTTTTAAAAAACAGCTTTTGGTATACATATACAGTGAAATATTACTCAGTCATAAAAAGAAATAAGACCTTGCCATTTGCAGCAACATGGATGGACCCAGGGTGAAATAAGTCAAATAGAGAAAGCTTTTTTCTTTTTTATGACTGAGTAATGTTCCATTGTGTATATATACCACCTATTCTTTGTTCATCTATCGATGGATACTTGGGTTGCTTCCATATCTTGGCTGTTGTAAATAATGCTGCAATAAGCATAGAGGCGAATGTATCTTTTTGAATTAGTGTTTTCATTTTTTTGGGGGGGGGGTAAATACCCGGTGGTGGAATTACTAGATTTTATGGTATTTCTATTTTTCATTTTTTGAGGAACCTCCATACTATACTATTTCCCAGAGTGGCTACGCCAATTTACATTCCCACCAACAGTGCACGAGGCTTCCTTTTCTTCCACATCCTCGCCAGCACTTGTTATGTGTCTTTTTGATTCCAGCGAATACCATATGATTACACTTAAGTGTGGAATCTAGAAAACAAAACAAAGAAATAAACAAATAGCAGAAACAGACCCATAAAAACCGAGAACAAACTAATGGTTGCCAGAGGGGAAGTTGGTGAGAGGGTAGGCAAAACAGGTGAGGAGGAATGGGAGATGCAGGCTCCCAGTTAGGGAAGAACTCACAGGGTTAAAGACACAGCATAAGGAATCATGTTGTATTGTGACAGATGGTAGCTACACTTGCAGTGAGCACACCACGACATAATGGAGCTGTGTAGTCACTATGTTGTACATCTGAAACTAATGTAGCATCGTGTATCAACTAGGCTTCAGTTTTAAAAAATTCTTTTAAACCAGCTTTTGGTGTCATCAATTCTCTCTTGTTTTTCTGTTTTTTTATTTTATCACTTACGTTGTTATTTTTATTTTTTCCTTGTTTTGCTTAGTTTGTTTTTAATTTTCTTTTCTTTTTCTAGTTTTGTAAGGGAATGGATCATTGATTTGACACCTTTTTTTTTTTTTTAAGATTTTATTTATTTATTTGACAGAGACAGCCAGCGAGAGAGGGAACACAAGCAGGGGGAGTGGGAGAGGAAGAAGCAGGCTCCTAGCGGAGGAGCCTGATGTGGGGCTTGATCCCAGAATGCTGGGATCACGCCCTGAGCCGAAGGCAGACACTTAACGACTGCGCCACCCAGGCGCCCCAGATTTGACACCTTTCTTATTCTCTGACAGAAGCATTTAATGCTATAGGTTTCTTTTGAATCATAGCTTTAGAGCCTTAATTTGTATGCATGTCAAGGCATTTCCTAATTTTTCTTGTGATTTTTTTCTTTGAATCTTGGATTATTTAAAAGTATGTTGTTTAATTTCCCTATTATTTGGGAGTTTTTCCAGGTATTTTTATACTGTTGACTTCTGATTTATTTTCATTTTGGGCATGGGTTGTTCCTTGTTAGTATTTTGAGATTTTTTTTGTGTTCCAGAAAATGGTCTATGTTGGCAAATGACCCATCTGCACTTGAAAAGAATGTGAATTCTGTTGTTGAGCAGTGTCATGTGCATAATTTTATATGTGATGAAATTAACAACCTGTGATGTATTGGAAATTTTTTTGAAAGTTCTTCAAACTTTTTCAGGCCAGTGCTTCTCAATCTCTCTGTAACATAGCTAAATATTTGTGTTTCCATTTGTCTTTATGATTGCCTTGATGCCAAGTGATAAACAGAAATGCTACTATTTAACTTACAGTGAAGCATTTTTCCAGCTTGACCTTACACATCGAATCTTGAGGCTCCGTGAGAAGTCAAGTTCAGCTAGACTGCATGGAGATCTCTAGAACAATTTTAAGCTTCTTTTTGTGTTTTAGAAAGACAATAAATGCAAAATAAAAATAAGAGCAAATATGACTCTTGGAGATGAGTCATTTATTGTTCTATCCTTATACATATCTAGTGGTGACGGTGTCCAAATATATGTTTTAGAAAGGGAATTAGTGGCACTAGCCAGATGGACCAAATAGGGAGACAGACGGTGACTACTTGGGTGTTTCTTGGAAGAGCCCAGGTGAGAGATGTTTGTTGAAGGTGCAAATATGTAGTGACAATTAGACGAGAATGATGGGATAGTTTTGAGAGAAATTTTGAGATATAATTTAAAGGTCTATATCTGAAATGAGGTAGTGTTGGAGTAAAAATTTCCTCCCTGGTTTCTGCCTTGAAAAACTAGACGGAAGTTGATCCCACTCATCATAAGGTAGAAAAATCAGATGAAAAGCAGCATATAGTTGGGAGAAGGAGTATTATATAGCCTTGGCTTAGGACTGTTTGCTCTATATGGAGAATGAGCAATGTGATAAATAATGTGGGGTGGCATGGCCTTTGGATAGATGTGATATTATGACATAATGGATACTATGGCATATGCAGGGTGTTACAATATAGGGGATTCATCTTATTTTAAGCTTAATTCGTGATCTCTCCTATGTGAAACCCTGTCTAGTCTTTATTTGCATTTCCATAATGGGAAATGTTTACATAAAAGGCAAAAACCCAGATAATTTAAAAGTGTCTGGTTAGTCCTTGTTGAATAATAAACCACTTCAAACTTAATGGCATAAGAGAGCTACCATTTATTTATTTATTTATTTATTTTATTTTTTATTTTTTTTTAAAGATTTTATTTATTTATTCGACAGAGAGAGAGACAGCCAGCGAGAGAGGGAACACAAGCAGGGGGAGTGGGAGAGGAAGAAGCAGGCTCATAGAGGAAGAGCCTGACGTGGGACTCGATCCCAGAACTCCGGGATCACGCCCTGAGCCGAAGGCAGACGCTTAACCGCTATGCCACCCAGGCGCCCCAAGAGCTACCATTTATTATTCTGTGCTCACAAATTTGGACAGCACATAGTGGGGATGGTTTGGAAATGTATTGGGTCTTAGAGAATGAAACTGACCAATCCTGGCTATAAAAGGGAGACATAGAAATCCGTTTTTACTAATCATGATTATCCTAAAAGTTTAGCCCCATTGTGACATAAGAGGAATACTTTGTTCTTATAACCTCTTAAAAATAAACAGAAAAGAAATTGCTGTATTTTATCTAGTACCAAAAATCTCTATTGTCTGAAATATTTCTTGTCACTCTTTATTTAAAAAGGCATGTAGTGTGAAGTCTCCCCATCTTTGTCCTCTAGTTGCCCAGTTCTTTCCCACCCACCCCCAAATTAAAAACAAAGTCAGACAGCTGCTGCTTTGAGTTTTTGAAATCTTTCAAAGGTTTTTTTTATAATAATATGCCATTGTGTGGACATAGCCTAGTTTATTTATTCAGCTCCCTAGTGATGGACATTGGGTTGTTCATAGTCTTTTGCTTTTATAAACAATACTCCAGCAAGTGGCCTTACACATTCATAATTTCCCGTAAGTAGGATGCATTCTAGTAGCTAAACTAACAAGGCGGTATACCCATCTGTAGTTTTGACAGCTCCTGCTATATTCTGCTCTTTAGGTCAATGGGTTAAAAACCCAATTGGGAACCTACCAGCTGTGTAGAGGGTGCTTATTTTTCCTTGGATTTGCTATCAAGTATGGGATCAGATGTGTTTATTTAGCTAATCTGATAAGTAAAATATGGTAACTTGTGCATTTTTTCTTGCATTTTTCTTAACTAATCTCTTTGTTTGCTTAAAGGTAATTTTTCTTTCTGTTTCTATGACTGTCTTCATATTCTTTGTTCATTTAAAAATTGAGGTTGTTGGGGCACCTGGGTCACTCAGTCAGCTGAGCATCTGGCCCTTGATTTCAGCTCAGGTCATGATCTCAGGGTCATGGGATTGAGCTCTGTGTTGGGCTCCATGTTCAGTGTGGAGTCCGCTGGAGGTTCTCTCTCTCCATCTGCCCCTCCCCCTGCTCTCTCTCTCTCAAATAAATAAATAAATATTTTTTTAAAAAATTAGATTGTTGCTTTTTTTCTTACCTACTTTTAGGGGCTCTTTGTAATTCTTGTTTTTGCTTTAGAAAATGTTTTGGGGACTGGGGAACTAGCTGGGAATAGATGAAAGGAACAAAAGCTAAGACACTAAAAAAAGAAAAATACTAGATATTAAATAAAATCTTACCCTGAATCTATTGCTCATTCAGTTACAGATATCAGGCTCTAGGTGGTTGGTTATATCTAAAAAAGTGATCGTGAAATCTAAAAGTTTACGGAAAAAGCCTAAGTTACAAAGCAACATTAACATTCCTACCTATCTTTATTACTTTCTTATTGAAATGACTATAATAATTTCAAGAAAATGTTTTAAAGTTGTTTTAAAATTATTATCCATTATCATTCTTGAACATCTGATTTTGCTTTTATTTTTTCACAGTACAATCCTCATTTGTAGCTATATTCAATAGTAGTATCACAGTACATATTCATGTTATCGTAGATATTCTTCATAACTTCTTATAGTCTGTCACTTAATAAATATGTATTTGTATGGCTATGATTTTTAATGACTGCATCAACATATCATATAACTTTTAAGCCATTCCTTAATTTGGGCCACTCAGGTTGTTTCCTGTTTTTGCTCTTGTAAGTTGTACCACTGTGTATCTTCTTTCATTTATGTTTTTCTTTTGTTGAATTATTTCCTTAAGATAAATTCCTGAGTGGAGTTATAAGAATAAAGAATATGAACATTTTTAAGGATCTTTATATGTGTTGTCATGTTGTTTCCAAATTGTTGTAAAAATACGTAGCGTAACCAGCAGTGAATGAGGATGCTAAAACCACACAATGCAGAATATTCTGGAAACACATCACCAGGACTGTAATTTTCCTTTTCAATTAAAGAAAAAAAATTCTTCTTTAAATATATTTTTAAAAGTCTAACACGGTTATATTAAATTTCATATCTTTAACTAGTCAGCAACCTTTTTTTAAGGCCTCATGCATCAGTATGAATTATTCTAAAATATTTTGCCTCACACTTCAACTGCTCTCTTAGGCACCTGATCACGGGGTCACGGGTTGTGCAGTTTTTCCTGACCCCACTGGCTTCGAGGTTAAATACCCCTCTTTCCTCCTCCACACCTGAGTGTTCATTCTTACTCAGGAACAAGTACACTCAGCCAGCCACTTGCTTTTCTTTCATATACACCTTCCCTCCCGCTACTGAGCCATTCTTTCTCTCTGTATCTTTTTCTTTTGTGATCTCACTTTGACAATTTTAATTCATTCAGCTTTTAAACAAACCATTTGAAGAGGCTCATACTCTTGCATGGCTTCAATTATATGTTTATCCTTGGTTTTTTTTTTTGTTTTGTTTTTTGTTTTTTTTATAAACAGTGGTGGTAGGAGGACAAGGGAAGAAAAGGATCCTCTCCTCTCTTACCTGCCTCAGCCTTGAACTGTCTGTGTTTCCAGAATCCACTCCTAACCATTCCATGCTTCACTGTCACCCCTTTGTTATTGAAGATGTTCCTTCAGTCTGGAATTTTCTTTTACCTTTCTCCACATTTTGGATACGTAGTTGTTTTCTTTTGCTGGGTAACAAATTAACCTCATACTTAATGGATTAAAACCACATAAATTCATTGTGTCACATTTTCCTTGCATCAGAAGTCCGGGTGCAGATCGGCTGGGTCCCCTGCTCAGGGCCTTCATAGGTGGAGATCAAGGTGTCAGCAGGGCTGTGTGTTCTTCTGGAATTCAGGGTCCTCTTCTGAGCTCATTCACACTGTTGGGAGAACTCATTTCCTTAAGGTTGTAGGAGTGAGGGTCCCATTTCTTGCTGACCACCAGGGCCTCCCCCAGCTTCTAGAGGCCTCCCTCAGCTCTTAGCCACATGGCCTTCTCATTTCTGTCAGCTGACTTGCTCAGATGGACCTACATATAAAGTAATCTAATCACGGGGTGAAATCCCATCCCGTTCCTGGAGCCACCCAAACTCAAAGTGGGGGATTTACACGGGGCACGCATGTCGGGAGTGAAATCTTGAGGCCATTTGCAGCCTGCCCAGGATCCTAATCACCTTTAGGAAAAATTATGATCCTTTCATGAGCCCTTTCTGTAAGCTTTTCCAGTAGTATGAATTGCTCTGTTGCCTTCTTCACACAGCACTTTATGTCTTTGGTCTTACTCTGCTTCAGGTAAGCAAAATAAACCCTTCAAGTTCATGGCGTTGCCATAATGTAAACAACACACATTACCTTTGGAGTGAGTGGTACTAGATAAGCATTTCCCCTTGGCTTCCTTGCTCTCCGTGTATTATTGAGGTAACTCTTACTAAGGGTGAAGGTTGTTTTAATGAAATTGAGGGTTCTTTCTGAATATGAACAATACACTCTGGCATGTTTCGAACATACCTGACCGTCTAGTGAGCCATGTAGGGACAAGAGACGATCTTTTCTCTCTCCTCTGTAATCTGCACATAGTAGGCTAAATGTTCAAATCAGGGCAAACAAGGATTACTCAGAGGCAGGAACCAGGGCTTTAAAGAGCCTGGGATATAATTATAAATTAAAGGCAATATTAGAGACAGTGTGACTCTAGAGTGCTTCAGTGAGGGAAGTGAATGAGGGGTGTGGGAAGCATGAGAAACGTAAGACAGGGACCCTCGTGGATGTCTCCACGGCCCCTCCCCAGTGCCTTACCACCAGCAGGTACTCCACCAGTAGTACTGGTTACTTACCAGCAAGTAGCATTCAACTGTGAGTCTTTATATGTTTTAAATCAGATGTTTCGTTTTGTTTTCCTAATTGTAGCTGGCGCTCAAGATCGGATTGGTTGGGCCTTTGGCCTAGGATTGGAAAGAATAGCCATGGCCCTGTATGACATCCCTGATATCCGCCTCTTCTGGAGTGAGGATGAGCGTTTCCTGAAGCAGTTCCGCGTGTCAGATATCAACCAGAATGTGAAATTTCAGGTAAAATTACTTGAAGAATATAATAATGATAATAATAATAATAATATAATGGTTTTTAAGAATTAAAGGGTAATATACTTGAAAAGAAACTCATGGAATTTAAAAATAATGTGTATTTGAAGTTTTTTTAAATAAGATTATTTATTTATTTATTTGAGAGAGACCACGAGCAAGAGAGCAGGAGAGAACATGACCAGGGGAGAGGGATAGAGGGGGAGAGAGAAGCAGGCTCCCCGCTGAGCAGGGAGCGCGATACAGGGCTCTGTCCCAGGACCCTGGGATCATGACCTGAGCAGAAGGCAGACACTGAACTGACTGAGCCACACAGGCACTCCTTGGAAAGAAATTTTTAACTAGAGGTCCATAAAGACACAGGAGTTCATAAACCATCAGAAATTGTATACAGAAAAATAAGAGATTTTTCAAGATTTTAGAGCAAAGAACTCACTTTGGGCTTTGTTAATGACCATTTTATCATTATGAAATAGTCATCTTAATCACTGATAAAACTTTTAAAGTTTAGTTTTCCTGATACTAATGTAGACACATTGGCTTTCTTTCTTTTTTTTTTTTTTTTTTTAAGATTTTATTTATTTATTTGACAGAGATAGAGACAGCCAGCGAGAGAGGGAACACAAGCAGGGGGAGTGGGAGAGGAAGAAGCAGGCTCATAGCGGAGGAGCCTGATGTGGGGCTCGATCCCATAACGCCGGGATCACGCCCTGAGCCGAAGGCAGACGCTTAACCGCTGTGCCACCCAGGCGCCCCCACATTGGCTTTCTTATGACTAGTGTTTGCAATGTGTGTCCTTTTCCTCATTTTCACTCTAGGTCCTTATATTAAGTGTGCTTCTTGTAAACTGCATAGAGTTGGGTCTTTTCTAGATAAGCCTGGATTTAATTGGAGTGTTGAATACCTCTTACATTTGCTATAATTACATGGGAGAGTCTTGGGCTTAATTCTGTCATTTTTTATTTCTTTCCCTTTCCACCTTCTCTTCTTTCTTCATTTGGAAACTGAGGTTTTGTGTTTCTTGGTTTGCTTGTTCTTTTATTCCATTTTATTACCCCTGTTCCTGTTCAGTCTCACCGTTTTATATTTTTTAAAAAGATTTATTTATTCATTATTTTAGAGAGAGAGAGAGCACGAGCTGTCCGGACCCCGAGACCATGACCTGAGCCGAAATCAAGAGTCGGTCATTCAACCGACTGAGCCACCCAGGTGCCTCTCCATTTTGTATTTTTAAATGGCTCTTCTAGATTACAACATGCATAATTAACCCATCACCCTTTACCATGGTAACTATTATACAACTTCACGAGACATTTAACAGCCTTCAGGAGTGTGGTTTTGTTTGCTCCTCTTGAATTTAATATTACTATTATTTTACTCCTCCATGTATTATAATCCCACAGTATATCAGTCTATTTGCTTGCAATAGCCAGTCGTCTTTTTAAAGAGACTTAAAGCTATGTCGCTTTATATCTCCCTTGATATTTACCCCACCGATCATCATTCCTTTCTGCCGATCTTCGTTTTTCTCTGTGATCATTTCCCTTTGGTCTGGAGAACTTCCCTTAATATTTTCCTGCAGTGCAGCATGAGTGTTCACTTCTGCTTGTCTGGAAATGCCTTTGTTTCACCCTGACTTTTTAGGAGTATTTTCTACGAGTATAGGTACCTAGGTTGCCAGTTTGTGCGCGTGTGTGTACGTGTGGGCGCGAGTGGATGTGTGTGTGCACGTATGGACACGTAGGTGTGTATGTGTGTGCGCGTGTGTGTATGTTTGTGTGAGTGTGCGCGTGTTTTCCTTTCACCTCTTGAAACATGTCATTTCATTGCCTTTATCTTTGTGCTCTGGTTTTCAGTGGTTTGACCTATGTGTGATTTTCTGTTTTCCTGTTTGGGGTTTCACTGGGTTGAGTTAATGTCCTTCAACTACCCTTGAAACCTCACTTAATATCTCTTCCAACAATTGTACTTTATTCTTTCTTTTCTTTTCAGGCAGCAGCTGCATGTATGTGAGACCATTTGAAATTATGCCATAGTACTCTGATTCTCAGGGTGTATGTTTTATTACTGGTTTTTTTTTTTTTTTTAGCTCACTGCTTTATTTTGGATAGTTTTTATTCTCTTATCTTTGTGTTTATTAACCTTTTCTATTTTGTCCATTTAACCATTAAGACCCTCTAATGAATTCATTTTGCACTTATTCTACAATTTCTATGTGCTTCCTTTTCAGAGTTTTTAGTACTCTGGTGAATTCTTCATCTTTTCACCCATTTTGTACACTTTCCTTTAAATTCTTTAGCATCTTCATAATTGTTTTTAAGTCCTGTCTGTCAATTCCAGCCATTTTGTTATCTATTGTTCTCCTTTTATTCTTTTTTCTTTGTTTTGGGTCACATTTTTCCTGCTTTTCCAATTACCTCACTTTTATATTGTGTATAAAAGAACAAAGAAGCCGAAGTAGGTAATATCTGTCCTCAGAAAGCCTTGTCTTTTCCCGTCAGGCAGCTAAGGTGACTAGGCGAGATCTCTTCGTTCTAATCAGGAGTTGAACTGGATTCCGGATTTCACATCTGATTTCCTGTTGATGGGGAGATCTGGCTCCACGGTAGAGTCTGGGATCTCTGCACGTGAGATTACGTCTCTGTCCTTTCCGCCCGATTGCCAGCTTCTTTACCACCAGTGCTTGACAGGCAAAAGTAGGCTGAAGGAGCACTGGCTGGCCGTGGGGGCTCGCCATTCCTCCACCTCCCGGTCCGCCGTACTAGCCGGTGCTCGGCTGAGAAAAGGTCGGCTTCTGTCTCATTGCAGCCAGGTTTCTTCACCGAGACAGGCTAGCTCTTCTGCCTGCTCACGCGCCGGGGCTGAAAGCACCCAGCAGTGCCTGTCCACCCCAGAAGGGCTCCTCTCCCTCTGGAATTCTGCTGGATTAGACTTGTATCCAGATCTCCTCAATGTCTTGCATGACAAATAAGATTTCCAAATTTATTGTGTTCTCATCATTACAGTGGGACCAATGGTTTTCTGTGACCTTTTGTGTCCTTTTCCCAAAAGTGGAAAAATCTCCTACAACTTATGCACATTTTTAGTTTCACCTTTAGTGGCCTTTAAAAAAAATCGTTTTTTTTTTGTTTTTTGTTTTTTTGTTTTTTGTTAAAGTAAGCTGTTTATTTTTGTTCTAGCACCAGGTCCTTCTAGGTTAATTTAGAATAAAGCTCCATCTAAATGATCAAATGTAAAAACCTGACTAGGGATGCCAAGTTTTCCTCATTCACCTTTTCATTTTTTCAGTCATTTATTTAATTGGCAAATACTGATGGAACAGCAGCCAACACTGTACAGAGCAGGGCGCTCGACGCTGGCGGGACACTCACAGACGACTAACAGTTGCTGCCAAGTCAGTGGCTCAAGTCCTATCTTAAGTGCACTTTAACTGTCACCTCTTGGGAGACGCAAAGATATCCAAGAAGAGACCATGGGTGTCTTGTATTACATGTCATTTTTTGTTGTTTCTTCTGCCTTCCCTGGCTCACGGTCTCAGTCTGTTCTCTCTCGGGTGCTGACTGCGAGCGGGCCTGCTCCCCCGTGCAAGTGGCTACCGCTTCCCGGCGCCCGAACGCGGCGGCTCCCTCCCCCTTCCGTTTATCTTCCGATATCTGTGCCCGGTTTCATGGCTCCCTGCTTCGTACCTCAATACTCAGCGCTGGAGATGTTCATTTGTAGAGATCCAGATGCATCTTCCTGCGTCTCAGGCTGATTCCGTGGGTGTTCAGGATGGTCTGGTACCTATCCAGCTCGACTCAGGGGACTGGCTGAAAAAGGGGTCCCCTACTCCTCCGCCATCTGAACTCCTCCCTCTGCCTTCCAATTTCAAAGTCAGTGTATGCATACTCGCACTATAATGTGATTTCAGTGGCTGTCTTTATGTAGTAAATTTAAGAACTTCTGATGGACTAGTTAGGATTTGATCGCTGAAAAAAATATCTGCCCATAAAATACTTTGTGAATTACAGATCACAGAGAGCTGTTTCCTAATTGTTCACCTGTAATTAGTATTTATTGATTATATTCCGCGTTAGCTCCCTGTTGCTGGCATTGCAGTTACCACAAACCTAGCGGCTTACAACAACATCCTTTATTATTTTATAGTTCCAGAGGTCAGAACCGTAAAATCAGTCTGACTGGGCTAAGGCGAAGGTGTCAGCGGGGCTGATTCCTTCCGGTGGTTCGAGGGGGAAAATCCATTTCCTTGCCTGTGAGAGCTTGTAGGGCTGTTCTCATTCTCGGATCATGGCTTCCCCTCACACTGCCTTTTCCCCTCTCCTTCCCTCTGTGGTCACATCACCTTCTCTGAATTTTTGTCTTCCTCTTACAAGAAAAGGACCCGTTGTGATTACATGAACTCACCAGGATGATTCAAGATAATCTCCACATCCCAAGATCCTTTCTTAATCACATCTGTAAAGTTCTTTCTGAATGTAAGGTAACCTGTTCACGGCTTCCGGGCCTTAGGACGTGGGCATCTTTGGGGGGCCGTTATGCAGCTTAGCACATATACCTTTACATATTCTGTTTTCATCCTGGCAGGTGTAAGAGAGCAGATTTTGTGGCTGGATATAAGTAATGCAGACAGTACTGGAGCGTTAGCAGTTTTTAGCTATTTGTCTGGAGCGGTCATGGTTACATATACGAGAGGAATGAGGCTCATTTCGTCACTTAATGTTGTTGGCCCGTCTTAAGGCTATTTCACATGATCATTCTACTATGCAAGACTCTTCTCCAGAGCGGACGGAAGGAACGTGGGTGAAGGTCTGCTGGCAGCTGTGAGTGTGTGGCTTCTCTGGCTGGGAAACTCGGAGCCGTTTGGGAATTGTATTGTGCAGGGCTGGCAGGAGGCAGAAATTTCTTTTCTTTCATCTCCCTTCAGGCCATCCAAGATTATGTTTTAGGCTCTCGGCTTCTCTGGCATCTTCCTCTGCACAGTCTCCGTGGTCTTCTAAATCCATCCGTCCGCCTCGCTAGGCTGGCTCTCTTCCAGGGGCTAGCAGCAGTCTGATTTTTCTCACCCCAGGGCCTCATCTATGCCGCTCTTTCCCGAATACCTTCAAACCGTCGTGTGCATCTAGGAAGTAGGAAACTCACGTTATAATGTGATTTGGATTTTTGGTGTCTGCTGTACATGGTTTGAGCTCAGCACTTTGTCTGTCGTGGCTCTCTTTGCCCAGCCTTGAGTGGTGCCTGAAATACAGGGATGAACACGCTGGTGGTCTTATCATCCAAGCGTCTTCTTATTCTGCACAAGAGATCTTTGTCCCGCACTCTAGCTCCCCTGGCTGGGCTTGTATTCTGGCGTTTGGGCACTTGCTCTGTGTACCTTTGCCACCTCCCCTCGGTGACATTCACTGCTTCCGTGCACGGAGTTGAATCTTCAACAATCCAAGTTTTGTTCGTCTTTGAAGTGTTCTTTAAATAGTCCTAGATGGTGAATTCAATACTCAGTGCTATACAGAGTAATTCTTGTTGAAAACCATTCGTTAATCACCATCGTGAATTGTATTTATAAATTTTACTTAAATATTGTGAATTCCACATGTGTCCAGAGTTGCTCACGAGGTCAGTCCCTATTTGATGAAATAATGCAGCAACGTTGGTAGTTCTCTTTTCTCCCAGTTAAGGAGTTTTATTGGCTCTCTTCTGTGGGCCCAGGCTGTATTTGTCCGTAATCCTGAATATTAGTTCAAACCCTTGTCCCTGCCGCAGGAGTAGGTGAGCATGGATGGGCGTGGCTTGCAGGCTTCCCCGCCCACACCCTGCGTAGGAGCGTAGTAGGAACAGTCACACTTAGTGGTTAACACTCATTTCGGCCTCACTCTGTGCTCAGGATTCTAAAGACCTTATGTGCCTGAATGTAGTCCTCTTAATATCCCTCTGAGTTTGGGTACGATTATTCTTTGCACTTTACGGTTGGGGAAATGGTCGAGGGAGAGAGCCCAAGCAAGAGGAGCGAGCAGCAGGCAGAGGGAGAAGCAGGCTGCTCGCTGAGCAAGGAGCAAGATGTGGGGCTCGATCCTAGGACCCTGGAATGAGGATTTAAATTTTTCTAACAGTTCCGAAGATTGGTGTACAGTTTATAGAAAAATAAGGCATGGAGTGAAGTGGTCCAGTTGATCAACTTACTGGCAACGAGCTGTGTGTGTTCACGCCTCGCCCACTTGAGGTGCACATGCGTCACCCGAGGCTCTTGTTAAAATGCAGATTCTGATTTAGTGTGGCCAGCACGGAGCCTGAGACTCGTGTTGCTAACAGACTACAGACGATGCTGACGCTGTCGGGCTACGGAGCACACTCCGAAGCTGTGGAAGGACGGACAGAATCATCTTCCTTGTCAGAGCCTCCCTACCCCACCTTAAAACGAGACGATAAAGTGAGATAGCCTGACCAGGTGATTAAACTCACTTCCTCCACTGTGCATTCTAGATTTCGGCTTAGTGTAACTGATGTGGGAAACAAAGGCAGAAGAGAAATTATTAAATTTCCTTACTACTTGCCACCCATTGACAAGTCCTTGAAACAGGCAGAGTGACCTTCCTCTAGGGACTCAATTGCCTTGAAGTGGATACCTTGCTAAGGCAAAGGGCAAT
Organism: Ursus maritimus; assembly: GCF_017311325.1. Lineage (NCBI taxonomy): Eukaryota > Metazoa > Chordata > Mammalia > Carnivora > Ursidae > Ursus > Ursus maritimus. The sequence continues at coordinate 17,194,476 of NW_024425564.1, forward strand.
CTTAGCCCAACCCCCAGGCTCCTGTAAGTCTACTTTAACATATAAAAATTCCTTTGGAAACTTCCTTTATCTCTACCCCCTAAGATACGTGTTGACAATCATCCCCCAAGCTTATGACCCACAGATATCCATCTGAAGGGTCTCATGACTGAGTTTTTACTAAACAGTAACAAATGATCTTTTCCCAACAATAGCAAGCCTCCTCAGGTCTTGGAAACCTTGTTTCCAAAATACCTGGGAGGCTTAAGCTATCCCTAACCCCCTCCCAACTTGAAAGTATATCATGGGCCACTCCTCGTGACCCCAGTGCAGCTCTTTCTGCCCATGGGTTCTGTCCCCATGTTTTAATAAAACCACCTTTTTGCACCAAAGACGTCTCAAGAATTCTTTCTTGGCTGTTGGCTCCGAACCCTAACATATTTCCTACATCATAACTATTACAATAAGCAGATCTGTGAATTACGATTCCTTTGAACTAATCTTGAAACTCTTCTTTCTTCTTGCCCTCGAATTTGTTACCATGAATTTCAGTTGCAATCCTGTAACACTTTTGTTTTTATGACCTGCCAAAGGGCTTCCTTCCTTCTTCCTTTCCTTCTTTTACTCTTCGCTTCTGTCCTCCCTCCCTCCCTCCTTCCTTCCTTTCTTCCTTTCTTCCTTTCTCTGTCTCTCCCCCTCTCTCATTCATTCATTCATTCATTCATTCATTTTTTTGTATTTGTCAGTATGAAGGGACTGTGTGAATAAACTCGTACAGTTTAAATGCATATTTAAAACATTATGCTTAAGTCAGAGATTTGTGTGCTTTATTTATGAAGAGAAAGCAGTAGTACTTAATTTGGGAAAAAACGGAACTAGAGATGTGAAGGATGAAGCTGGATGTGCACAGGATGCAGTGCAGCCCTCAGCAGGACGGTAACCGTGAAGGTCATCTCTGAGGTCAATCACAGATCGACTCCTGTGGGAAACTGTGTTAGAGTTGGCCTAGCTCTCCCTATAGTACGGAGCATCAACGGGGATGCTTGCTTATATGAAGACCGGGAGTTTCTAGAGGCCAGGGTTGGCCATTTTCCCTTATTGATGTCTTCCAGCAATCCTAGTTCAACGGCCGATATGTTGTATGTTAATATGTTTGGTACCTTATAATATTTGTTTGTTGAGTGCAGGCCACAGGGCTAACTGCTTGGCTGATCTTATAGCTTTCATTCATCACAATCTAATGGGGTGGGTACTATCAACTGATTTCACTGGTGATGCAGCTGAAGCTAGGAACCACCAAGTACTCAGCTAAGAGAACTGTCGTAGTAAGGGACACAGCTAGGATTTTGTCTGCAGCTGACTGCAGAGAGCTCCCGATGGTGAAGTAGTAAACTCTGTTGTGCCTAGACGGAAACACTGTTCTGGAATCAGGAAGACGAAATTGACAGTTCCTGACGTCACGTTTCCAATCTGGAAGAAGAGGCAGCTTTATCAAGAGATAATTATAAACTAATATAGAGTCAGTAACGGAGCCGTATACGTGCTTGTAGACTTTGCTGACACTGACCAATGCATGTGGAGGTCAAAATTGTCTTCTTCCTTTTTTTTAATCCTTTTTTGCTAGTTTAATTCTCGAAATCCCTCCATGTCTCTCCAGAATTGTGTTAGGACTTTGAGCCTGTGATTACTCGCTAATCTCCATGGCTTGGAATAGCTCCTAGATCTAGTTCTGCCGTCATTATCATAAATGTTGTCTGATAGAGACTTAATGCAGGATTATGCAGAGTTTCTTCATTCTATTCCCAAATAAATCCAGCTGTGAGAATCCCACCAGCTTCATTGTATTGCAATGATATGAATGACTCTCCAATTTTTTCACTATTTCCATGTGAATTTTTTCCCCAACTCACATATACACAGAAAACAGATAAGTATTTTTCTTTTTCTAGAAAGGGATGGTTAGCCCAAGAAACTGCAGGTGTACCTCATTTTAGTCTGCTTGTTTTATTGCATTTCATAGATACTGCATTTTTTACAAAATGAAGGTCTTTGGCAACCCTGTGTCCAGCACGTCTGTTGGCTTCATTTTTCCAGTATCGTTTGCTTGCTTTGTGTTTCTCTGTCACATTTTGGTACTTCTTGCAATACTTCAAGCGTTTTCATTATCATTATATTTGTGAGGTGATCTGTGATCAGTGATCTTTGATGTTACTAGTGCAATTGTTTGTGGCACCACAAACCAAGCTAAGACACTGAACGTAATTGAAAAATGTTGTGTGTGTTCTTGCCGCTCTACCGACCACCCAGTCCCCCATCTCTCTCCCTCTCCTCACGTTCTCCTATTCTCCGAGACACAACAATATTGAAATCAGACCAATTAATCACCCTACATGGCCTCCAAGTGTTGAAGTGAAAGGAAGAGTTGCCCATCTCTCACTCTAAACCAAAAGTTAGAAATGATTAAACTTCCTCACTTCCTTCAAATGCTAACATAGGCCAAAATAGGCCCCTTGCCCCAAACAGTTAGCCAAGTTGTAAATGCAGAGAAAAGTTCTTGAAGGAAATTGAAAGCGCTACTCCAGTGGACACACGAATGATAAGAAAGCAAAACAGCCTGGTTGCTGATGTGGAGAAAGTTTTAGTGGTCCAAACGAAAGACTACCAGCCATAACATTCCCTTGAGCCAAAGCCCAATCCAAGGCATGACCCTAACGCTCCCCAGTTCTGTGAAGGCTGAGAGAGGTGGGGAAGCTGCAGAAGGAAAGTCTGAAGCTAGCAGAGCTCGGTTCCTGGCTTTAAGGCAAGACGCCGTCTCCGTAACATCAGAGTGCAAATGTAAAGCTACAAGTGCTGATGTGGAAGCTGCCGCAAACCATCCAGAAGGTCTAGCCAAGGTCACTAATGACGGTGGCTGCACTAAATGACATATTTTCAGTGTAGACCAAACAGCCTTCTATTGGAAGAAGATGCCATCTAGGACTTTCATAGCTAGAGAGGAGAAGTCAATGCCTGCCTTCAAAGCACAGGCTGACTTTCTTGTCAGGGACTAATGCAGCTGGTGACTTGAAGTTGAAACTGATGGTCGTTTACTATTCCAGAAATCTTAGGGCCTTTATGAATTATGCTAAATCTCCTCTTCTTGTGCTCTCTAAATGGAACCACGAAGCCTGGATGACAGCACATCTGTTTACATCATGGTTTACTGAGTATTTTAAGCTCTCTCTTGAGACTTACTGCTCAGAAAGATCCTTTTCAAAATATGACTGCTTATTGACAATGCACCTGGTCACCCAGCAGCTCTAATAGAGACGTACAACAAGATGAATGTTGTCTTCATGCCTGCTAACACAACATCCATTCTGCACCTCATGGGTCAAGGAGTGATTTTAACTTCCATGTCTTAGTATTTAAGAAATGCATTTTGTAAGGCTGTAGCTGCCAGAGATAGTGATTCCTCTGATGGATCTGGGCAAACTGTATTGAAAACATTCTGGAAAGGATTCACCATCCTAAATGCCATTAAGAACATATATGATTCATGGGAAATGATCAAAATATCAACATGAACAGGAGTTTGAAAGAAGTTGATTCCAACCCCCATGGATGACTTTGAGGGCTCAGGACTCCAGTGGAGGAAGGAACTGCAGATGTGGTGGAAACAGCAAGAGAACTAGGATTAGAAGTGGAGCCTGAAGATGGGACTGAACCGCTGCCATCTGGTGATAAACTTGAACAGATGAGGAATTGCTTCTTGTGGACTACCAAAGACCGTGGTTTCCTGAGATGGCACCTGCTCCTGGTAAAGATGCCGTGAAGACTGTTGAGATGACAACAGAGGATTTAGAATGTTACATAAGCTTAGTTGATCAAGCAGCGGCAGGGGTGAGAGGATGGACTCCAGTTTGAAAGAAGCTCCACTGTGGGTAAAAGGCTATCAAACAGCATTGCGTGCTACAGAGAAATCATTAGTGAAAGAAAGAGCCACTCACTGTGGCAAACTTCATTGATGTCTTATTTTAAGAAATTGCCAGAGTTCCCCCAACCTTCAGCAGCCACCAACCTGATCAATCAGTAGTCATCAACGTGAAGACAAGACCCTCCACCAGCAAAAAGACTACAATTCACTGAAAGCTCGGATGATGGTTAACAATAAAGTATTTTTAATTAAGGTATATACATTGTTTTTTAAGACATAATGCTATTACACATTTAATAGACTTCAGTATAGTATAAATATAACTTTTATATGTACTTGGTGAACCAGAAAATTCATTTGGCTTGCTGTATTGTGATATTTGCTTTATTATGAACCTGTAATAGAAAGAGGTAGAGGAAGATGTGGGAAAGATGACCATCTACAGAACCTTTTGTATGTGCTTTGTAATCATTGTTGACTGCAAAATGAGGAGAGATGCAATGAGCAAGAGAATGGACAAGTTTGTATTGGGAATCATTATAGTGCTTATATGTAAAGCATTTATATCAGAACCTATCACATAGTAACTGTCTCATCCAGGTTAACTAGTATTCATATTTTTATCACCACCACTACTAATACTGTCACCAGCACCACCATAACTACTATAGAACATAACTCTTCTGAGCACAGCAGCTACAGTCCTCATGATTCCGGGCCCTTCCTGCCCATAATTTCCATCTTTAGCTTGCTTTGCCAGCATTGGTGTTATGTAACTCCACTCTTACGATGTTAGGACGTTTCATTGACCTGTAGTCTATGGAGTCCTCAGTACTGTGGCCCCATGTTTGTATTGGAGCCTCTGTCCTCAGAGGCCTGTGGATTTATGACTGTTTTTTGCTTTTGTTAAGGCAGGGGATGTTGTGATACATTTACATATTTCAAAAATTGCTACCACAAATTTCTTTTTTGTTTAAGGCACTTTAAAAAAAACAAGAATGAAGTCTTCAGTGTCTTCCCCCACAGCTCTCTTGTAGTGTAGTTTAGAAGGATGTGTGTTACATGACCTTTATATGTACACACATTCAATGTCCATATTACATTTTCTTGGCTATTAACCTTGGAGATGTACAAGAACTTCCTATTTATAGACAACACATTAAATTTCAAATCTTGCCAACATCCATAAAATCTGACGAATTATGTGCAGTATATTTTAGAAATTATCTGACTAGAGGAGATTTTGGTATTTTTTAAAAAATGATTTTGTGTATTTATTTATTTTAGAGAAAGAGAGAGAGAGGACACACAGGGGTCGGGGGGTGGAGGGGCAGATGGAGAGGGAGAGAGAATCCCAAGCAGACTCTGCGCTGAGCACAGAGCCCAGTGTGGGGCCTGATCCCACAACCCTGAGATCATGACCTGAGCTGATCCAAGAGTCAGACCCTTAACCAACTGAGCCACCCAGGCGCCCTCGGGAGGTTTTGGTATTTCTGTCTCTGGAACCAGAGGGATACATTAATACTGTACAGAATCATCTAAACTGGATACTAATAGTTGATAGATCATAAAGTTAAAAGTTACAGTTTTAGAAAATATTTCATAATGTATATGTGTTTCAAACTATCACATTGCACACCTTAAAAATATATACAATTTTGATTTGTCAATTATACCTTCATAAAGCTGGAGAGAAAAAGTTACAGTTTTAAAAGGAAATCATCGGAATAGAGACCAGAAACAAATACAGTTTTGAAGAAATTGTCATAGGAAAAAAGAACACGCCAATTAAATAAGGATGAGTAGATCAGTGGGTTTTCTCCCCAGGTATGAATATGGGAAGTTGTTGTTACAGGTTGCAGTAGGGGTGCTTTTGGCTTCAAGAAAAAGACAACTCAAAATAGTTTAAATAAGAAGAACAATAGCAGGCATCCCTCAGTGATGCCAGGGGTCTAGAACCTCGAACGCTTTCCCCCTCAGGCTTGAAAGATGGCGGCAGGAGCATTGAGCATCACCTCATATAAGATCCAGAAGCAGAAAACAGAACACTTTTGTTTCCTTTTTTAAGTGTGAGGGAAAGGTTTCCAGAAGTCCTCAACAGAGTCTCTTCGCCTCATTTTCAAGGTGGTTGGAATGGTCTGTGAAGGTGGCTTGCTGTTTTCTGATACTTATACTGAACTCATTACAATAAGGCTTATTCTTCTGCATTATTTCACTACCGGCAATGCTGGATGCTTACAATTAGGCCCCTTGGTAGTGCTGTCTCTTATTACCACAGCCATTTTTATGAATAAACAGTCACTTATGAAATGGGATGGTGAGGCTCCTCGAAAAGCTATTCCAGCCTAAAACCTGCCTTCCGATGGCTAATGCTTGAAATCATCCCTTAGAGTTTGACCCCTCATCAAACGTGAAATATTCCTTTTGCCTAGAATATGCTGTACCTACTCTCCTCGGACCACTGGGTGGGGTCCCCGAACGTGTGTGGCTATGGGACATTTTCTTCTCTATCTCAAATTGAGTATAGAAATCAGGGTCACCGTGGCATATCCAACCATGTTAACTATCTTGGCCAAAGGGGAAAAGGGCTGAAATACTAACCTCAAAGCCATTCAACCTGGGCATGAGATCCTGGGACTCGTCAGAGACATAACAAGTGTTGATTGGAGCCAATTCAAATGGAAAATTGAAGGTTTATATTAATGTTCTGGGGACCAAATTGAAGCCAAGTAGTTTACCTTACTAAATTCTTTGTCAAGAAAGGTAAGTGTGGTTGTTCCGTGTCTTTAATATATCTCATCCCGCGCAACAGGAAAAACACATCTCTTCACTGTTCCAATTAGAGGCGGGCTCTGCTCCTTCACTCAGAGGACAAGAGGAGCATTTGGGTTCATCTGAAACGTTAAGACTTAAAGTCAGCCTGCGTTTAGATAGAGAAATGAGAATTACTCTGTGATCACATTATTGCACAGGTTTTTACACTTTGTGCCTTTACATTGGTATTCTGTGTCTGTAATCTTGTGATCTTGAAAATGAAGGACGGTTAAAGTAAGCAGTAATTTATATGGTAGATAGCTTAATTATTCTTCCTATCACTTGGTTGAGTAATGAATCAAATGTTTTCTTTCAATATGAAGGAAGAATTTATTTTCTGAAGGGCCTCCCTATGAGTTTTATAAATGACAATTATAGACTGTAATTCACTACTAGAGAGAGTGAATGAGAAATACATGACCCTTGTAGAGTTCATTCGGCAGGTTTTGAACTCCAGGTTAACTGCTGTTTGAGAGCCAAATAGCTTTTTTAATTTTATTTTTTTAAAGATTTTATTTATTTATTTGACAGAGAGAGAGACAGCCAGCGAGAGAGGGAACACAAGCAGGGGGAGTGGGAGAGGAAGAAGCAGGCTCATAGCGGAGGAGCCTGATGCGGGGCTCGATCCCAGGACAGTGGGATCTCACACCCTGAGCCGAAGGCAGACACTTAACAACTGAGCCACGCAGGCGCCCCCATTTGTTTTTAAAATGGAAATATTCTAAACATATAAACATCTATTTCTTGATTTGATTTGCTAATAACATAGGATTGTGTGCCCTCTTCCCAGCTAAGCCGTTACCTCTCTCAAATATGCTAGGATTTTACCACAGATTCTTCTAGAGAGTGAAAGCATCAAAAGTGCAGTTGACCCACCTAAGCCTCCCCGATGACGTTCTCCTTCCCGCTGTCCTCCCCAGAGGTGACCCCTGACTTCAATTTGATGTTGGCCATTCTTATGTTATTTGTAGGTATTAAAAAACAGTTTGTAGGATTGCTTCAAAGTGCATAGTAAGTGGCCAAAATAGTTAAAAGATAGAAATTCCGGCAGATGTTATGAGAAAATTGAGTGGATTCTAAAATGTATATAGAAACACAGAGGGCCAGGAATGGCCAAATAACCAACGTGATATGATTTGCTTAATCTGATGTCAAGTCCTTTTTAAAAGCTACGTGGACAGAGAGGCTGGCAGGACGCAGTGAGAAGCCCAGGAACATGCCTCTGTTTCACGCTAGACCTGTCACCACTCCTGCACTGTGGGACAGACAGACAGAAGGAGTCTTTTATGCAAGCGGAGCGGGGAAAATTGAGTGTCCATGTGGAAAAAATAGAACTTGACCCCAGTTTCCTAATTATTCAAAAATGAATTCTAGGGGATTTGTAAATCTGGATGCAAAAAGCAATTTGTTAGCTACTGACTTCTTTGAAAGAGCCATTTTACCAGGAGTGATTCTTTGATTCTTATTGGAGTAAATTGAATTGGGGAGAGATTGAGCTAAATGAACTACGGTAATGTAAAAATAAAGCCTAATTCAATGTCTGATCTTAAAAGTTTTGAAATGCATATTTATTTAATGTCACTCTAAGTTTTTTTTTGTAAAGCCTTTTATCAAATAAGAGATGTTTCCTTCCATTTCTAGTTGTCTAAGAGCTTTTCCATAATCATAAATGACTAAAAATTTGTCAATAATTTGATGTTTAATATATAAATACATATATTGTCCATATATTTAAAAGCAGCCTCATAATTTTTTGGCTTTATTCTGTTCATATGGTGACATATAGTGATTATTTTTTGCATATTAACGCTTTCTATTCCTGAAATAAGTATGGTTGGAATATATGGTCTTTTTTGTATATTTCTGGATTTGATTTGCAAATAATTGTTTGGGATTTCTAAATTTGTGTTCGGGGTGAAATAGATCTGCAGTTTTCTGTTTCTTATATTCTTATCAGGTTTTGATGTTAAAATTATTCTACACTCATAAAACTAATTTGGAAGGTTTTTTTGTTTTGTTTTGGGTTTTTTTCTATTCTCTGAGGCACCATTTTGAAGATCAGCATTATTTCTTTCTTAGAGTGTCTGATCCAGCTTACCAGTGAAGTTATTGGGGCCTGGAGTCCTCTTTGTGGGAAGTTTTTAACCACAGGTTAAATTTCTTTTTTTTTTTAATAATAATATTTTTTTATTATATTATGATTTCTTAACAGTTATTAGGCTATTCAAATTTTGTTTTCTCTTGGGTCAGTTTTGATAAATTGTATTTTTTCTAGTACTTTGTTTCATCTAACTTTCAAATAATGTATTACATAAAGTTGTTTGTATTATTTTCTTATTATTTCTACTTTAAAAAAATATGTTTAATTGGGGTGCCTGGGTGGCTCAGTCACTTAAGCTTCTGCCTTGGGCTCAGGTCATGATCTTGGGGTCCTGGGATTGAGCCCCATAGCAAGGCTGGCTCCCTGCTCAAAGGGGAGTCTGCTTCTCCCTCTGCCTCTGCTGCTCGCTCCCCTCTCCCACTCATGCCCCCCCTCAAATAATTTAAGAAAAACTATTTTTAATTAGTCAGTAGTTAAGCATAGTTACTAACATTTTATCTAATTCAGTACTCATCTTTTTTTTTTCCCCATACTGAGACTTTTCCTAGATTTTGCTTTTCTTTTTAATGAAGTTTATCCTTTGAATGTTTTTTCTGTGAGGGATCATAAGTGGTAAACTCTTTTGGTCTCTGTATATCTGAAAGTGTCTTGCAGTTGCCCTCATTCTTGAATGATAACTTAGTGGGGCATAAAAGGGTGGTCATTCTGCTGTATCACTCCGAAGCTGCGACTTCTGGCCTTTGTAAGTCTGATTTAGTTAAATTGTCATTTCTTTTTAGATAGTAATGCCTTTACTCTTGGGTGATGTTTAAGGCTTTCACTTTACGTTTGATATCCTCCAATTTTACTATGTTGCATGTTGGTGTGGATTTATCTTTATTTATCCCACTTAATACTTGAAGGATACTTTTATTCAATTCTAGAAAAATCTGTGTTATGGTCTCTCTGAGTAGTGGTTCTCCTCCATACACTCTTTTAGCTTTATTGTGGAGTCTCCGGTTGTTGTATGTTAGTGCTTCTTAGTTATCAGCCATGTATCAACTATTCTTTGGTACTGTTTATTTCTTTGTCCTCCTGTGTCAGTGAATCTCTCAGTAATTTCTGCCAACTTAGTAGTTTTCTCTGAGGGTTTGTTTGGTTTTTTGTTTTTTTAATTTTATAACTTCTTATTTCCAAGATCTCTAGTTCCTTTTCAGCTCCAACTTTTTGTTTTATTTCTTCCTGGTTTAATTTTCTAATTCCTTGCTTTTTAAAATGGTTGTTACTTTGTTTAGCAATTTGAATACCTCCATTATTGCTTATTTTAAAGGCTTTAGCTATTCTATAATATTAATTTTACCTAAAGTGAGTTCGTGCCTGGGTGTTGATTTAGTTTGTTGTGTTTATTTTTCAGTGTTTTCAAAAATCTGGCTTTGCAAACTCATTTTATATACCTGTTCATTTTTTCTTCTTTTTTTAAAAATTACAAGCACTGTACTCATCCCTCCTTGTCTACCGGCCTCATATGATCTAGACGTGGTCCCAATGTGCCCCAGCTGACAATGATCTTATAATGGCATTTTAGAGGACCCCCCTCTTGATTATAATACAGTCACCAAGTGAGTGAATCTGAATCTGTTTTTGTTTATTTATTCCCTTTGTTTTTGAGATTCCACATATAAGTGAAATCATATGGTATTTGTCTTTCTCTATCTGGTTTATTTCATGTAACATAATACCCTAGGTCCATTCATGTTGTTACACGTGGCAAGATCTCATCCTTGTTTACATCTGCGTAATATTCGTGTGTGCGTGTGCATGTGTGAGAGAGAGAGAGTGAGTTGACATATATATGTGTATCTTCTTTATCCATTCATCTGTTGACAGACAAGCTATGCTTCCATATCTTGGCTGTTGTAAGTAATACGCGATAAACATGGGGGTACCTATATAACACTTAGCTTTTGGTTGATTCTCTCCTTGTTCATCAGACACCAAGTTACATGGCATGTGTGTGTTTATAATCGTCAGCCTTTTCCTCTGCCTGATAATCCTTTGGCACAGCCCTTTTCTAGAGATGTAGCGAGGCCTCTAAGCTTTTAGTAACTCCACCCTTTCTTCTTCCAAACAACCAAAGCATGCTTTTATGTAAGTGATAACCTCCACTTCAATTTGTGTGCGTATCTACATAGATCTATGTAGTATATATTATCTATAACTACTCTGTAATATATAAAATATCACTGAGTCTCTACACTGGTGGAGTAAGTCCACTCAGACACTCTCCAAGGTCATTCCCTAGTCTGTGATGCTCTGAAAGTGAGTAGGATTTCCTTGTCTCCTCTCCCGCCCACCTCAGATTACATTGTTCCTCCTCACATGGTGGTATGGAATTAGGGAAGGAGAACCAAATTTAAATCTTTTTTAAAATCCTTTCCTCCAGAACCACTATTTATTGAGGAGCCTCAAGGGTGCCCCATCATTGTGGCCCTCCTCCTTTGTGGCTTCCTTCTGCATGCATGAAAGTAGAGATGGCTTGTCACCCTGGGCATTTGCAGTGGCTGCTGTCCCCTCGGTGGCATCACTGGCCATCCGTAAACACAGTGGATATTGAAGACTCCCTCCTCGGTTGGCTTCTGATTATTTGTGCTAACAGTGCAGAATATAAGCCTCTTTTGTCTGTCTCTGTCCTTCCGTCTTTCCGTCTCCGTTCCTCTCAATTTTCTAGGTGACACTTTTCTCTTACTCTCTGTCACTGTCGTAATATGTGGTTCTGATCCCAGTAAGGCTGTCAACATAGCAAGGAGGAAATGGTCCCGGGCTGCATGAAATCCAAAGGGAATTATTTCCCTGCTGTTTATTGAGACTATAGTTGATGTATATGAAATATGACAGGATTTATCCCAAACATAAGAACCTTATCAATTATTCTTTCAGAGAACTTTCTGAGCATCAGCTCTTGTGCCAGGCACCGTGCCTGGCATGGGGGATGCGGAGAGAGTCTAGTCCCTTGCCCCCATGCTCATGCACTAGTGGAGAGGACGTTAGTATGGATATGTGCTTTGATAAAGGTAGGCCGTGGGAGTCCCGACGAGCGGGAGGCAGTCCGGCCAATAATGAGGGGAAAGGAGACTGAGGACAAAGGCCTGGAGGCGCCACTCAGCCACGGTCTCTGGTTCTTTTAGGTTATTTATAGGGGAGTGTGCTGAGATAGAGGGGAAATGTGCACAAGGGCAAACTTTAAGGACACGAAAGTTAGGGTTTGCATTTTCTCTGGAATGCAGTTAGCAAGACAACAAATCGGATGATCAAATTTCCGTTTTAGACAGATCACAGTTGTGACAGTATGAGGGTGGCCTGGGGCACGAGCCCAGGAGTCCAGCCCGGGCCTAGCCCAGTGACTAGAGAGGAACTGATGGGAGGCTGAGGGGGGCAGTAGTAGAGAGACTAGAAGCTAGGGTTTTGGCTCACAGCATTTTCAGAGACACAGTTGAAAGTCTTGAGGTGTGAGCAGAGTGCAGGACCCTGTGCTTCACCATCTGAGTTGAGATCCAGCTCCCTCTGAGAGTTACAGGGAGTCTGTTGGTAACTTTGCCACAGCCATACAAGCAAACTGGTATTGACCTGGGCAAACTGGATGTTGAAACACTGTGGGGAAGACACGTGAGAAGCCAGGTTTCTGGCATTTGGAGCGGGCTGGATGGGAAATGAGAAAAAACAGATTGGGGAATTTACATGAGTGGAAACAATTTCAGCTTAGGATTTATTGGTGTCACCTTTGTATACACTGCTTTTTGTTGTGGTTGTCTTTGTCATTTTTTTATCTTTAAAAAAAAATTAGTTGCAGTATAGTTGACATACAATGCTATATTAGTTTCAGGTGTACAATATAGTGATTCAACAATTTTTTTAATAGTATTTTGTTATGTTAGTCACCATACAGTACATCCCTATTTTTTGATCTAGAGTTCGATGATTCATTAGTTGTGTATAACACCCAGTGCACCATGCAATACGTGCCCTCCTTACTACCCATCACCAGCCTATCCCATTCCCCCACCCCCCTCCTCTCTGAAGCCATCAGTTTGTTTCCCAGAGTCCATAGTCTGTCATGGTTCATTCCCCCTTCTGTTTACCCCCCCCTTTTTTCTTCCCTTTCTTCTCTTACCGATCTTCCTACTTCTTATGTTCCATAAATGAGTGAAACCATATGATAATTGTCTTTCTCTGCTTGACTTATTTCGCTTAGCATTATCTCCTCCAGTGCTGTCCATGTTGCAGCAAATGTTGAGAATTCATTCTTTTTGATGGCTGAGTAATATTCCATTGTATATATGGACCACATCTTCTTAATCCAGTCATCTGTTGAAGGGCATCTCGGCTCCTTCCATGATTTAGCTATTGTGGACAATGCCGCTATGAACATTGGGGTGCATATGGCCCTTCTCTTCACTGCATCTGTATCTTTGGGGTAAATACCCAGTAGTGCAATGGCTGGATCATAGGGTAGCTCAATTTTTAACTTTTTAAGGGACCTCCACACTGTTTTCCAAAGTGGCTGTACCAACTTGCATTCCCACCAACAATGTAGGAGGGATCCCCTTTCTCCACATTCTCTCCAACATTTGTTGTTTCTTGCCTTGTCAATTTTTGCCATTCTGACTGGTGTAACGTGGTATCTCAGTGTGGTTTTGATTTGAATTTCCCTGATGGCTAATGATTCTGAACATTTTTTCATGTGTCTGTTAGCCATTTGTATGTCTTCATTGGAAAGTGTCTGTTCATATCTTCTGCCCATTTTTTGATTAATTTGTTTCTTGTGTATTGAGTTTGAGAAGTTCTTTGTAGATCTTGGATACCAGTCTTTTATCTGTAGTGTCATTTACAAATATCTTCTCCCGTTCCATGGTCTTTGTCATTGTTGTTCTCTTTTAATTGTCACAGGCAAGTCCTCAGTTCGTGTAAGGTTGCTTTGGAGAGCGGGATTTGTGGGGCCGTGCCCAAGGGAGCCCTGGGTCGAGGTAGAAATTAGAAGTCAGTATAGGTGAGTCAGAGGTGAGTTCTTCTGGTAGAACCGAGGCAGGTGACGGCGGGTGTGCACATTGTTACCAAGTGAGATGAATTTGGTGAGCCAGCACTAGGGCTGGTGCTGGGGAGTTGCCACTCAAAGGACAGAGTGCAAAGATGAGCAAGTATGATACAGGTGAAGCTCCCTCCAGGCAAGAGGACACATTCACAGAGGCGGGATGGGGATAGAAGGGGGACTGCCAGGTCAGATGTATGGTTCTTCTGAGGTGCCTGCTTCAGGCTCAGGAACCTTTGCTTGAGAACACTTACAGAAACGCTAATCATCATGGAAGGCCAATATTCCATTATGACACACACATACACACAAAATCACAGTTGCTTTAAGCTTCTGGAGATTTCTTCTGGAATGTTTCTGTATGGTAAGCAGAAAATATTCTTCTCTTGACCAAAGATTAAAAACTGGAAGAAAAAAAATAAGAATCAAATATTCCAATAGGTGCCATCCACATTTGAATATTTGGAAGATCTTCCTCACTTTTTATTTTGTTGGAAATGTGAGGAAATAAGAAAGGATATCGAAAGTTGGCTTGCATTATTTGTTTAAAGCTTCAATGATCCTGAATATTATGGTATGCCCTCTGAATTCCAGTGGAATGATGAAAACCCTAACATCTCCTTTTTTTACTTTTGTGGACTTCAGCTTGCTTCATCAGCATCATATTACCATAACTTTTGCATATTTTAAAGGTAATTCAGTTGCCCTCTTCCCAGATACTGTGGATTTCTAGTTTTGTAGGATTTTTTTTTTCTTCTCACCCAGTTTCCCAATTATCACCTTGTTAGCTGCACACCTGCTACACAGAAGATTGTATTATGCCATTTAACCTTTTAAAAGAGAAAAGATAGAGTGGAAAATACACTGTGTTAATTGGCTAATTCAGCTTCAAAGAAAGTGGCCTCTGGGTGTGGAGCCTCGACGTACCTGCTGAAGGGGAGAACCTGCTTATGTAATAGATTCTAGAACCAGCACAAGAAAGACATTGACAGGTGTCTGGAATCAGGGAGAACGTCTGCACTGTCACTTCCAGCTGGGCCTTTCCCGTTCCAATCCACAGAGATCAAGCCCGATGAATAAACTCTTCTTTCCATCAGTTTCTACCCATTTCTTTCTGGAAGAGGCACCTTCGTTATTATGCCGCTCTGAAATAATTCTCATTTATCATCACATCCAGTGATTAGCTTTACTTCAGAAAAATAGATTCACTGGCTGTTTCATTTTCAGATTTCTCATGAAGATGTGGTAACTTTAAACCTAAATGGTTATTCATTTATTATACTTACTTTCACACAGTATCTATTAAAGGCAAATGTGCAGCCATTAGTATGTAAATTGAGCTTGGACCCTGAACAAATGAGGTAGAGCCTCAAACATTATTTATTGACTGATTGATTTCATTGTAATCAGAGGAGAGCCTATAGGAGTTCGTAAAACTACGGGTGGGAGGCCTGTATTAATATAAACACATGTCCATTTCATCTTGGTCTGACTTAATTCATGTCTGTTTTGTGACCTGGGGGTGTAATACCTTCATTTCAAAATGGTTTAGATGCTCACATAGCTATTAAATAATAATAGATAATGTAATGGAAAAGATTGTTGAATCCTATGAAAAAGAAAGTCTCACAGAAGTCTGTAGGAAATCCCGCCCTCAAAGCAACAGAAGTTAACAAGAGGGCACCGTGAGACCCTGATTCGAATCCCCCGTTTGGCATTTTCAGAGATGACTGGATCTGGAGCCCTTAGGTCACTCCCCTCGCCATCGTCCGACCACCCTCCCGGTTGACGAGCAGCTCCGACACCTGACCAGCTTTTTCTCTCTGCCGTCCTGGGAGCAATGCCACAGTCACTTGGCCTTCTATGAATCACACAAAGAGTATTTCCACCTCACGGATTCACTCCACAGTCACATCGGATCATCCAACCGCTGGTCTTTTGCTGCGTAGTCCCTCTCATACCACAGTCCTCTGTCCTGTCCTTCCAACTGCTACATTTCTTTTTTTTTTTTCTTTATAGAAGTATTTATTTATGAGAGAGAGCGTGTGCACACACACGCACGTGTCGGGAAAGAGGAAGAGGAAGAGAACCCTCAAGCAGATTCCCCACTGAACTGAATTTCTGAAGGGGGCTTGGTCTCAGAACCCTGAGATCATGACCTGAGCTGAAACCAAGAGTCTAACACTCAACCGACTGTGCCACCCAGGCGCCCCTCGACTCCTCCATTTCTGTCAAGCCCTCCCTTTGACCTCCTCTTTACCCTGCATCTCTTGCCCAGTCTGCCAGTGGGCCTGCATCCCCCAGGCCTTACTTCTTGCTCCACCACACCCAGACTGAGCCTGTGGTCAGCTGCTTCTGTCCTCCCACCAGCACCCACCCATTTCTGCCAACCTGTATAGGCAGCCCCCTATCCTACGTTAAACCCAGGTTTCCCTGTTTCCTGTTTAAACATGTTTTTTCCATGTTGGATGTGCCTTACACAACAATAACAGGGCAGAATTGATTGACCCCTCCGCAAATGTCCCATCTCCTATTGGGAGTCCTAGATTCATGCCACAGACTCCCCCACCCCCAGCCCTTAACAAATAATCTCATTTCATCACTGAAAAAAAGCAAGGCCATCTCACATGGAATCCCTCATCTTCCCTCTTCTCCACTTGTGATTTTTTTTTTTTTTATAGTTCTTTATCCATCCTAGATCTACTTGGTCAGAATCTTTTGGGACAGGATCCAGAAATCTGCTTCTTATCATATTCCCAATGATTCTTATGTGTCTTACCCTGTGAGAACTTCTAACCAACATTGTCATAACCACCACCAGACTGGTTCCCATGACTCAGGTTCGTCCCCTTCCAGCCACGTATCATGATGTTCCTATCTTGTTTTAACACTTTCAGTGGTTCCCATTGCTTAGAGAATGGTTCTTGAACTCTTTTAGCATGATATCTAAGCTGTTTGTTCACTAATTGTCCCTTCCTATCCTGTCTCCTGTCTTTGCCTCCCTTAAGCCCTCTTTCTGACTTCTGACTTTTGTGACTACATAGGACTTGTTTTCCAAAGTCAGTCATTTTTTGTTTCGTCGATTCCACAACTTGTTGAGTCTGTTGTGATCATGTCCTGCATTCAGCCATTGGGTTTCTGACCAGGACATAGTCCCTGCCCTGAGGTTACATTCATGATTTGCTCTATTGCTTCTCTCTGAAAGGTCCCTGCCCTCCCCATTTCTCTTGCTGGAAACAATAGGTAACTTTTATTAAGTGCTGACCATGGGCTAAGCAGCGTGCTTTAGCCAGCCCTCCTCCTTTCCCCCCTTCTCATATGTGTACCTGTGTGTGTTTGTATATGTATAATTTTATTTAACCCCAGCCATACAGCATAGGTACTGTTACCTCGATATCCCCATATTGCAGTGAAGGCATTTGAACTTTAGAGAGTCTTAGAGCTGATATGGGTGGGCTCCGGATTTGACTCCCTGGCCTTCTGACTCCAGAGCTTGAGCTTGCCTTCTCCGTGCTCTGCTGCTCACGCTCAGGCCACGATCAGACACGACACCCGCTCTGTCGTCCTCCCATCCCCACACCTTTCCTCCCTTCCTTTACTTTTCCACTAAGCACTTTGTTTATTCAATAACCATTCAACAAAATTTAAGTGCCTTTTCCACACTGGGCTCACTTATAGCGCTTTCTGCTTTTGCTGTAGTTGGTCCCACCTTTTCTCTGCTCTGGGCTTAGGAGACTCTTAAGTGCCACGGGTCAAGTCTTACTCCTTTTGTCTTCAGTACCCGGTGCTGGTCTTCTCGGTGATACTCGCACAGTCTGTGGGCCGACAGCAGCACTCAGTAATGTTCAGTGAATGGTGTAAGGGAAGCAGAGTGTTTTCAGTTAAAGTGTGCTTTCTGTAGTCTGTGCCTAAAAGTATCTGCCAGCTAAAATCACGGTGACGGTAGGAGAAATGTTACACAGTCAAGGCTGACAAACTTTTCCCAGGAACACTTCACCAGCTGCATTTATATCTTAGTAGTGCATCTGCTAATTGCATGTGCTTCTCAGCTACCTTATTAAAATTATTAGAACAGTATGTTCCAAAAAATAGATGTAATGTATGGAGCAATAATATTTATAATAACAGAAGGCTAAGAACAACCTACATCTCCATCTAGAAGAGACTGTTTACATAAATTATGGATGGCTTGTGAAAGAAATACTATGTCGCCATGAAAAAGAATGAGGTAGTCCTCTGTATAAAAATGAAAAACAGTAGCTATAGCATGCTCGCACTTGGGTTTCAAAAATAATAAAAATATACACCATGTGAGTATTCACAGAAAACCCCTGGAGGAATACATAAACTCTCAGGAGTGGTTGCATTTGGGGAGTGGAGGGGGCCAAAGTTCTACATTAAGGGAGATATCATTTTTATTAAATACCCTCCTATAACATTTGACTTACTTGCTATGTACATGTATTACATTTGTGGCTGTTTTATACTTGTGATTTTTTGGTAGCTTTTTTTAAGATTTTATTTATTTATTTGACACACAGAGAGAGCACAAGCAGGGGAGGGGCAGGCAGAGGGAGAAGCAGGGAGCCCAATGCAGGGCTCAATCCTGGGACCCTGGGATCATGACCTGAGCCAAAGGCAGACGCTTAACTGACTTAGCCACCCAGCTTCCCCAATTTTTTGGTAACTTTTAATTGTCATGTGAATTCAAATTTAAGGAACAGTTATAAGAATAGTGCAAGGAACACTCAAATACCGTGCATGCACACCAACCGTATGTGTATATACAGTTGGACCTCATTATTTTTGGTAGTTATGTTCTGTAAACTCGCATTGAACACTGAGCACCAAACTGCACCTCTTGGGAGAATACAGGATTAGACTCCTACCAGCCTCTGGTCACAACACTGTCATCAACCAATCAGTGTATAACCTCGTTTTATGTGCATTTCTGCTTAAGACACCTTATTTAATATATAGTTGATTTGTTAACATTGAACTCATGACCAACAGTGCTGTCCTCCTGCCTGAACAAAGCCTAGCTCACACATGTATTTTCTCCATAAGGCACATCACAGCCTTCTTGCGCTTAGGAGCACTAGAAGACATTTTAGCCCTGCACTTGGGGGCCATTTTAAACAGCGAAACCACCAACAAAAAGCACAAAAAATAGGAAAAAACGTGGCACTAAATAGACTTGGAAAAGGACACTTGATTACAGCATGAGAGCTGAAACAAGACAGCAGTCTTGCTTTGTTCAACCTCAGATGGAAACGTGCACATTGGGCAACTCTAATTTTTCACTCCTGTGCTCATGTCTGCAAATGACCGTGAAAATGCTGCAAGTATTGATTTGGGATAAAAACAGAACCTGAATAATGAGGATGGAATACACACGCGAGCGTGTGCACACACACACATACACACACACGCAATATAATACATATATATACATGTAGTATCATATATAGTATCTTTTTTATATTGTATTTTTTTGAGACAGGAAATGATTGAATCGATACTATTTATGTGTATACAAATGTATACACACACACACAAACATATATACACCCTCTGGTTTGAGATCAAGTGGCCCACACATGCCCTTTCCTCCTAAATTTTCTAAGAAAATTAATTTTCCTCCTGTATTGTCTAAGAACAAGAACTTTTTCTTATACAACTATAGCACAGTTAATAAAATCAGAAAATTTCATGTTGATTCAACATCTAACTCTCAGCCCATATTCAAATTTTGTCAACCTTCCCAATAATGTTTCTGTTTCTATTTTCTTCCCTGCCTAGGATCCAGTACAATTAATATTTGCATTTAGTTTTTTTTATTATAATAATATTTTTTATTATATTATGTTAGTCATCATACAGTACATCCCTGGTTTTTGATGTAAAGTTCGATGATTCATTAGTTGCGTATAACACCCAGTGCACCATGCAATACGTGCCCTTCTTACTACCCATCACCAGCCTATCCCATTCCCTCACCCCCCTCCCCTCTGAAGCCCTCAGTTTGTTTCTCATAGTCCATAGTCTCTCATGCTTCATTCTCCCTTCTGATCACCCCCCCTTTCTTTATCTCTTTCTTCTCCTACCGATCTTCCTAGTTCTTATGTTCCATAGATGAGGGAAACCATATGATAATTGTCTTTCTCTGCTTGACTTATTTCACTTAGCATTATCTCCTCCAGTGCTGTCCATGTTGCAGCAAATGTTGAGAAATCGTTCTTTTTGATAGCTGAGTACTATTCCATTGTATATATGGACCACATCTTCTTAATCCAGTCATCTGTTGAAGGGCATCTCGGCTCCTTCCACGATTTAGCTATTGTGGACAAGCCGCTATGAACATTGGGGTGCATATGGCCCTTCTCTTCACTACGTCTGTGTCTTTGGGGTAAATACCCAGTAGTGCAATGGCTGGATCATAGGGTAGCTCAATTTTTAACTTTTTAAGGACCTCCACACTGTTTTCCAGAGTGGCTGTACCAACTTGCATTCCCACCAACAGTGTAGTAGGGATCCCCTTTTTCCACATCCTCTCCAACAATTGTGGTTTCTTGCCTTGTCAATTTTTGCCATTCTAACTGGCATAAGGTGGTATCTCAGTGTGGTTTTGATTTGAATTTCCCTGATGGCTAATGATTCTGAACATTTTTTCATGTGTCTGTTAGCCATTTTTTATCTTCATTGGAAAAGTGTCTGTTCATGTCTTCTGCCCATTTTATGATTTGTTTATTTGTTTCTTGTGTATTGAGTTTGAGAAGTTCTTTGTAGATCTTGGATACCAGTCTTTTATCTGTAGTGTCATTTGCAAATATATTCTCCCATTCCGTGGGCTGCCTCTTAGTTTTTTTGACTGTTTCCTTGGCTGTGCAGAAGATTTTTATCTTGATGAAGTCCCACAAGTTCATTTTATCTTTTGTTTCTCTTGCCTTTGGAGATGTGTCGTGAAAAAGGTTGCCGTGGCCAGTGTCGTAGAGGTTGCTGCCTATGCTCTCCTCTAGGATTTTGATGGATTCCTGTCTCACATTGAGGTCTTTCATCCATTTGGAGTTTTCCTTTGTGTATGGTGTGAGAGAGTGGTCAAGTTTCATTCTTTTGCATGTAGCTGTCCAATTTTCCCAGCACCATTTATTGAAGAGACTGTCTCTTTTCCACTGCATGTTTTTTCCTGCTTGTCAAAGATTAGTTGCCCAAAAAGCCGAGGGTCCATTTCTGGGTTCTCTATTCTGTTCCATTGGTCTATGTGTCTGTTTTTGTGCCAGTACCATGCTGTCTTTGTGATCACAGCTTTGTAGTACAACTTGAAATCTGGCATTGTGATGCCCCCAGCTTTATTTTTCCTTTTCAACACTTCCTTGGCGATTCGTGGTCTTTTCTGGTTCCACACATATTTAAGGGCTGTTTGTTCCAGTTCTTTGAAAAATGTCATTGGTATTTTGATCAGGATAGCATTGAAAGTGTAGATTGCTCTGGGTAGCATGGACATTTTAACTATGTTAATTCTTCCGATCCATGAGCATGGAATATTTTTCCATCTTTTTTGTGTCTTCTTCAATGTCTTTCAAGAGTGATTTGTAGTTTCTAGAATATAGATCCTTTGCGTCCTCTGGTTAAGTTAATTCCAGGATAACGTATGATTTTTGATGCTATTGTAAATGGGATGGATTCCCTAATTTCTCTTTCTTCAGTCTCATTGTTCGTGTATAGAAATGCAACTGATTTCTGAGCATTGGTTTTGTATCCCGCCACATTACTGAATTGCTCTATAACTTTTAGTAGTTTGGGGGTGGATTCTTTTGGGTTTAGTTGTTATATCTCTTTGGTTACCTCTAGTCAGGAATAACATCTGAGCCTTGGTTTATGTTTCTTGACCTTGACATTCTTTGAAAAGTACAAACAAGTTGTATAGTAATGGGCTTCAGTTCAAATTGTCCAAAGGTTCCTCATGATTGGATTCAGATTGTGTGTTTTTCCTAGGAATACCGCAGAAGCCCACCATGTTTCTCTATCAGAAAGTTATTCTTTTTCTCTTTGTAAGTAGTAAGTAATCTGTTTATGGCCTGAATCTCTTGTGTCTCATCAAAATGTCACCCATTTATTTATTCATTCAGCTATTCATATAAAAGAGACTTGTGGCTTATTATTTCATTCAGTGAGTAATTTCTTTAGTCATTTTTTTTTTTTTTAATTTTGAACCTCTTGTTTTCCCAGATTTGGCCCTTCAAGCTGCCTCCTATGTCCTTCTGATGTGTCTCTATGATTCTTAGACAACTTTTGTTTTACCGGGGGTGATGGGAAGTGTCCTAGATCTTGACAGCTGGGTTCTAAGAATGTGCTTTTACAATTTGTGTATTTCACTATATGTATATTTTACAAAAAAAAAGGAAAGAAAGAAAGAAAAAAAATGTTGAACTCTAGTCAGTTCAACTGATATATATATATATATATATGTGTATATATATATATATATGTGTATATATATATATATATATATGGTGCTATGGGTGAGTGATTCCGAACTCTCTTCTTTTTATTCTAGTTTAAGCAAAGGAGTCAGTAATACTGAGGGTAATCAGTGCTAGGTTTCTCATTGTGGAAGAAAGGAAGAGTAGATAAGAGGATAGGAAAGGCAACAGTGAACCCTGGTTGCTAGATTCAAATTAGAGGTACTGATGGTTTTTTAGATAGTTAATATAAATCATATATATGTGTATGTGTTTCCTGTTTTTAGCTCTGCCTCTTTGAAGGCCTAGAAACAATAATACAACAGTAGCACAGAGCAGACCTGCTGCCCAGATTTTAGTTTCCAAATACCCTTTTCCCCTAAAAGGAAGCAAGGTTCTTTGTAGAAAAAGACTGAATCCGTGGTCAGAGCAGGGAGAATATGAGATGAGCCTGGAATATGTCATTGAACTTGATGGGATTTTATTATATATTTTTTTCTTCACAGTCATTTCTGAAGGATTGAATTACATTCCTTTTTCTGTTAAACTGCTTCCTAAATCTATAGGAAAGCAAGACCGTGGAGCTTTTGTTAAGCATAAACCCAGAAAGCAGAATCTACTACTATCTAGCAGTAGCTTTGGAAGAAAAAAATAATTTGATTGCACTGTATCTTTCATAGTGTCCTCTTGCAGCTATGAATCTTGGTTGCTGTTTCCTGAAATCTGATAACACTTCCATTCCATTTATAGACATAAATAGTGGTTAAGTCCTCTGGCAGCCTAGCATCTTCTTCCTCAATATGTTTGGTGCCAATGTCCAAGAGCGAGTATTCAGCCAGGGCCCCAGCACCCCTACTCCCCAGCCTACCAGTGGCAGCCCAGGCAATGGCCAATTCTCCCTGGACAGGGGTTCACCACCCTGGGGAGGCAACTCTGGGCTGTGGTGAGACTCTGCTCAAACCCCTGCCTTTCACACTATGTGGAAATAGCCATAAAGAAGCCTGCATGCATGGGGTGGAAGGAGGTAATTTCATTACGTTTTCTGTTTAAAAAAAAAAAAAAAAAGTTCTTTAGGGGGTGCCTGGGTGGTTCAGTTGGTTAAGCATCTGACTCTTGGTTTCAGCTCAGGTTATGATCTCAGGGTCATGAGATTGAGCCCTGTGTCAGGCTCCTTGCTCAGTACAGAGTTTGCTTGAGTTTCTCTCTCCCTCTGCCCCTTCCTCCCATGCTCTCTCTCACCCCCCCCCAAATAAATACATAAATCTTTTAAAAAAATTAAAAATTATTTAGAAGAGAGATACAAGGTAAACAAAATAGTGGTAAGACATGACCTCTGGAGCCAGACTGCCTGAATAAGTCCCAATTCTCCTACTTACTAGTAGGCATTAGGGGAAAAAAAAAAAAAAGAGAGAGAGACTTCTCTGGATTTGTTTTCTCACCTGTAAAATGGGAATAATATCAATTTCTGCCTATAGGGTAATGTGAGGATCTATCAGTTTAATATGTGTAAAATCCTTAGCACAGTGCCTGACATATAGTGTTACATTAATCTTAACTATTATAGCTATAAATGACCATGTTAGTACATTAAACAGTGTATTTAAATGAATTTATTAAGTGCTTATGTACAAAACTTTATGCCCTGTAAGGAGTTACTGTATCCATTTTAAAGTAAGAGACATTTAAATGTATCCAAAAATAAATTTTTTTTTTGAGAGCTCTTACTTTTTACCAGAATGACTTTACCCACAAAAGAGGAAAAATAATGAGACTTTAATGCTTTTTCTCTGGGTTCAGCAAAAGGATCAAGTTGTTTTTCCCCTAAGCCAATGTTTACTTTTGCCCATTCAAACATTCTTCACATCCTGTGTAAAGGGGGTGTGTGCACCTGCTAGTAGTCTGTGAATGGGACCGCACGTCTTGTTGAATCACCGACCATCTCTCTGTAGTTATTTCTTTTCTGTGAACAGATATGTAATTACCGTGACAGCACCGTCACTCGCTGTTAATGAAAGTAAGCGTCCTATACCTGCAAATCTACTTAACAAAATAGCATTTTAAAAAAAACATTGCTCTCCCGTTTGAGATCAGGTACTCATCCTATCTTTCTTTGTCTTTTTTTTCTTTTTCCTGGTCCTTGGTTCCATCTACTTTTTCTTTGCCAGAACCTAGGGTCCTAAGGAAGAAAGGGTAGAATTTCAGTGTAAGAGAGTTTGGTTTTCTGGATCGTGTTATCCCCATTTTTCATTTGACAAAACTGAGGCTGCAAGACGTATGTATTCTGTTGTGGTCCAGAAAGACAACCACACAGAAACTCACTGGCCCTGTCCTAACAGGTCCGCCCATCTAAAGCACAGGTATCCCAATGGCCTGTAGCATTGTCCACAGTGTGGCTCTGCAGCTCCATACATAAACTTTCTTTTTTTTTTTTTTTAAAGATTTATTTATTTGAGAGAGAGAGAGAGCGGAGTGGGGGAGAGCAGAGGGAGAGGGAGAGAGAAACTTAAGCAGACTCCACACTGAGCTTGGAGCTCCATCTCACGACCCTGAGATCACAACCTGAACTGAAGCCAAGAGTCGGCGCTTAAACGACTGTGCCACCCAGGCCCCCCATACATATGTAAGCTTTCTAAACCTCAGTTTCTTCTGTGACATGGGCATAAGGAGAAACTAAGACCTTGCATGTGAAATCCCTCCATGTACAGAGATAGTACTGGGCAGTGCTATAAAGATGTAAATTATCACTAGCTTCTAAAGACCATTCTGCGTGATGTGAAAATTGAGAAGGCTATTCTCAGGGAGAGGACCTCACCCTTAGGGTTCCAGGTAGTCCTCTTCACTTCCAAATAGAGGACTGGTTGACACATTAAGTATCAGTCAGTATGTGCACTTAGTGGAGAACATAGGTTGCCAAAACCCACATTTGTTTAGTTTGAAGGATGAACAGAACCATTGGGAAAGTTGTCTATTCACTGGTTCTGGAAAGTTATCTCTAGGTGTGCATAAAATTATTAAGTCAAGTCTTTGGAATCAATCACAGCAGCATGGTGGAGTTGAGAGGAAGCCAGACACCAACATGGGGTTTTTTTTTTGAAGGTTTGCGGCCTAAAAGTGTGCAGAATGACAGAGGGGAGGAGCCGTTTTCACCACTGGATTTGCAACAGTGATTATTCACCATCGATCTATTGAGAGCCTGGTGTGTGCCCAGCAGTGGGGGTGGCTCCTGCTTTAGAAAGCGCCCAGTGTAGCTGGGGAGAGAAAACCAACTCACAAGAAACAATTTCAGAAACATGGGGGCAGTCTCTTGACCAAGAATGCCGAAGGAAGTCCGAACAAACAAACAGAAAACAGGGAGTAATGAGGGTAGGCCGTAGTGGGCAGAAAAGTGGATCTCAGAAGGCCTGTATGTGGGTTATATCTGGCTTTTGATTAGAAACCCAGAGGAAGCCAGTCACCTGTCCAGCCTGAGGGTGCTGCGGCTGAAGCCACAGCCAGTTTTGTTGTTGAACAGGGCCCCGCAGGGGGCGCCATTTCTCAGAGCAAGCACAGGCCGGTGCCCTGCCAGCTGTGTGCCAGAGGTTGGACCTGTATATTTGCTCTGAGCTCTGGAACCTTCCTGCAGCTGACAACAGCTTTGTGAAAACTGGCATTGCTGTTAATGCGGACGAGGGACAGAGAAGAAAGAAGGGCATGGTTAGGAGTCCTGCCTGTGCACCTGGGGGTGTGGGGGCGTTTTCTCCTGAAGGGGCTGGGTGCTCACTTCCCAATGTACCTGGCCAGTGTCAGAACCAGATGCTGATATTACTACTATGAATAATGAATAACCTTTAGGAAGCACTAGTGGGGCCGCCTTGACTATGCTAAGTACTATTCATGTATTTTCTATCATCTTTATGAAAGCACCTTAAAGAAAGTACTAAGAGTATCCCCATTTTACAGATGAGGAAACTGACATTTCCAGAATGTAGAAATCTGTCCTAAGAAACACAACTCTCAGATCGAACCATATGAAATTGCTTTTAGGGGGTGTCAAGACAGTCAATCATTAGCAGTTTCACATGGCTCAACATAATCGTCTGTGGCAGAGAGCCTTTGCTGCCAGATAGCTCTACGTATATACTGATGGAGAGCCCCACAGCCGGGCTAACTGTTAATCGGATTTCATCCATTGACCTTTACCAAAGTTACAGTAAAAAAAAAAAAAAAAATGTTTGCACTATCTTTCAGCAAAATCAGATGGTCCTTTCTGTTAAAAATGTGAGTCACAGAATAATGAAGTTTATGATGTCACTGCTGACATAAGAGTGTTCGTTCATTCAGCCTTGCGAATTCTTTTTCCGTGGCTTGAGTTTTTGTAAAGCAGGGTGTCCAGTGAAGCTCCCTATAGAGATGTTTGAGGCATATTAAAAGAGTGCTCAGCCGAGGCCTGATGGGGTTTAGGAAATCAATGTGCTGCATGTCTGGTGTTTCCAGCCCTCCTCATTCATCATTAGACCAGTGACACTCCTTACACAAACATCTTACCAATGAATGAATGTTCCCCACACCCGATACATCATTCCCATGCTTAAAAAAAAGTCCTCGTAAAAATGAAGTGGTTCAGCATGCCAAATATATCACTGTTCTTCCTCAGCAATTAAAATCTGTAAACGGAATGAAATTAAAATAAAGAAGCTCTGTTATATTTCCAGTTAGGTCTCAGACCCCAGGAAATTCAGTTCAGGCCACCAGTGTTTATCAGGAACCTTCTGTGGAAACAGCCAGTTGAGAAGCACTTGGCAGGACTTGCAGAAGAATTATATATGTTTAAGTATGCTGGCTTGGTGCCTCAGTTTCCCCACTTGTAAAATGAATGAAGATGGTTCTACTTCCAGGGAATTTCATTTGTATGACAACTTAAACTCTCCCAGTGAAACCTGGATGTCATTTAAATTAATAAATCTCAGAAACCAGCTTGCTCACTATCTCCTATATTTATAATTAGGGTTAGTTATTTGCTTAACAGATCCTTATATTATACTTCCAGGAACTATTCCAAGCACCTTACATTTACATCTATTAAATAGATGCTATCAATATCCCCATTTTACAGATGAGGAAACTGAGACCTGGAAAGGTCATATAACAGGGCCACAGGCACACACTCTGACAGGAAGTAATGGAGCCAGGCGTGAATGCGGGCAGTCTGGTTCATAGGCTTCGTGAGTACGTGTGATAAACCGGCAGTTCGGTCTGTGCCTAGCACAGGCAAGTAGCCCTTTTCACTGGGGAGGCCTGTGTCAGATGGGTTCTCTTTTGTGTCCCTAAATGTGAGGCATTTTGAGGAAGTTACTGCTGCTGCCTCAGGGTTAAATGGCTTTTTCATCCAATTTGCGGTGGAATTCAAAAGCAGCAAGATGGATTTAGCCGCGCCCGAGTGGCTCGGTCGGTTGAGCATCTGCTTTCTGCTCAGGTCATGAACCCAGGGTCCTGGGATCAAGTCCCATATCGGGCTCCCTGCTCCGCGGGACTCTGCTTCTCGGTCTCCCTCTGTCCCTCCACCCTGCTCATTCTCTTGCTCTCATTCTCTCGTGCTCTCTCTCGTGAATAAATAAATAAAATCTTCAAAAGCAGCAAGATGGATTTTTCCAGGAGACCTATCCATTTCTATTTTGGAAGAGCTGCCAGGTGTACACGTCCCCTCCCTGGAGGCTTCCCTTCCCCCCCCCCCACCTTGAGCATGCAGGTGAGGGCACTGGGGCAGCCCGGAGATTCTATGTCCAGGTGAGAAGTTAGAGGCGGGGTCAGGCTCCCCTCTCTGGCTGTGGATGGCACCCCTTATCAGAGTTTTGCTTCCCCCCTTCCTCGTACTTTCATAAACCCATTTGTCCAGGCTATAGGACAGAAATAGCAGGATTCACCAGACTCTCCAAAAAAATGGGGCAGTTTTGCGACATCATTGTTCCTTCCCCATCCTCTACTATCCAAACAAGCAAGAAAACGAGCAGCCGACCATTTTCCAGCCACATCTCTAAATGCTTATTACTTTCTGCACAGGAATTTCAGATATTTTAAAAGAGGCTTTAAAGGCCTTTTTGTAATAAACTTCTTCCTCCCTAGGGTGTGTGTGTGTGTGTGTGTGTGTGTGTGTTTAGTATTTTAAGTGTGTCCTTTGGAGAAAGACTGTCTTAGGTTCCATCAGTGGCACATTTCCTTGATGGTTATTTTATCAGCATGTTTTTTTTCAAACCTTCCATAGGTATGTATCTGCCCCCAAATAGCATTTAATGAAGAGGTCTTTGAAATAAATCTCTAAAAACAAAAGCTCCTTTACTCATCATCTGCGGGGAGAGCAGCCAGTGAAGCTCATCTGAAAAATGCATAATTAGAAACCAGAGGGGTGTGATTGTGATTGTGCATGTGCCCGAGCGTGGGTAGATATCGATGGTGTTAATAAAATCCTGGTTTCCAGTTCCTTCTTCTCTGATCGGAATAAGAATTAGGTTACATGGAAACTAAATGACAAGAGGCAGCAGAGAGAAGAAAAATGCATTATTTTTATTATCGTAATACCCTTCTTCCCATATTCTTTTTCATAGCAAAACATTGGGGTAGAGATCTTTAGATTTGTGGGGAAAATAAATATTTACTTTTTTGTAGAATAAAAATAACCTTCCATTTTTCATTTTTAAAGGCTACTGGCCTTTAGGATTGGCTCCTTGATATATTAAAGTCCTAGTAGTCATAACATGACTAAGCCACATTATTTAGAAGGCTTGTTATAATATATTCTCTGTAAACCACCGCGGTGAGGAATGGGGTTAACCAAAACGTGTGGCTAACTGGGAGCTAACTAGATGACTAATGTGAAAATGGTAAATAAGAAAACAAAGTGCATTTAATATAAAAACACAATGTTTCATGAGGCCATCAACATGTGGCAGTACTTTCTGATGTGCTTCAGGGGGAGATCAGGGTAACAGGCACTTTCTTGATAACCCTTTTGACTGTTCTCAATTCACTTGTCCTCTTTGGGCTTCATTTTCTTCATCTTTTAAATGGGAATGCATTAGGGGCGCCCGGGGGGCTCAGTTGGTTGAGCATCTGACTTGATTTTGGCTCAGGTTATGATCTGAGGGTCGTGAGATCCAGCCCTGCATGGGGCCCCAGTCAGCGGGGAGTCTGCTTCTCTCCTTCTCCCTCTGCCCCTCCCCCCTGTGCTCGCTCTCGCACGCACTCTCTGTCTCTCTCTCAAAAAATAAATAAACAAATCTTTGAAATGGGAATGCGATGATTTCTATTCCACAAAGGCAGAACTGAAGTAAAACAGTAAGTGTCAAAACATCCTGTATGTGTAAGGTTATTTTTTTATTGTCTTCCCGTTATAGGTGTGTTAGAATGGTTTTTCATAGAAGTGCAGATTAATAGAATCAAAGCAACAACACGTATTCTCAATTGAGGAGATTACAGGTTAGTGAGGAAAAGGTGAGACGGTATTATAAGGTTTTGCTCACGTGGCTCCAGAACATGTCATGTCCACTACAACACATCCCATACCGTGGTCCTTGCGAGCAGAAGATTTCATAACTAAACATGGCTTCCCTTACTTGGAGATTCACAAAGCCCAGTAGTGTCTTAAGAGTTCTGGGAAGTCTTACAGTAAGAAACCTGAAGCTATCATTTCCCAAGCTTTTTTGACCATGGAACCCTTTTAAGGAAAGCACCTATTAGCATCTTTCTAACGCCCAGACTCCTTCAAGTTCATGAGCTTTGGAGGCAGACTGCCCAGGTTCAAACCTTAGTTATGTGACGTTGAGCTAATTACTTGATATTCTCATTTTTTAAAAAGGGCAATAGTATATATTTCATAGCGTTTTAAATGAGATGACGTACATTTTTAATACATATTGTTAGATGAGGTATTGCATGTGAATTATGAACGAACTCGGTTAGAGAAGTGTAAAACTCTGCTTTGGGAGATGGTAGGGTGGTGGGTGAGCTAGAAGCACTTATTGGCCAGTGGTCCTCTCCGGGTTTTTATTCCCCTATCAAGACAACCACCAGGTCTCTTCATGATTAAGTTCTCCCCTTTCTGTGAAGTGTGACCCTGAATTCTTCCCAGGGCAGTCTTATTACCACCTGTTCTTACTATCAGAACGGCCGGTCAGCAACTCTTACATGTGCACATGGGCTAGGTGGGGACGGGCACAAGATAAGGGGGACATGGCAGGGCTTGTGGGCAATAGAGCAATGCCAGCTCTTCGAAAGGGGGTCCAAGCCTGGTGTTGCCACATCTTCTAATTTGTAAGAGATAAGTTAGAAATCCAGATGATGTAAAATTTCCTGATTTTTTTTAACGTAGACAAAGTCTTCAGATCAAAAATACAAAACAACACACGTTTGGTCCTTGAGTTGCTGGCTTTGCAACCTCTGCGTTAAGAGCAAACTCGCAGGTGCTGCCTCCTCCCTCTCCCGCCATCTTTCCCACCTTTTAGCTTTGGCCTGACATCTGCCCTTCTCCTTGCTAAGAGAAAGGAAACCTTTTTATTTATTTATTTATTTGTATTTATTTATTTTAGTTAAGCTAATGGGTCCCCTCGGTCCCTCCTCCTGGTTGTCTCATTGTTGTCATAGGACCCTCTTTCCTCTGAGTTCTCCCTGCCCAGTATCACCATTCATTCACGGTTGCCCCCTAGATGCCAGGCTTGGTAGGTTCATTTCCACGTAATTTCTCCGGGCGACCCTGCACTGTGAGCCCTGCGGCAGCCTGGGAAGAACGTCCCAGGCCAGACGGAGAGCCCATCAGCCTCTTGCCCTCTGCCTTTCTCCATATTCACACTCTGGCAGGCCTGATCAGCTCCTAAGGGGACCGTTTTTAGGAGTTAATACTCTTATCAGATTGAACCTTTCCAGATAGTTTCTCTTGACAGTTCTAGGTCAATCTTCAAAGTGTTCGTCCTTTAAACCTACCTGGAAAACTGGCTCTCACTTTCTTATCTCTGTTTGACTGGTGTGTTTCTCCACTTCCAGAGGCACTGTGTCTTATTCACCTTTATAATCTCTGTGCCTGTCACAGTGCCTGATAAATAGTAAGAGGGTATAACGAGCCCAAGAGTGGAGCCAGCTTGCCTGCTTCCCACCGCAGCTCTGTTGCTAACTAACTTTAGGTAGATAGTTCTAGAGAATATAGAACTACATACTAGTTCTGTCACTGTAATCCTGGGCAAACTTCTTAGCCTCTGTGCGTTCAGCCTTCTCATCTATAACGAGGAGTTGGTATGAGGGTTCATGGAAACCACTAGGGCAATGTGTGGCACATAGTCAGAGCTCTGTAAATATTGACTCCTATTAATAGTGGGATTACCATTCATCTGGCGGGAGCGCAGTATGTGCTGATCAGAGGAATGAACTCACAAGACTAGTTTGGCTTTAGCGGGAATCTTCTCCAGAACAATGTAAGAATCGTCTTTTATTTTGAAAACAGGGGAAGTCCCGTCACTTTGCTCAGCAGCGTCTGGCTTTTCAGAGCCTGCTCGATGGGTAGGCCGAATGCGGTCACCTCCTCGGGTGGGCTGCACTGCAGCCGTGCCTCGGCGGTCGCTCCTGAGGGGCCGGACGAAGCACGGTGGAGCCGGCCATCCCTAGGAACACTAGCGGAATCCTGTTAGGATTCCAGACATTGAGCCTTGGTGCACAGAACCAGCAAAGTGTTTTATGAAAACAGACGCTGAATGTGTACCCTTTCAGTAAGTCACTTCCAAGTAGGTATTTTATTTTTCTCCGTTTTATGGATGAATATGCATCAAATAGCCTTTTGTACGTAGATGCAGAGCACATTCTAAAAACTGAACAGCTCATGCCTAGAAATGAGCTGGTGTGTCTTAGTGGCTAGATGCACAAACTTTGATGCCAACCCGATTGGATTCAAGTGCCGACCCCGCCCTGAATAGCCCTGTGACTTTCCCCAGGTCACTTCACTTCTGTAAGTTACAGTCTCTCCATCTGTAAACTGGGAAGCCTTTAGTAATGACCTCCTAAGGTTGCTTTTGAAGATTAAATGTCAAAATATATGAAAGATCCTCAGCTCAGTACCTAGCAAGTGCTGGCACATAGTAAGTAAATGTTGGATGATACATATATTTACGGTTGACAGAGCTATTGAATTGGGTCAAGCGTGGGCAGATGGGATAGTGAAGAGTAGCACAGGTGCAACCAGTATCCTTCCACAGGGTGTGAGAGGCAGTGAATGGGCTACTCTCTTTGCGTCAGAGCCCTCCGGAGAGCTCCTGGAAGAGACCCATGCCAGGCCCTCCCCCGGGAAGTGTAGATTCTGTTGGTTAGGGGCTCAGGCACCTGGGCAGAGCATGTGCTCTGCGAGTCGTGAGGTCATGGCCAGCGTCTGCCTGGGCAGTCCTCGCCAGGTTCGCACCCTGGTGTCACCCAGCGCAGAGAGGTGCACATTGGTGGATAAGGGACAGGCATTTCCGAAATGTGCCATTTGTGTTTTGATTGGCTCAAATCTTTAAGAGATCCAACCTCTACTATCCCTTGTAATATTTTTAAAATGATTGAAAACAATGGTGAGATCTAACAGTGGAAAATTCACCATCCTGCTAGCCCTAAAATAAACTCGGCCTCCACGCAGACGCCCTCTTTATTTATTGGATTGATCTAGTGCCCCTGCCGTAGCGCTGAGAGGGCACCTGTCAGTCACCTGAAGGGATCCCGTATTTCAACCACCCACAATCAATAGCCAGAAAGAATGTCTGCGATGTCAGCGTATCCCGCTTTGTGTCTTCCTTCACTTCCTGTTCACTCCGGTCAGCACTCCCTGCCTGCCGGTTCTGGCCCCGAGGCGGGAGGAGCCCAGGAAGGAGACGAGGCAGGTGCGGGGCAGACAGCTTGAGGGACCGTCGGTGACATCTGCCCAGTGCAGTGCTCCTGCCCACAGCGCTGCTCATGGCCCGGCCCCTTTAGTGACGACAGGCTCTTCCCCAGTCGGCCTCAGCCCCCAAATCCTCTGCCAGCCCGTTCCCTCCTCCCGTCTCTGCTGTCTGCCGTATCTCCTTGTCACAATCAGAGAAAGGGTGAGCCAACCAAAGCCTTCCTGAGCACTGACCTGGTTCTGGTTCGTTAGCAGTACACCGACAGCAAGGAGGGGCAGACAGCACGGACAGAATGCCCCTGACGGTGAGCAAGTAACAAGTTTATCAGCTCCAGGAAGTTCAAGGCTTTACAGCTCACTCTCCTGCCGTTTCTCTTGGACGGTTCACCGCTACAGCGCCTCCGGCCCTCCCGGCCCTGCTACCGCCCTCCCAGACGCAGGGAGCTGCTTGTGCCTGGCCACACGGTTACTGTCACATTGCAGGGACGATACAGCCCTCCGACTGACCTGAGGAGCCAGTATTCTTCACTTACCCCCACCTTTCTCAGCCTTTCTCTCCAAAAAATAAACAGATAAATTCAGAACCTTGAAAACCCTGCCAAGAGGAAATTACCTGCTCTCTGGTTTGTCAGATTCAGGTCCTTCGCACTTTCCATAGGAACAAAGACTGTCTCCGTATCGCCTGTCAAGTGAGGGCAACAGTAAGGTGTTGTAAACCATCTGAAGGAAACAGCGTTCCGATGGCGCCTCAGGGTAGCAGGTGGCTGGACAAGCTGCGGCTAAACCGCTGGCCGATGACTCTGGAAGGGGGTCTGCTCCATGCTAGACTGCAGCGGCATATATCCCTCCAGCCTTGTTCCATCGGCCCGGAGGCTCGTTCCCACCTGCCGCCCTCCCCACCCCCTCCTGCTTGGTTCTCATCTGACACCACTGAGTTGTATTTGATAAGGGAATGAGAAGAGACTCAAGGATCATGGGTCTGGTTATCTTTTTTCTTTGCAGGGCCGGGGGTACTTGAGTCTAGGCTGTGGTGCATGGAGAGTGGTTCTTTGTGGATTACTAGAAAAGGGGGAGATCTAGTTGGTGCCTTTGATGTGTCCCCAGAGGAGCAGAGGATCTGCTTCCGGAAGCAACTTTGCTGTTCTCTGAGCTACTTTCAGTACCCTTTTTGGTTTTCCTTTCTTCGTTTAGACTTACGTTGCGAATGGTTATTCCGGATCTTATTTCTGTAGTTGGTTAGAATCTGTCGAGATATCAGGACCACAGACTCTTGGTGAATCTCTCCCTTCCTTACTTGGTATTATCAGTCAGGGTTTAGGCAGGAGACAGAAACCACACTAGTCTGTTCTTTTCTTATAAAGAATTTAATCTAAAGAAACATTAGCCTTTGAGGGAGGTAACTAAAAAGACAAAAGGAGAACACTGAAGTCCCACGGAGGTTGCAGTGGTGGGGAGCAGCTACCCCCTCCATGGCTGAGAGAACAAAAGAAGTTGGAGTTAATAAAATTGAAAAACATGGTCCCCGAAAGCTAAGCCCGGGACCTCTGAAGAGGAAGAAGAGCAGCCGTCCCTGAGTCCAGAGGAGGGACTCGGACCCACCTCTGGGGAGGGTCCAATGAAGCAGATTCTGCGGCAGTTGGAAAGGCCGCACGGTGGGTTCGGCTGCTGTGTGGTCAAATTGGAGTCCTGGTGGTGCCCTAGCCGTGGTGCTGGGGCCCTGACAGCAGGAAGCCAGCAGGGGAAGCCAGGCCCTCCCCCCCGCCCCCCTCGCCCCTGCAGCCTCCCTCCAGAGATAGGGTTTCCAGAGCCCAGTCCTGGCCTCACACAGCAGAGTGGGGAGCTGGGTTTGGAGCTGGGAGATAGGAGTTTAGTGACTGGCCTGGGAGGTAGGTGAGCTGTTTTGTTAGCCTAAGAGGCTCTTTCTCCCTCATCACTCTGAGCCTTAGTAAAACTCGAAACGTCTTGGGCATCTTGTTCTTGCTTGCACCTGTCCACTCCACATTTGTCCCTTTAGCTCTCCAGAACAAAAGTCTAAAAAGACCCTGGTACTTCTTTGTTTTCAGCTTATAATACCCTCATCCCTCCACTGAAAGGAGTCTATCCCCTGATCTTGGATGCACGTACCTGAGGGGAAGTGAGGTCTCAGCCCCACCTCCCAATCATTTGTCCTTTTCTCTGTCAGTGTTTCTCACGGGGCCCTTCTCCCCCTTTTCCTACTTCCCCGCCCCAGGAGCCACCTGCCCTGGGACCACAGCCAGATCAAGGTCGGTGAAACCAGCTATCATGGAAGAGAGCCGCCAGGCTTTCTAATTCAGTGCCACACACGTTAGTTATTTCCGTGGTGTGCTGGGCACCATGCTTAACGTAAAGAGGGTGAAAATAGGGTCCCCACCCTTTGAGACCCTTTTAATCAAGTAACAGAAAGATACGTTAACTCTTCCCAGGTTACAGACCATAGGAAAGGCCACAGCATGAAGAGGTAGTAGAAACGGAGGGATCCGAGTTCAGTTAAGGTTCGGCCACGTACAAACGAACAAAAAATGAGGCACTAAACATTTAGTAGTCACTGTGCTTTACGTACACTGATGCCTTTGATCCTGGCGGCAATCGGATGAGGGGCTACTGGCAGGATCCTTGTTTTGCAGATGGGAACTGAGAGATAAAGGAACTGCCCAACGTCACAAAAACCAGTAAGTGACAGAGCTGAGTTGTACCAGCTGAGTGAACTCCCTCTAGGCTCTATTTGAAGATGAAGCAAGGTAACAGTGCCTGGTATACGGTAGGCGCTAACTAAATGGTAGCCATTGTTATGTGGTTAATCTGATGATTTTTTTAAAAAAGCTTATAAAACAAAAAGAAAGGGATAGTTAATCATACCTCACCTTATATGGTATTTTGTAATTTAGAAGGGTTTTTAATATATATTAACCCATTTAATCTTCATAATCGTTCATTGGGGTAAGGGTATCATTTCTATTTTACCAAGGAGTCTGCTGGGGCTGAAGGATGTGCTGGAGCTCAAAAAGGATAAGGGGGGAGAGAGGGGCAGCAAGACTGTTGTCCTCTGTATTTGGGGAGGACTTCAGGAGGAGGGCCCTTCGCTGGCTGTGCTGTGGTTTCATGGATGAATTGGCAATGTGGGAGCCACACGTGTTCAGACCCCCCTCTCCACTCACTCATTATCTGTGCACCCTTGAGCACAGCAGCCTCTGCTCCCATTTCCCCCCCTGTACAACCTGGACAACCCCATCTGCCTTACCCCGCTGTGAGGGTGGGTATCTGAAAGTGAAAACCTTGGGTCACGTACAGGTAACCAGCAGATGTGGTGGTTTTGGAGAAAAGGAGAAATCCCGAAGTTGCCTTCATGGCCAATCCTGTGTACGGAAACGTTCTGATTCATTTTGCATAAGGGAAATTAATCATTAATGAGCATGAAATATTCCCTCTTTGAGTGACAGTTTTGCTTGCTTGTAGCCTCCACGACATGGCATAAGGTTTATTTGATGCAAGTCTGAAATGCTTATTTTTCCAACTCTTAAGTTTTGTTTAAAGTGGCACACAACCCAGGGTCATTTCGAGTGGCAGGCAGGAGTTGCAATGTGGGTGCAGGCAACACGGAGCCATCCTTGAAGTGAGGACATGGATGTTTTTGGCGAATGCCCCTGCCCCTTCTCTTCTGGCACGGTGGCGTAGCGCACGTGATCAGTGGACTCGAAATCTGGGCTCACTTGGTCCTTTTGGTTTACAGCTTAGGAAGACCTAGGCCTGTGAAGAGGAGGAAGGGCGGGTTTTCCCTGCCGGACTTGGTGAAACCCAGCATTTCTCAGAGGCACTTGACGATGGCGCAGGTGTTTCGGGGTACCTCTTGTGACATCCTGTGGGGCAGTCTTGATAAACCTCAGTGCACAAGGTGCTAAGTGCTTTCTTTTGCAGATGAGGAAATTTGGGCCCAGAGAGCTTGGCGGTTTGTCCGCAGGGAGAGAAGCAGGGCTCTGACATTGCTGCCTCTGTGCCGAGCTTGTCCTGTTACGGCAGCGTCTTCCCCAGAAGGTAGTCACTCATCACCTTGCTCTCCCTGTCCGCTTGCACTTTTGACGCAACAGATGGTCCAGAACTTCTTCACCTGCACTCCACATCGGATTATTTTAATGAACTTATCTTACCGAGACTTTTACTTAATGGATGGAAGATGTGCTTTTCTCTCGGGAGGAGGGAGAGGTAATCTAATGACCCCCATGCAGACTTTTAGCCATATTTACAGAGATAGGTGCGTCTCCAGCCTCACAAGGGAGTCTTCCCTCTGTTCCACTGCACAAACCACATTTTGTGTGTCCCACTTCTGATGGCCTTCTTCCCCTATTGTCTGTGAGCTCCTTGGTGGCAGGGACAGTGTCTGAGCAGCCTGGTGAAGTTGTCTTGTCCTCTGTCCCCGATTATGTGTAAATTCTTTTGCTCTCACCTGAGTGGGGTCTCTCGATTGGAAGCCCATATTCACATTCCATTTACTTTCAACTAAGGTATCACGTCTGCCCTCGGTGACCTTTGTTGTAGACTTTGCTAGACTCTTTTGGGTTTGGTGCAAAAGAAAATAATGCTTCACATTTGTCTCTCACGTGGGGAAGCTGAACTCATTGTTTTCTTTGTTGAGGTAGAGTCCAGTATTAACAGCTGGAATTTTATTTTTAAACATGGAAAAAAACTATTTCTTTTTCACATGTGAATGCATAGTCTGTGGCCAGTGTTTCCCTTCATTACGTGATTTCTCTAAGTAAGTGATTAAGCGTTGATATCCTTTTTTCCTTTAATTTTTTAAATCTAGTATTTGGATATTTGAAACATAATGTGCTTAAGTTGTTAAGTATAATAGTACCGTGGACACCCATGAAGTCAGCACCCCACCATGGTGAATATCACTTTGCATCTCATGTTTTCCTCCCCGTTTTATTCCATCCCCTGCCGCCTCTCTCCTTGCCGAGAGCAGCTATGGTGTTTTCTCTTGAATTTAGATGGTCACAACTTTTTATTCCCCAGTCCATTTCTACCCCCTGGCTGAGAGTTGGGATTGGATTCTATTCTAGAAACAACAAATCAATAAGTGTTTTTTCAGAAGTAATTAGCCTAACCCACCTCCCCTAGACATTTCTGTGACCAAAGGGGATGGAGAACACAACTTTAGACACAGGCTGGCTATCTGTTCACTGGGGTCTGTTCTGTAAAACAACTGAGACAGTGTTAGTTCTTTGCTATTGTGGGAATCAGGGAGAAATACTAAAACATGCAGTTTCAAGGCATCTTGATGGCCTAAAACACCTAAAAGGATCTGGCGTAAAAGGACCCGTAGACAGGGATGTGGGGGAAGAAAGGGGGGTGAGAAAGAAAGGAAGAAGGTCAAATCCAAGAGAGTCTGCTCCATAAAAGGCCTTTTGTCAGTGAGAGTCTCAAGTTTGATCTTTAATCCAGTTTTGAACAAGCCATTGAAATCAAACGTCTAAAGTTCTTGAGGTTAATTTTTGTTTTGCCTGTTTTCCCCTGGAAATAGTCAGAAGGCCAGCTCTGTGTAACCTCCGGCAAGTTCAAGTGACTTTTTCTAGCTGGCCCTCGGGTCTCCCTCCCAGCATGTACAGTCCCTGGCAGAGTGGGGGGTCTTGTACAGATTGAGGTGACATAAAGTGAAGAAGAGACTGTGATCCCCCTCACAGAGTCCGTGTTCTAATTAATTAAGCATGGACCGTTTTGAGGTTACATTTGGGGTTGGAGATGAACAAACCCAGTTTCCCATTTTGTATTTTTTCAAGGAGGCAGGAGAACGAAATGGGATGAAATGGGGCCTCTGTTCACTTCCTTGAGGCTTAAGGAGGGGAAATATCTGTCTCCCAGTAAACATGATTTACTGGGAAAAATTATGATCATAAAGCTACATGTGACCTCACTTAAACTCTAGTAATTGTACAAAGGTGTGAAGATCCAGACCAGGCATTTAATGGGAGATTTAAACAATTGGGCAGAACTTTGACAAATATTTCACGCTGGAGAGAAAGCCCAGAGTACCGAAGTAATGCCTGCTTCAGAAAAATTTAATTATCTAACCTGAAAATACGAGCGCAGAGATGAAGTCTTCGGTAAGTTCTGAAGATGAGGTAAAAAGACTAAATACAAGATAGAAGCTCTCTGTTTCCAGAACCCCTGTTTCTTTGATCAATAAGTTTATTTAGTCACTTACCATTTTCGTAATTTATTGAGATATAATCCACATACCACACAATTCACCCATTTAAGTTGTGTGATCCCGTGGTCTTTAGTATATTCTCAGAGACGTGCAACCCTCTCCACAATCGATTTTGGAACATTTTCACATTTGTGTTGTCTGCGTGGTTCTGCGCCAGAACTCTAAGCTGGTGGTCTGGGCTGCAGGCTCCCACTCCCCCTGCAATTTCTTCTTTCACTAGAAGCACCGATGCTATTTTATTTGAACAAAGATTTCTGAGGCTTACTTTATTCTTTTCTATCTTAAATTAGAAGCCATTACATTCAGGCAGGGCCCTGAGACCTTGCTTGGGATCCCTAAGGTCCCACAGAGAATGTGGGGCCCCAGCACTCTACTCCCCACCCCCTCTTAACTAGAGTAGCAAACATATCTTTGTTTTTCATATGCGTACGATATGTTTTAAATAATTAAGAGGTCTAGAGCTGTAAAGTAAATTTGAGAGGATTCAAAGGATTCGAAATTTTGTTTCTGCTCTGAAGGAGTTCAGCAGATAGTTGAGGGGGACCATGGTATAGAAACATGAAAAGTTAATTCAGTAGAAGGCTGCCCTAAAATGAGTGTTCTCCACGACTTCATTATGGAAAGTCTTTGTTTTCTGTGAATCTTCAACCAGAACTGAAATTCTATTAAAAATTAAGAACAAGGGGCGCCTGGGTGGCTCAGTCGGTTAAGCGTCTGCCTTCGGCTCAGGTCATGATGCCAGGGTCCTGGGATGGAGCCCCGCATCAGGCTCTCTGCTCAGTGGGGAGCCTGCTTCTCCCTCTGCCTGCTGCTCCCCCTGCTTGTGCTCTCTCTCTCACTCTGTCAAATAAATAAAATCTTAAAAAAAAATTATGAACAAATATGAGAAACTAAAAGTTTGAAAGAATACTTTGAACTTGCTGGGTCTCATGTGGTTTCTGGGTGAAGTCACAGAATAAAAGTTGCCTTAGTAGGAACTGCGCTTACCTCTGGCCAACACACTATGCTCCCGGCGCGCAGCGAAATTAAGTAAGAGTAAAAACAGAATATTGGAACAAAGTGAGAAAATCTGTAAACACCAAGGCAGCATGGAGTCATGAGTTAGAACACCCTGAATTTGTGAAGTACTGAGCCTGCCAGCCAAATTTGATAAACAGGTTTTTTAATTACAAAATGAATGGATGGAATTAAAGTAAGGGCTGTGGAACACTGGAATGCAAAGCAACGTAATTGATAGTGCACACTGGTTTTATAGGTAAGACTGACTTTTAAGTTAATTTAGATAAGAACACAATCACACGGGCTGTAAACAGTCCAGAAATACTTATAAATCAAGATAATTAGTCTGAAAGCTCAATGAATCATTCGAAAAGGAAATGTCATGGAAGGCACCATAGGGATAAATGTTAGGCTTGTTCTTATTTACATAATTATTAATTAGGCTGGATAGGCTACTTCTGGAAACAGTGCTAGAAACTGAGCCAGTTGCTGTGAGCCCACAGTTTTAAATGGGAGGCCTTAAAGCATAGGTGTTAGAAGCACCACCTGCCCTGCATTTGATCTTGGCTCTGCTGCTTCCCACTGTTTGACCTTGGGTAAATGAGCTGAAGTCTGCAAGCCACAGTTTGCAAGCCACCCACATGGACATGGTGGGAAGAGGAATAGGGTCCATCTCACGGGCTTGTGAGCTGATGCACAGAACACCCCACCCATGGTAACCATTATTATTATAATGACAGTAAAAACCAAGGGACTGTGTGTTCTGATCTAGAAAGAGAAGCAGTGCTTGGAAGAGCCGCAAAGTAATTCTTTGCCTAGAGTCAGCTTGGTTAAAAGCTGACTTAAAGTTACCTTGACAGTTTCAGAACTCTCAAAGAAACAGACCCTCCCCTGTTAGAGGGACTGTCAAAAATTTTACTAAACCAGAAAAAGAAAAAAAAAATTTCCATAGCTTTGCCTAGAGAGAAGACAGAGGTTGAGTTAATAATGATTGACTAGTGCAGAAAACATGTGTAGTGGGAAACGATGATCTGTTATCCTGCCTTAGTATCGTTGAACAAAAGAGCATTTAAGAGGAAGATTCTTTTTTTTTTCCCTTCCTTATTTTTATTACCCTGTGCAGGTTGTTATATCTTTGCTCTCAAGATCATATGGCATGTCCAAGAGCATGGTGTCCCATGATAGACATTCTTGGAGGACAGTGTAGTGTGGCATTAAGAGCATGGCCTCTAATATCAACAGACCTGGCTACAAAATAAGGATAACAATATTAATCTCCTAAGATTGTTGTGAGGCTTACATGGAATATTTTAGGTAAAGCGCCTAGCACCATGCTTGACACAAAGGGCTCACATAACTAAGAAAGCTAAAGCTCTCAAAATCCTAGATACATATTTTTTTCTTATTGTTTTGCTGGTTGAACCACACGTTCATAACCAGTAGGTGGTCAATGATCCTAAGAGGAAGATTCTGAGGTAGAAACACAGTGAACTGGAATAAAAATATTATGTTATGTTACCAACTGGAAGTTAAGATTATCTTCCTTGAGAACATTTATAAACAGGTACCAAGGGCCTAAAGAACTTTGATTTTATCATGGGATGATAAGAAGGATCTTAACCGTGGAAGGTACATGGGAACATTTGTATTTTAAATATGGAGGTGAGCCTGGAGGAAAGGGTCAGTTAGGGTGGAGTAGTACTGTGAAACCTAAGCTCACTTTTTAGACCCCTGCCCTCACCCCAGTCACTTTGGCAGGCATACGATTTATAACCAGGTGTCGTGGACAATGGTCAAAATTGTGCATCTATTGAACTATCCAAGTCATTGTTTTGGCTTGAAAATGACTAAGTATGTGCTTCATGAATGTTATGTCATGTCATTTTCACTACAGTTTGCTGAGGTAGGTGCTGTCTCCATTCTACAGATGGAGAAACTGTGATGTGTGTTTTCTCAGGCCCGTGAACACACCAGGCAAGGCCCAGGCCCGCTGGTTTGGCTGGTGAAGCTGCAGGGAGCCACCTCTAGATTGAGATGGTTCGTTACTCACATGGACTGTAGCTGGCTCCCTGAGGTCCTTCCTCCACACACCAAAAAAGGATGACATGGATACAGAAGGGGTTATTGGTTTCCTGGAGCTACTATGACAAGGTGCCACAGAATGGGGGGGCTCTATTGTCCCACAGTTCTGGAGCCTGGAAATCCATAATTAAGGTGCCAGAAGGGTCAGTTCCTTCTGAGGACTGTGAGGAAAAATCTGTTCCAGCCTCCCCTTAGCTTCTGTGGTTTGCTGGCCATCTTGGGCATTCCTAGTCTCGTAGAAGCATCATGCCTGTCTCTGGAGTCATCCTCACATGGTGATCTCCCTGTGTGTCTCTCGCTGTGTCCAAATTCCCCTTTATATAAGGGCAGCAGTCATACTGGATTAGGGCCCACCCTAAAGAGCTCATTTTAACTTGATTATCTCTGTAAAGACTCTTTCTCCAAGTAAGGTTACATTCTGAGGTATTGGGGTTTAGGACTCCAACCTAATTCAGGCTGTAACAGTGGATGATTATAACACAAGCTGTGAAGGACCCCATTCTGAGGAGCTGGTTCTAGACTGCAGCTGAGAGGTTGTATGTCCTATGACTCTTTTGTGAGGAGGGCAAGGCAGGAAGCCTCACACCTCTTCAGAACCCAGGTGATGATGAGAAGCTGCCCCATGACAGCCTCCCAGGGAGAGGAAGGGGTGAGTAGGAGATAACCTCCTAGTGATCCTCAGCACCGTGCCAAAATGCACGTGGGGCTGTGGTTCAAGTCTTTGCCTGTGGGGCCTAACACACAGGTTGGGCAGGGCACCCCATGGAGCCATTCTCTCTAGCATATAGCTGGTCATAGGCACCCAAATTCCATTCCAGATCTGCCTCACTCTGAGTGTGTATGTTGCTTGATGCTTGCTGTCCCCCTAGACACACTAAATTCTTTTGTCAACTGGTTTTCTTGATGTCTAGGAGTCACGAGTCAGG
The DNA here is from genome assembly GCF_017311325.1 of Ursus maritimus. Lineage (NCBI taxonomy): Eukaryota > Metazoa > Chordata > Mammalia > Carnivora > Ursidae > Ursus > Ursus maritimus. Next base: position 17,237,907 of record NW_024425564.1, read on the forward strand.
GTCTGCCAGAAAGCATCCTCTAAGACGGAAGTTAGCAAGCTGGAAGCTAATTATCAGGTTCTGTCAGGATCAACCCATGTGGAAGGGAAGGGACGAAGTGGGACTGGATAAGGGGAGAAGTTGGGCTGTGATGCATTGATGACGAAGGCCTCAGCCCACCCATAGGGAGCTCTGAAATGATGGTGGCCCTTCAGAGTGGTCCTGAGTTGCAGTAAGGAGTTTCTTAGTCCAGCCTGGAAAAAGCAGACTTTATTATTTCTATAAATATGACTACATTCCTAGTAGCTTCTGTAAGATAAACAATGGTGACTCTATGTATGGTTTTATTATCATAAAGTATACATTCCTTACAATGGATATGAATACAAACTCTATGAATTTATGTGTATATATCATATCAAGAACGATTTTAGCATTTTTCAGTTCCCTTTGTACAGTAATTTCAGTTGTCTGTATTGAAACTCATGACACGGTTTTGAGTATGGGTCAAAGATGGGGTCCTTGTCTGATGCCTTGAATGACTTTTACCGGGTTTGTGAACCCTAGAAGCCTATGCAGAAATCTGCGTTTGTGGAAGTATGTTCTGGGAACAAAGATTTGAATCTTCATATTCTCGGAGGGGTCTGTGTCCTCTCCCACACGGAGTAAAGAACCATCGTGTAAGGAAATACAGAGTCTGCCCGGTGTTGCTTCGTACGCTGCTCTTCACCTGCTTCACACACGCAGCAGTGGTAGATACCTGTCTAAAACGAGAACATGGAAAAGGCAGGACCATGCCTTTGCCTTTTCCCCCTACAAAAGATATATGTCTGTGGACAAGAGACACACAGTGAAAAGTGAGAACGAAGACACGGCGCTCCAGGTTCATGAGCAGGGAAGGGAAACCAGTGGTTTGGCTCTGGCGGAGCGTGGGGACTAAAAGAGCTCTGCATAATGTGCTGGGCCTGAGTGTACTCTCTGCTTTAGAAAATAGGGTCTGGTAGTGGTTGTGCTCTCCTACTCTAGAAAGGAGGCAATTATCACTGCTGCAAATTGCCGCCGCCATGACCTGTAGCCCTGTAGCTTAAGCGAAGCTTTGATCATAGTGAGAGAGCAGGACAGAGACATGGCCTCTTATTTTAATTTTAATTCCAGTATAGTTAACATGCAGCGTTATATTAGTTTCAATGTATAATATAGGGATTCAGCAATTCTATACATTACGCAGTGCTCATCATGATAAGTGTACTCCACCTATTTCACCCATCCCAGTACCCACCTCCGCTCTGGGAACCATCAGTTTGTTCTCTGTAGTTAAGAGTCTGGGTTTCTGTATCTTTTTTTGTTTGTTTGTTTGTTTGTTTGTTTCTTAAATTCCACACACGAGTGAAATCATATGATGTTAGTCCTTCTTTGATTTATTTCACTTAGCATTATACACTCTAGATCCATCCATGCTGGTGCAAATGGCAGGATTTCAGTCTTTTTGTGGCTGAGCAATATTTCATTGTATATATACCACTTCTTCTTTGTTCATTCATCAGTTGATGGACGCGGTTGCTTCCATATCTTGGCTGTTGTAAATAATGCTGCAATAAACATAGTGGTGCGTATATAATTTTAAATTAGTGTTTTCATATTCTTTGGGTAAATATCCAGTAGTGCAATTATTGGATCATATGGTAATTCTATTTTTAGTTTTTTGAGGAATCTCCATACTGTTCTCCACAGTGGCTGTACCAGTTTGCATTCCCACCAACAGTGTATGAGGCTTCCTTTTTCTCCACATCCTCACCAACAGCTGTTGTTTCTTGAATTTTTTGTTTTAGCCATTCTGACAGGTGCGAGGTGATATCTCATTGTGCCTTTGATTTTCATTTCCCTGATGATGAGTGGTGTTGAGCATCTTTTCCTGTGTCTGTTTGCCATCAGTCTTCTGCCCATTTTTAAGTTGGACTATTTGGGGGCGCCTGGGTGGCACAGCGGTTAAAGCGTCTGCCTTCGGCTCAGGGCGTGATCCCGGAGTTACGGGATCGAGCCCCACGTCAGGCTCCTCCACTATGAGCCTGCTTCTTCCTCTCCCACTCCCCCTGCTTGTGTTCCCTCTCTCGCTGGCTGTCTCTATCTCTGTCAAATAAATAAATAAAATCTTTAAAAAAAAAAAAAAGTTGGACTATTTGGTTTTGGGGTGTTGAGCTATGTAAGTTCTTTATATATTTTAGATACTAACCCTTTGTCAGATATGTCATTTGCAAATATCAGATTTCATGTAGTAGGTTGTCTTTTACATTTGTTGATTGTTTCCTTTGCTGTGCAGAAGCTTTTCATTTTGGTATAGTCCCAATAGTTTATTTTTCATTTTGTTTCCTTTGCCTTAGGAGACATATCTAGAAAGGTGTTGCAATGGCTGATGTCAGAGAAATTGCTTCCTGTGCTCTCTTTTAGATTTTCTATGGTTTCAGGTCTCCAGTGTTCCTGACCTCCAATCTGGTCTCCAAGATCCTTAATCCATTTTGAGTTTGTGTATGATGTAAGACAGTGGTCCAGTTTCATTCTTTTGCATGTCGCTGTCCAGTTTTCCATCACCATTTGTTGAAGAGACCGTCTTTTTTCCATTGCATATTCTTGCTTCCTTTGCCAAAAATTAATTGACCATATAATCATGGTATCGTTCCTGGGCTTTCTGTTCTGTTCCATTGATCCATGTGTCTATTTTGAGCCATGGTCCCTTTATCAGGACCTGAGATAAGTCACCCCTGTGGCATCAGCAGCAATCTCACCATTGGGTGGGAACCCAAACAGCACTACCAACTTGATTCTGGACTGGGAATACAAGTACAGGAACCACAAAAGTCTCTAACCAAGGAGGGGTGATTAGGGAGAGGGCATTAGTGCTTGGGTCCCATACAAGATGGGTCTGCACGCACAAATTCCAAACAATATAAAGAACTCTGACCTCAGAGTGTCCGCTAACCAAATCAACAACCAGAATCTGAATTCACTGGAGAATAAAGTAAAATCAAAAAGTGTTGTTTAAAGAAAGAACGCCTAACATCCTTAAAGAGATCAATGGAAGATAATACCCATTAAAAAAATACAAAAGGAGAAGAAGAACAGGAAATTCTGAATTAGGGACAAAAACAGGCAGAAATAGAGTGTAAATTGATACGAAAAAGGAACAATTAGAAATATCAGAAATGAGTAACAGAGTCATTGAAATAAAGAAGAAAAAACAGATGAGAGTAGACTCAGTTCAGAAGAGAATTAGGAAATTAAGGTATTGGGGCACCTGGGTGGCACAGCGGTTAAGCGTCTGCCTTCAGCTCAGGGTGTGATCCCGGCGTTATGGGATCGAGCCCCACGTCAGGCTCCTCCGCTATGAGCCTGCTTTTTCCTCTCCCACTCCCCCTGCTTGTGTTCCCTCTCTCACTGGCTGTCTCTATCTCTGTCGAATAAATAAATAAAATCTTTAAAAAAAAAAAAGGAAATTAAGGTATTACTAAAGAACTCACCGAGAATACAGCACTAATACGTGAAGATTAAAAACCTGAAACTGAGTTAAGAGGAGATAAAGAAGCTCCACAATACATGTTACTGAGAAAAGAATGGCGCAGAAGGAGTGGCTGGAATTTTCCAAGGTGGCGCAAAACACACGAGCCCTCCGATTGCAAGTACACCCTGAATGCTGAGCACAATAAATGGAGATGAATGCAGCCCAGGCCTAATCAGAATGGAATTGCGGAGCCTCTAGGATAAAGATAAAACTCTTCACATCTGCCAGGAAGAAAAGCCAGATTCCCTACGAAGACACAGCGCTGACTGACACAGCAGACTTGTCATCAGCATAATAAGTCTAGAAAAATATTTTCAAAGTGCCAAGGACAGACAATTATAAACCTACAATTTTGTGCCCTGCTAAATGATTTGTGTGAGGGGTTTCAGATGCGTAAATACTGAGAGTTTGCCTCCCACATATTTTCGCTGACGAGACGATTAAAGGATGTTCACGAGCAAGAACACAAGTGAGCAGGAACGAAGGCCGTCAAAGACTACGAAAGGCCTGTGATTTCCCCCTGCTTGCAAGGTCGGCTGCTGGCAGGAGACACGAGAGGCTCCTGGGTCAGAGACAAAGGACTGTTACAGCCCAGAGGCAGCGGGAGCTTCCTGTTCACATTGCTTCTCCTAAACCCCCAAACCCCAGAGGGGCGATGCAGAGAAGCCCAGGTGGCTGCTGCTCGCACGCTGGGCTTAGAGCACAGGTGAAAACCATCAAATTGAGAAGCTCTACAATCGTTTCGTTCTTGGATTATGTTTGTTTGCTTGCTTTCCTTCCATTCTTTCAAAGAGGCTCTGAGCCAGCCTGATCTGTCTTTTGCCCCTGAGGAAGACATTATCTTTATTCTCCTGGTGAAGAAACAAATCTGCTCTCCGCTCCCAAGGGAAAGACTGCCTCTGTCTTCCAAGGATGTTTGTCGATGCAAGTTGTTACAAGTTATGTGGAAATTCCATGGACAATTGCCTCCCAACAAAGAGGACAAATATAAAATTAAGAACAATTTTTAGCTTAAATTAATCATTGTCTTAAATAACTTATTATTTTGTGTGTGCTTTTTAAAGGATAAAAATCTAATAGTTGGGGAGAAGAGCTGTTTTAAAAAAAACAACTAAGGTTTCTGTCTTATTTAAGACCGAATAGAGATCCTAAATAAATTTAGGCTTTAGAGCAGTTTATTAAAGGATATTTGTGTGTGTGTGTTCAAGAATAGACATACAGAGGTGCCTGGGTGGCTCAGTCAGTTAAGTGTCTGCCGTCAGCTCAAGTCATGACCCCAGTCCTGGGATTGAGCCCTGTGTGGGGCTACCTGCTCAGCCAGGAGTCTGCTTCTCCCTCTCCCTCTGCCACTCCCCCTTGCTCATGTTTATGCTCTTTCTCTCTCCTCTCTCAAATGAATAAATCTTAAAAAGAAAAAGAAAGAATAGACATACAATTTACAGCTTTTTCAACTGAAGAGGGAAAAATATTAGAATGTTTTTTAAACTGACCAACAGAATACAAGAAAGAAGAAAATTTAGGAAAAGACATAGTTTGTGGGATCTATCTAAAGAGGTATTTAGAGGAATATTTATAGCCTTATATGCTTTTACTCAAAACTAAGAAAGCCCCAAAATACATGAGTTATTTTTTCACCTAAATAAGCTGGAGGAAGAACAGAATAAAACCAATTAAACAACAAGAAAGATAATGAAGATAAAAGAAATTAATTGGAGCAGAGGAGAAATGCACCCCACTTTTGTGTGTCTCTTGTTAAGTACCTGGACTCTGGCATTTCAGCTGCCAATGTTCTCACCTGCAAGTCTGGAGACTTGGGTCTGAAGACATGAGTGAGCCTTTTATTTTTATTTTTTTAAAGATTTTATTTATTTATTTGACAGGAGACACAGAGAGTCAGAGAGCACAAGTGGGGGGAATGGCAGAGGGAGACGGAGAAGCAGGCTCCCCACTAAGCAGGGAGCCCGGTGCGGGGCTTGATCCCAGGATCCTGGGATCATGACCCAAGCCGAAGGCAGACACTTAACCGACTGAGCCACCTAAGCACCCCAAGTGAGCCTTTTAAAGGGAAGTGGGAGCAGTGGGGAGAGTAAAAGGACATGGGTGTAAAATTTAATAAGCAAAACTATTTCAAAGAAAAAGAAAAAGGAAAAAAAAAAACAGCTTCAGAAACTAAATTCATGTGACCCAGATGGCATGGAGAATTTTCCTTTTGGGAATCATAATTATTATTTTAAAAATCCAAACTATTCTGGAATATTTGGGAAGTGTGGACACAGACTCCATAATGTATAGTCAGTTCAATATGAGTTCAACCGGCATTTATTAGCTGGGTACTGTAGTGCTGCTGGGCTACACAGGTAAAGTCCTGGTCCTGGAGGACATAATGACAGGGACATGAACCTACGAGGGGCAGAGGGGCACTCAATACAGCCGGAGGATTTGGAGTTAGGGTGGCACATAACTCCATGATTGTTCTGTCCCCCAACCCCGAACAGGAAATAAAACAATTCTTGGGTTGGAACTGTCAATAATTGGCAGAGATAGGAGGTTTTAAAAAGGGCAAACTGTGAAAAAACATTTGTAGATTCCCAGGATTAGCTCAACCTAATAAAGTAAGGATATTATTCCAACACCATTAGAGGTAGCCAAAATGCAATAAATGTAAGGGTAATGCAGGGGAGGGGAAAAAATATTTTTCTTTCTACCCTTCTTGGTGTCTGCTGGTGCTTTACAACAATAGACAGATTGGAAGAAACAAGTTTATTAGTGTGTGCATCATGCATGAAACACACAGGAGTATGAGAGAGGAGTAACTCAAAGAGTTGGTTGGTAATTGGGCTTATATAGCAGCTTAGCAAACGACCAATAACTTTTTAGAGAAGTAGCAAGGCAGGGAAAAAGGATCTTGAGTCTCTAGGGGTGGTGGAAAGGTAAATATATAGGAAACTAACCGAAGATAAGGGCGTTAGTCAGTTTTGGTCTGTAGATCTCTCTGGTGTTATCTCTGAGCTGATAAGGGTCTAGAGTTGTCTCCAGTGATTGGAGAGGGGAGATGGTACACCTTTGCAAATTTTTTGTCCTGCTCTCAGGCAAATTGTGTGCCTGTGTTGTGTTGGCCCCGGAGCTGAGAGCTTTTCTTGTATGAGCCTCTTTTCAGTTGCTTTGAGCTCAAAGTAAACCTTGGACCAATGTTACATGTTTGCCGGTGGCCTTTTTTGCTACTCGCTGACAAGAAGGGGGGATTACAAGGGTGTTTAGCATCAGTGTTCACAAAGCGAATAAAGTCTGAGTTGGGCTGACCTCACTAACTGGGGTGTGCCATCCACCTATACCCAAACCACCCAAGGCCACTAGCATGCAGGGCTCATCAGTGCATTTGCTGCAGAATTCATGTTGAACCTTAACTTTTTTGCATCTTAAAGATAAAGGCAAAATCCCTTCTTGAATACTTTCCTTCCTTCCCCAGAGTTAATCATTGTTTTGAAGTCCAGTATAGCCTTCCCACATCTGTTTTAATACAATTTATGTATTCATATTTATTATTGCCAGACCTGTTTTTAAACTTCGTGTAGATATCACAGTGAACACATCTTAATACAACTTACTTTTTTAAAAAATGCGGCATATACTTTTTCTGTATTTTAGCCATAGTGATATACGTACCTCTAGTTCATTCACTTTAACTCTTGTATATCGTGTGTATAATGATACATGTGAAATAATAATAATTATATGAGGTAAATACTAATAACCCTCCATCTTTCAGATGAGGAAACTGAAAACAGAGATTAAGCAGTTTGTCCAAGTCAGATAGTTAGTAAGGAAGATTCAAATGAGGATCGCACATTTTGCCTTGTTCCATTCCAATAGCTTTTCCTGTTTCCTGCCTTGGGTTAGGATTTATAATGTGACAGAGCAAGGGTGCGAGAGGGTATCCTCATGTTGCTTTTGACTTTATTTCGAATGCTTCTAAAAACAAAATTTTAACTTTAATATGTTTGCTATAGGTTTACAATAAATATCTTGGAAGGGAGGAAGTTGCCTTCTATTTATAGTTTGCCAAAAAACTCTTTTTTCTTATAATGAATAAGTATTATCTTTATCAAATACTTCTTTCTGAAAAAAAATCATGTTTTTTTTCTTTATATGTTGATTAGTAGATTATTTTTTGTTTCAAAGCATTCCCATTATTCTGTAATAAACTCTACTTGGTCATTTTGTGTTCTTACTTTAATATGCTGTTGAATTGTATTTGCCAAAGTTACATTTAGGACTTTTTATGTAGGTTGTAAGGTGAAATTGGTCTACAATTTTTTAAAGTTATTCTGTGATTATCCAGCTTTGGCTTAAAGTTTATAAACTTATGAAATTAGTTGATTTTTCCCTCCTTTTCTATTTCACGAAATAGTTTGCTTCACCTGAAATATTTGATAAAGTTATACTATGAACCATCTGAGTCTAACACTTTTGTTGTGAGATTTGATTGATAATTCAATTTGGTACATTGTCAATCGGTTTAAATTTTGTCTTGAGTGAAAATTATCATTTAATCCAAGTTTTCAAAGTCATTGTTATTAAATAGTTCATAATATTGACTTGTGACTTTTAAAGTCTCGACTATAACTGTAGTTTTGATCACCTTTTCAATTCTAAAAAACAAACAAAAACCACCATGAATTATAGAGACAATCTCAAAAGAACAAATCAATTCATGGTTTTTTGATAAAACTAATAAAATAGACATTGCTCATTTAGATCAAGAAAAGAAATGAGAAAACAAAAATAATACCAGATGCTATTTAAGGTCTGTGAAAGGATTTCAGTCTAAAATGGATCCAGAAGATATGAAACAGAGAATCTCATACATGCTCCCTCAGAAGTATGGAACTTGAGACTGATTTCCTGTTAATGCCTGATTTACAGAGGACTGAGACTCATCTCCTGATCATTGAACATCTGCTAAGAACCTTTCACCATCCTCCAGCCAGTGAACTCACTGCTTGGACTCTGGCCGGACGGCCTTCGCTAGGCACTCCTTCCCATTAATACAGCTGCCCCAAACCCTCAAGGGACTCACATGCAGCATGCATTTTCCAAATTGCAATTCCTCTGCTCTTCCCAAATAAACTCAGTTTCTGGTAATTCAAGCTTGCCTCAGTTTACCTCTTCATTTAGGTTAACAGGTTTTTTTTTTCCAATTCTAAAATTATCTGGTTTTGTGATTGTGGATTATCAAGTTCCTGTCACTTTGCCTGTCCGCCTCCTCTTTGTCATTCCACGTGGCCACTATCTCCTTATCACAGCATAGCCAGGGATGGAGGCAAGTCTCTATGCCTTATTTACCTGCCGTGTCCATTAGCTGGTCTGGTGAGAGACAGAAGAACAGCTAAATTGATTACTGTAACGTTGCCATTGCTCACGCAAGGCAGTGTCATCATGCGCTCTTGATGAATACCTACAGTGTCACGGAGGCTGTGCAGGGTAATAGAGATTTGGAGGTAAAAAAAGATACACACCCCACCCTCAAAAATTGAAATACACTGGGAAGACAGACATTAAGTAAGTAATTACACAAATAATGATAATAACAAAAAGTACCATGAAAGAGAAGTATAGGCTGCGATAACAAGGGACTGCTGGAGTCTGTGAGGGTTAGAGGTGAACGTGGTAGTTGAGGAGCAGAAGTAGGGTTGGCAGGGCAGGAAACGGCATCTGGAAGAAGAAGCTTATGTGTTCATGAAACCAAATAGCCAGGCTGCTGTGAACCTGGAGAACAGAAAGAGCTAGAACTTTTCAATAATTGGGGACTTTATCCTAAGATCAATGGCAAGCCACTGGATAGTTTTTACCACCACCTCTGGCTAAGCATCAGAAAGCCTACATTCCACTAAGTGAAATAAGTCAAGCAGAGAAAGACAATTATCATATGGTTTCTCTCATCTATGGAACATAAGAACTAGGAAGATCGGTAGGAGAAGAAAGCGATAAAGAAAGGGGGGGTGATCAGAAGAGGGAATGAAGCATGAGAGACTATGGACTCTGAGAAACAAACTGAGGGCTTCAGAGGGGAGGGGGTGGGGGAATGGGATAGACTGGTGATGGGTAGTAAGGAGGGCACGTATTGCATGGTGCACTGGGTGTTATACGCAACTAATGAATCTCGAACTTTACATCAAAAACCAGGGATGTGCTGTATGGTGAATAACATAATAAAAATATTATTATGAAAAAAAAAAGAAAGCCTACATTCCAGTAGCCGTAGATCTGTAGTTACCTTATTTTCAAAACAAATTTTCCCCCTCAAAAAAGTAAAAGTCACTAGTAGTATCCCACATCTGACACATACCAATTAGTATAATGAATGCTTCCTTTAGATAAACCATTACTTTAAACTTATTACATATAATTTGTTAGCTTGAACTAGTTTGCAATGCAACAGTCTGGGCTTTTCTCCCTGGTTTTTAAAACTGTGATTTACTGTAAAATGTATTTTTTAATGTCTTGGGGACTTCTGGCTGACAGCATTATTTTGTTATTACCGTGTTTATTGTTGTCAGTGGGTTGCTGAAACAAATGCTCGGTTGGGCACCTCCCATGTCCGTCATCAGAGGTCAGTAGTACCTCAGCTTGGGTCAACTCAAGAGGACATTACATGCTAATTCTTGGCAATCCCAGCCTTTTACCCAGTCTCCCTAAATTTCCATGCTCCTGAAGTGGCAAAAGGATGTTGTCCAATAAAAATCAACTGGTATAACCACCATACTCCTATCATGTGTTGTTACATTAACCCATGGAATGATTTGTCATAGGATCTTGACTTTACTGTAGGAGAGAAAACCAAGGATGTTTTTCAGGAGCCATGGTATTTTGTCAGAAGCACCTAGATGGTCGCTTTATTATGTTCGTTTGAAATGTGTGTTCTGAACTGATGGATTTGTCTGACAACTTTATTGATATTTCAAGTTGAATAATCATTTTTTGTGTGAGTGTTTGGTTCTTCAGAGGTTTTGCCATTTAAAAAGTTACACTTTTCTGATCAGCGATTCACCAAAGGGTTTATGGTGATATCAGGCTTGGTGTAAGCCAGTTTATAAATGTGCTCTTCTAACAGATTTATTTATACTTTAGCACGTATCCCCTGAGGACTTCATAGTTATGTAGTGAAACATTTTCATTGTGGCAGTAACTTACAGACCAACACTTATTATATATATATTTATATGTGAATAAGCCACGTAAACAAAGGCAGTAACTTTTAAAAGTATCTAATTTTAAATGTCTATCCAATATAATGATGAGCTCGAATAAACTGAGAAAAATAGGATAAAGTGGGGGAAATGGCTACATTTGTGTTTATCCATCCTTAGAGCCAAAATTTGAAAAATAACTCCCTAAGTGACTACTTATCATCCCAGTCCTTTATTTTAATAATTAGAAATACTAACAAATAATGACATTACTAATTAAAATATCAATTTTGGCAAGCCTTTACTTATTTCTCTATTAAAACGACTTCCTGAAAATATCACAGGAAGTTAATGAATCACTTGTTAATTAAATTTGAACTTTTCTCCTCTGGTATTCAAATGAAAAAACTGAAATATGATATATTCAAATTGTTTTATACTAAATTGAACATTAATGGTTACATAAATATAATATATGGTAATGTTACACATGAATGTGATAAGAATCTATAACATTCATAATGGAATTTGCTAATTTTGAATATTGGCTTCGTTTTATTCCTGAAAATTCAAGTGCTGAAATAATGTTTTACCAGCATTTTCTAATTAGCCAAGTGTAACTTTCCATGAAAAATTTAAACATTCTCATCCAACTAACAAATCAATCTATCTTTTCTTCTCTTGTTTTGTTAGCCTCTTAGCAAATACCCTGCTGTGATAAATGACATCTCGTTCTGGTTGCCCTCTGAGAATTATACAGAAAACGATTTCTATGATTTAGTACGAACAATTGGAGGAGACCTGGTGGAAAAAGTTGATCTGATAGACAAGTTTGAACATCCAAAGTAAGTAAAAACACTTTCTGACTTTATCCTTTTTTTTTTTTTTTTTGGTCCCTATGTGACAAATGGTGTATGAAAATATATAATAAAATTTTGCTGAAACTCAATGCATGTGAGACAGAATGTCTCCAGAATTTATAGTGAATATATAGTGTATCAGAAAAGACTTTTATATCAGTCCTTTCTGAAAATCTTTCTAAAACACAATTTTAATCTTTCCTGCCTTAGTAAAGTAAATATGTGAAACAGAATGTTTTAAAGATCTTGGAGTTTTTTAGTATTGTTTTTAGAAGTGATTTCTTACCATATCACATCCCAGGAACAGAGGAGATGTGGCAGAAACAGGGGTTTGTGGGGAAAAAAGCTGTTTTGTCAGTCTCTCAGTGAATATTTATTAAGCACTTGCCACATGCCAAAAGCTGTAGTGGATCCTAGGATGAAGTTTAGTAACTTAATCAGGATCCATCTCAGTGTTGGCCTGTTCTCCCTGGTGTGTGTGTCTGTGTCTCTCTGTGTGTGTGTGCGTGCTGTAGTCTTACACTAATCAGATTTGACTCTACTTTGGTTTCAGAAAAGTTTTCTTGAGTTATATCATTAAGGATTTGTTCTGATCCGTTGTTCTGTTCTGTTTCATTCTTTGGGAATTCCACTTCTGCATGAGTAGGCTCTCCTTTATCTGACTTCTCTACCTATTGCTTTCTCTCTAATGTTTTAAAACTTTGTTTCCACTTCATTTTGACTGCTTTTCTCATTGCTACCTTCTCTGTCCCTTACTGTTTTCTGCAGTCTCTTCTTCCTTGCTCACATTCCATTTCCACCTTCGATGACTTTGTTTTTCCCCCTTTTTTGAGTTCTGCAAGCTCACATTTCATTTCCTCCTGTTCTCTTGCCTTCTACTCTCTGAATTATTTCTGCTTTGTAGTTTTACTTCATAGAGGAATTGCTTCATTTGGCTTTAAAAACTTATTGCAGGATATTTGCCCAGCAATTTCTTATGATCCAGCGGTAGCATTTTCTTTCTATGACTTCTTCGTTAATAAGTATTTCTTTCATCTTCCTAGTTTCTTTCCCCAGTTATTAAATTGATGTACTTATGGTATGCATATGATTTGCCTTTTTGTTATTTGTATTTGAATGGCATTGGATTTTCTGAACCAGCTATGTGCACAAAGTCAAGGTGTGAGGTTGGGGGTTGACATGGCAGGGAGGGGCTAGGGTGATCATTCAGGCTAGTTGTTTTCACCACTCTAAGGCTTTCATCCTCTCCAGTGCCAAGAAATAACTCTTTCTTCGAATACGGCTCATTCATCTCATTGATTCCTTGTATAGTTCTGCTTCCCACCCCAAATCTTCTTTTCTTACAAACAAAAAATTTGCCTTTGTTTACTTCAGTTTCAATACTTATTGGTGATAAAGATTTTGAACTTCAGTTTATAACCCTCAGCTCTGAGAAATGTGTCTTTGCTGATATTTTCTGAGAAATGCCAATGTGTGTGTTTCTTTCCTTCACATCTTCTCATTGGCTTCTACTTGCTTTCAGCTGCTTTTGGCAGCCTTTAAATATATTTTGGAGTTGGCAGATGATATCTGCCCCCTAACTTTACAGGAAAGAGTATATATGGAGCAGCCTGGGTTTTTGACACGATGGAATACCCGTTCAGCCCTGGACTCTTCTGTGAGAGAGAAATTTCCAGGAATTTGCATGTTGTTAGTGAAGTTCCAGTTACTTCCTTTTGAAGAAGAGGGAAAGTATAGAACTAAGACTGACTGTTCAATACTAGCTGAGATACCAAAAGGACATGACTTGTTATTTTTTCCCCATTGTTGTTTAATATGTAGAAAACCCATGGCAATCAAAGATTCACAATCCATTCGTAATTTTCTACTTCCTCAAGCTTTTGCCTTCGGCCGTTGCCTAAGCCCTACCTCTACCTCTCATATCATCAGTGTCCAAAGTTAGAGGAGTAGCCCTTTCTGGTTGGAGATGAACAGATCTTAAACGTTAAGGAGAGATGTTATGGCCTGGATGTGGGAGTAACTGTGGTTTGGGGGTGGGGTAGATATTGGGTTTTTCTGACTTGGAGGTGATTTGCAGTGGTGAGAGTCAATGCTGAATGGGCATGCTAATCGGAGAAATGGCTGTGAGAGTGAGTAGTGTTGGGGTCCTTTGACCATGGACAGACTAGGCAGACAGACACTCCATTTTTAAAAAATCGCTGGACTCTATAGGAGTGCTCTATTGATGCAGGTCTATACACACAACCACATACTAGCTTAGGAAAGGAGGATTTGTCTAGTTGCTTCTAGAGGAGACAGTACTTTTGATTGGAAGTTTGAAAACAGCCAACCAACCAAAAAAATACTTTTTATTGGTACTGATCTTACCACTTTTTAAATAAATGTTAAACAGATATTTAAGGCCAGTTACTCTGGAGCTATGCCAAATGATGAGCCTGCCCGGAGTGTGCACCAATCTTGATAAGGGGCTTGGTGGTTGCAGTAAGGTTCCTGTGGCAGAAGTTGCTAATTATCTCTCAATGTCAAATCCCCCATTTAAACAATAACGTAACCTCGATTTTTTATCTAAGCAGCTTGCCAGCCAACTAAAAGTCTACACTTCTGAGCCTCCAGTATAACTAGGTGTATCTCTGTGGCCAAGTCTAGCTAATGATTTATAAGTAGAAGCGTTCAGGTATTTCCAAAAGTTTCTCTGAAAAGTTGGGTTGAGGCAGTCCTTTTTCCTTCCTGCTACTTGGATGTGAACGTAATGACTGGTACTCTGGCAACCATTTTGGACCATGGTGTGACCTTGGCAGTGGAAGTTGTGTCGAGTACAGCCTGGGTCTCTGGCACTGGAGTGTCAGTTCAGCCCCGGACTTTTATGTGAGAGACCCGTATCTTGTTGAAGCCACTGTTTTTTTTAGATCTTTGTTACTGGCAACCAAAGGTAAACTTTGCTCTCATAGCCCTGAGGAAAAGGACAGACTTGTGGCAAAGGATACTTACTTTATTTAGTAATATTGGCTCACTGAGTAAAGATGTTCAGGAAATATACAGGGCAGGAGGGTGGCAAACTGTTTCTGTTAAGGGCCAGATAGTAAATAGTTTTGACCTTGTGGGCCATAGGGTCTCTGCAATATCTGTGCCCCCCTCTGCTATTGCAAAAGCAGCCATAGACAAAATGAAACCAAACAAACAGGGCTGTGTTCCAGTAAAGCCTTAATTAAAAAAACAGGTGGTGGGCTAGATTTGGCCCATAGTTTTCTGACCCCTGACATACAGGACGGAGCCACGTATAATTTTTTATCTGACCCCTGCTCACATATTCTAAAATCTTCCTCTTAGAGGTCTTTTCTTTGGGCACCCTGAACCCTCCCGTTCTCCTCCCATTAAGAATTCCTGACTTGGATGGTGGCAAGCGAAGGGTCACCTGACCTTGTACTCATCCCTGCATATCTGGAGCTCAGGACTTACTTTATTTTCTAAACACATAAATTAAATATTGCTAGGCAGTCCAAAGAGCTCTGACCCTTTCTTTGCCTAACATCAAGAACTGAGAAATGCTAGAAGTGAGTGAATGACTCTCTGAAATGAACAAGTAGTTGAACAAATCGATTTGTGTGGGTTTTTTTTTTTTTAACAAATTAGGTGTCATTTTGTGAACAAGAGCAGATCCCAAGATGTTTCAGGTAGACATAAACTGCTGAGTAAGAACCTAATTTCATAATGTTAGACAAATGAGCAAATTTTTTCTGGGTTACAGATAACAGTTTGTGCCCTGGAGGGTTACAGGTAACAGCTGTTCAGGTTAGAAGAAAATGATTTTTTGTTCTAGTCCGTCATTTAGAACTTTCTTCCAGAGCATCTTTGCCACTTAATCTATAGGCCACTTAATGTGCAGAAGCATTCTTATAGTTCCAAATTGCACGTAACAAAAAACGGAGTAGTGATGACTTCTGGAGAGGAGAGCCGCGGTCCCCGGATGTGCTTTGATGCCTTTGCAATATCGTACTATATGCGTGTACTGAGTCGTGAGAAGACTTAAGAAAATAAATGATGCATGTCAACATACAAACCTGGATATCTGTTGTTCGACGCATTTTTGAGTACACTGGTCATTTTAGTGTCTATGTCCGTGTATCTGAAGGAATTGTGGGGTACAGTGTTTATTTTCTCCTATAACACAACTACTTCAAATATTTCCTAGCCTGGGGTAGGAGAGAGAGCAAAGAGGAGCAGAAAGAAACTTAACCATTGTCTTCAGCCATGAGCACCTCATGTGGGGATGCCACCAATTATTTGTGAGCTGCGGAAATGGACTATAAAGTGGGCTCGGACGGGACAGATTTGGGTTGAGCTCAAGGTAGAGGTTTTTGGAGGTTAGAATTGGGGGATTTAAAAGACTTACTTGACTGGACTACAAGAAAGGGGTGGTGGGGGAAATGCCCAGGTTCCGCAGCAGGCGCTGCCTGGCCGTGTCCCCAAAGCAGTGCTTCTCACAGACCTCCCCCTTGTTCCTGGGGCTGCTTCTCACTTCGCACCCTGATCAGACAGTCATGGACACGCTTTCCTGGATCTGTGAACCCATAGTCGGGGTCTAGTTGGGGCCGGGATGCTAGAGGTAAGCATCCTGAGCTGTGGGCACCAAAGGCAAGTCCCAGCTCTGTTCAGCCCTCCTTGATCCAACTAATGGTTCTGTTCTTCATGAGTGACCACTTGCGGCTGGAACGAATTTGGTGTAGGTCGGTGTACTGGAGCGCTTGTCAGCATTTTTTAACAGCATGCGGAAGAGGGACTTCACCAAGAGAGGCACTTTCTCAGTGTGGCTGGCCCCGCTTTGCAGTGGGTGGCCATGGCGTGGCGGCGGGAGCCCCTGTGGATGAGGCAGTTCGGGTGATTTCTCCTTCCTTCTTCCCTTCCTCTCGTCTTTCCCTCCCTTCTGTCTCTTCTTTTGTTGCATTTGATTTTGCTTTGTCAAATTGCATCCAATAAAAACATAAAAGTTTAAAAACAGAAAGGTAGAGATTGACCCATCATCTCAACACCCTAACACCACAATTCTTAGTATTGTTACATTTTCCCTGTCTCGACTTTTTCCATATGTATGCATCAAATGACATTTGGTGCTTGAATCATACCTGCTTAGTATTGCCAACCTTCTGGTCTAGAGTGGGCTTCTTCGGCCCCTGCACTACTGGTATTTGGGGCCAGATAATTCTTTGTTGGAGGGGCTGTTCTGTGCACCGTAAAATGTGGGCAGTATCCTGGCCTCTGCTCACATCCAGTCTTACCCTCTTCCAGCACATTATGATGAACAAAAACGCCTCCCGACATTGCCCATTACCCCCGGTCGGGCAAAATTGCCCCCAGTTGAGAACCACCGGGGTATCATTTAGTGGAGAATTTCTTATTTCTTCTGAAAAATATTATTTCTTAAAACCATGCTTTACTTTTCTGACCAGCAAGGAAAAGGGACAGAAGGACCTCCCAAGAGGGAGCTGTTCCAGTAGGGGTTCTCATGGTTCCGAGAACACACTTGATGAAACATCGGAAAAGCTGGGCTTCCGCAGGTAGGCTTCAGGAAGAGCAGGAGCTAAGGCAGGGTCTGACCTTTCTGTTTCTGTTGTTCCTTCTGGGGTCTGTCTACCAATTTCTGCTTTTCTGTCGCATTTCATTTCCTCACGCTCACTCTGGCTCTCCCCTGCTTTCCACGACATAGCTTGTGCTCTCTCTGTATCTTGCGAACTTCAGAATACCCTGCGCAGCCCCCGAGTCTAAATGACCCTTAGGTGTCAATGCTCAGCGCCAGTTGCTAGCGCTTTGCCCAATCCTGACACTCTCAACAAAGGATCTCACTGGCCCCAGATTTTCTGGCCAAGTCGGAGGTCACCGACCACCTGGCGGACAGGCTCTGCTCCAGGCACGTGCCTTCCCTCACTCTAATTAGCCGCATGAATCAGATGGACAGGCCTCTGGCCTTGTCTTATAAGTCAGTAGGTTTACTGTCTATACAGCTCTTTCTTCGTTTTCTCTTTAGCCCGAACTCAGTAGCTTCTGACTGAGGCGCTGCTGTTTTCAGACTTCCTTGAGCTTCCTGCAGAGAGGAATGTCGTGGGAACGTTAACCAATCACTTCTCGAGTTCCTGTGTTATAGGAGGCATCGGGCTCATTGGGACCACAGGGATATCAAGGCAAGATCCCAGTTTTTATGGGGCCAGATAATGCAGGAAAAGTGAACTAGCAATAATAAGTAGAAGGCGATAATAAGGTGGGTTAGGCCTAGTAAGTGGCCTGCACAGTTTCTTGCACATAACTAATGCCCCGTAAACCTTCACTGACGGAGGGGCCATGTCTGGGGCTACAGATTCGGAGCAAAGCGGCCATTGGTCTGGGCAGATTTCCCAGGAGACAAGAGAGCCAAGTCTGCCTGTCTGCTACCTCGTGAATGAGGTGTACACAGCCCTAATTCTAATTAATGTCAGTAAGTGCCCTAGAGTAGAAACCTTCAGTTCCAGTAAAAAGAATTCTGGGTTACTCTGGGTTGTCGTGTTCTTTTGTTGCAGGGGGAGATTCACTCAGGGTGGCCACTTTAAGACAAACAGGATTTATTTAAGGAGACAGCGGAATCAGCACAGGAAACCTATTTGGAACCCAGGCAGGTCTAAGGGCTAGAGATCTTTTGCACCTGGGTGCCTCTGGCTCTATCCCTCTGCTTGCTCCTCTTAGCCAGGGACCACTCATAAAACAACTCAGCCCCACTTCCCAGAACAAGGAGCCACAGTCTGAACATTTACAACCAGAAGAGTTCATGGGACATTTTTTCAGAACAAGCCCCCAAGTACTGACCTCCTTCCCTCATCCCCCACCAGTCTGCTCCTCGTATAGAGCTCTATGTAACTGCTCCTAATGTTGGCTCATTCATATCTCGTGTTCCTTATTTGCATTTAAACTTTTCTAGGCTATTCCATTAGGTGGAAACTCTGTAGGGCGCTATGGCAGAGTCTCTCACCTCCATCTTCCCACAATGTTTATATTGGTGGAAGGAGGCTGGCTCCCTGCGTGACGCTTGGTGGATGGCTCATTGATCCTTCTTCATTCCTTAGAGGAGCTTTTGTTAAATGGCTGGAAGTATTTTATGACATAAGAAGTAGAGGCAATGTAGGCCAGTGGAAAGAGCTCAGAACTCAGAGTCAAAGGCCATCAGCGGATTCTGGCCCTTCACATCTTAGATGTCTCATAAAGGGACTCTCTGGCCTTAGTTTCTCATCTGCCAACCCAGGGTGCTAACAGCATCCTGAAATGGCAGCTGCAAAAATTAGACGAGCCTGTATACGTGAGATGCTTTAAAAACAGCACAGAGTTGTTGTTGTTTTGTTTTTAAATAGCTATCAAAGTAAAAACCAGTAACTTTCACAGTCAACCCATCTTGCTTATTAAAGAATAACCTCAGCACAGCCAGGAGTCTTGGATTTGGCAGCCAAATACATATGACTAGGAAGTACTGGTAATCACGGGAAGCAAAGTGGGACTTCATATAGAACTTTCGTTCTGCAATATGATACATATTCTTCCTGCGACTTAAGGAGTACATTTTTAATCATAAAAAAATAAAAATACTTTGTAAAGTGGCCTAGATGCTGGTTAGCAGAGCTGTGTCATCAATATGGCTTTTCTTTGGGTGGTGTGTGGGGAAAATGCCACGGCCAATGTGGCAGGTGGGATGCCATTTCTGGTTTTTAAGTCACTCCCTGGTCTTATTTCTTGTGACAGAGCCAAAGAAGTGCAGTTATCTGAACTTAAAGCGTGGCCAGCAATGAAAAGCCAGCGACAGCTAATCTTGAGAGAGCTTGTCAGAAGTTGTGTCCCCTTGAAATTGACAGCATGCAGTACCAGGGAGCTGGCTCGGGGCGGCCAGACTGCTTTAGAACACTTCTGGCTTCTTTCCCTTTCTTTGCTTCTATTGCAATGCTGGTGGCGTGAGTCTAAGAACTTTTATTGTTGTGGTTCAGACAGCCCAGAAAGCAATTCTAAGAACACTATTTTTAGCCTGGATATTTGTTTTTCCCTACCTTCCTCCCTTTACCTCCTTCCCCAAAGCCTTCTTTCTAAAGCAGCCCAGGAGGGGTGCATTCTCTCACGGTCACATAGCAGCCCTGTTTGCCACCAGCGTTAGACAAATTAAAACACAATTAGTTCAGTCCCCGAACACCTTGTTCTGCCTTGTCCCCCAGCACTTCACCATTTGCTGAAGGATTCTTTGGGATTACCTTCAGCACTGACCTGGCAGGGCCCTGGGAGCAGCATCTTGGCACAGAACAGAGGAGGAGCAGAGAGACCGCTCGGTGACAGCCAGGCAAGGAGTGAGGCCAGGTGCTTAACGAGCTGGATCTTCAGTGATCTGCGGTGTGCGTGCACACCTTCGTGAAAATTAACCATGAAGCCGCTCTTCCCTCTTTAACTTTCAATTAGCGGTTTTCAGGGAATTCTGTGGATATTATCCTCACTTGGCATCCCGTCCACCTATTTGCAGCGTGGAGATTGAATGCCCTCTTTCCAAGATGCGAGGCAGAAGTAACCCACGTCCCTTGACGTTTCCCTGTCCCACCCCCAACAGTACCAGTCAGATTAAAGCGAGTTAAAATGCACACCAAGGACAACCTGTGAGGGGACTCTAAGTCACAGAATTGCTGGCAGAAATGCGATGGAGAGGGGCAGCCCCACCCCTTCATTTTGGGCAAGTATGAATCATGCTCTAAATCATTTTGGATCTTTAAATCTGTTATCCCAGGTCACGACGTCACTTCTTTCAACTACCTACCACCCAAATGCGATGCCCAGAGGTACAGTGGGAACCTGCCTCCCCCTCCCACCCGCACCGTCCATACTGGGTCAGTGACCTTGTCCTTCACACCCCACAGAGGCTTGACCTTGAATGTACCACGACCCTCACAGTTAATGATGATGTCTTAGTAACCAAGAGATTTATGAATCCAAATACAGCCCGACACTGTACAGCCTCAGAATCGTACATAGGATAACCAAACAGTTATCCTGATGATAGATCTTGGAGTTGAGTCTCTAAAGATGAAATTTGTAAGAAAGTTCCTGAGACCTGTTTGGATTTCTGAGCAGCAGAGGCGGACTCAGCAAACTTGCCGATCCCTCTGGCTCCAGCACCGCCCAAGCTAGGGCTACGATGCGCAGTGCGCGGGCTGGGGCGGTGCCCTGTGGCAGCCCAAGCAGCCGTTGGGCTAGTTACTTTCCTTCACTTGGTCATAACTGAGGTTAAGCTGTTGATGTACAAAAGCAGGCAGGGCCCTCTAGGCATGAGAGGTCAGCTCCAGGGGAAGGGACCAGTGGTGTACACAGATGGCCCAAATGGCACCCAGGATTTAGGGCGTCTTTTCTTTCTGGGGACATCTGGGAGGGCAAGCCCGGTGCAACCGGGTGGCAGAGCCAACGAGCAGTCCCAGAGAAGCCGGGCTTGGGGGCCGCAGTCTGCTTGGGAGCGCCACTGCTTAGCCGCCACCCTCCTTGTCAGATCTAGATACGGGTGTGGGCTTGGGGGAAGGGAGTGGTTAAGTTAGAAAATCCAGGCGACCAGCAGGAACTTCAGTTTGGTTTCTTTGTTGGTTTGTTTTGTTTAGTTTTAATAGCCTATAGCTCCACTGGGGAGATCTACTTATTCAAGTGTTGTTTAGAGCCAGAGAAAGTATGACTATGACCAGAATTTAATCAGGTGTCTAATGAGGACAGAACAAGGTAGAATATTCCGGAAGATTTACATGAAGAAAAGGATACCTCAAGGCAGTGTAGTGCAAGTCAGGGTGTCCCGTTCCAGTGGGGCTGCTGTGGCAGAGAGAGGGCTGGTCAGATGCTTAAGAAATGAGTTGAGGAACTTAATATTCATATCTCCCCAGCATGTCATCACCACCTGCTCACGGAGACCTCAGCCTCCTTCAGAGTTCCCCTCAAGTATTTCTGGAGGTCTCCAAGGATGTCCCACATGTGCTTACAAACAAACTTCCCCTGAACATGCCTGTGACTCATGGGGGCCCCTGGTTTCCTCCTGGATGTTGCCAGCCTTGCTGCTGCCCCAGCCGGCACACCCGTGAGACTTTGGGGAGTCTTCATGGTGTCCTGTGCTATTTCAGGTTTGGGCAGAGCTGGGCCTTCCCTTGCTGGTGTCACACCTGTCACCGGGGACCCAGGCTGCTCAACTCTGAGCCCCATCTGCCTTCCTACCCTGCAGAGCCCCTCCCCCAAGGCCTCCCCCTCCAGGTAAACCCCTGTGAATAAAGGCTGTGGATTCCAGCGGGGATTCTAGTGCAGACCTGACTCCATCTCCGTTCAGACCAGAATCTTTTTCTTGGAAGCACAGTTTGGAAATGAGAACAAATCAACAAAATGCCAGTCAGCCTCTCCTCTTTTGTGAACAGAACTATTTTGCAAGATGTCTTATTTAATATTTCTCAGAGGAGAAAAAATCCCCCATAAAAGTTTTTAGATTCTGTGTTTGACAGGTCCGGCTACTTTTCTTAGCCTCCACTTCCTCCTGAAAGAAAATGAAGATAGTAAGATGAGAAGAGAGGAAACCAGCAGTGAAAATTAAGCAGGTGAAATATTGGTACAAGAGATGACAGCTGTGGTCTAGACATATTCACAGGATTTTACTGGAATCATTGCTTAGCTTATCCCAGCATTTACTAACTGTGGTAATCTCTCCTAGCTGGTCGTCTGTCCGGCAGCACACATAGTGTCAGCAATTCTAGCACGTTCTGTTTTGGCAGTTGCCATGTTGCATTGTGTTTATACAGTTTCTACCACTGCACTCTGAGCTACTGCCAGCACGGGGTCTTTAACTTTCTACTCTATTTGAGGTATAAGACATAGCAACTACTCAATAAACAGTGATGGATGAATGACAGAAAGAAAGAAAATCCAGCAAGAACATACTGACATCATGTTTTCTCCAGCTGTAACTGACATCCCTTTCTTTGTAAACCACAAGAGACCCCATTTGGTAACATTTTCCAGATGGGTGACCAGAACCCTTTACTATCACTCATGATGGTTTCTTACTGGCTGAGGAGAAACAGAGTGGTGGTGGGGGGCGGGGTGAGGACTGCTCCTTAGGAACTGGAATTGGATTCCAGCAAGTTGGATTCTGAGTAAACTGCTGGTTTAAAAATAGCATTTTTGAAGCTAGTGTTCACATAGAGAAAAGGAAGAAAGGAAAAAGGGGAAAAAAGTACTTTGAAGAAGATTGGTTATATCCTATGTAAAATATATTTTAATACTCTGAGCTCCCAGGATCAGAAAAGTGTGGGGTATTGGAAGTATGCAAATTATCCATGATTACCTGGGAAAACCTTTCCTGATGGGAAGAGGGGAAATCACAGGGTTGAGTAGAAATTGAAGGAGTCAAATTATAACGTGCTTGCGTGTATATTTGTTTGCCACAGATGAGGAACAAGGGAAAATTTTGAAGGAAGATAACATGAAAGGAAGAAAAAAGCTATCTGTATAGGGAGGGCAGAGAAACCCTCGCTTTCTTGAACCTGGGCTTTCCAAACCGCCGTGTTCCTAAGCCATCCCATTTAGAGTCATAGGAGTAGTGGATCCCTGACATGGCTGTCAACATCCTTTTCTAGAAGTAGCTTCTTCCCCCATGTGCCTTGTTCATAGGACAGCTTCCACACTGGTCCAGTGGGACTCTGTCCCTTGGCCTAAGTGATTGCTCCAGCGGTGGGTACCTCATTAAGCTGGGCCAATAAGGCCTTTTCTCCATAATGTTTGGATGGAAGACCAAAGAGAGCTTAAGCTGTGAGTGACATAACTAGGAAGCATCTCTGGCCACGTTTCCCATGTGGGGAGAATGTGGTGAGCAGAGAGGGAGAAGGAAGCCGCAGAACAGAGATATGAGATGGAGAGAGAGCTGGTGTGGTTGAGTCCCTGGCTCCATTGTGTTGTGGGGCCCAGCTCACCCCACCCTTCCCATAGTTCGGTGTCCAGTCCTTGCTCAGATTCCTTATTATTTAAGCTGGTTTCACATGGGTTTCCATTATTTGAGATCAAATGAGTTCTAAGACATGTAATTACAGACTTATGGCATTAGAAGAGGGCAGGAAGGAAGAGGGTGACAGACCAACGTCATCACTTCCTTTCCAGAGAACTCTGGAGCACCACAGAGTTGAGGCTGCAGTGGGCCCTTGAGCTCCAGATGTTTCTATTCAGTATGATTTTAAGTGGTTCATTTCCTGTTAGCTAGAGTAGCTGAAACTTAATGTATCTCAAGTTGTGATTCCTTCATTCTAGTGAACATGTATGTGAACACTTACGATGGGTGAGGCACTATGCTATCTATGCTGTTTATGGTCAGGAGATTCAAAAATGACTTTTTAAATGAGCTCTTGTCCTCAAGGACCTCATACTCTAATAGGAAGTCAGTGCACATAGATATTTGCAATTTAATATGAAAAGTGTCTTAGATGAGAGATGGCATCCCCACAATTGCAAAGAAGAGTAACACCTCCCTTTGCCCTAAATGATCAAGAAATGTATACAGATCTTGGTTTAGCTGACAAATAAGAATTAGCTATGGAATCGGCCAAGAAATTCCAGGCAGAGTAGACCACATGCACAAAGATAGGAAGAGAGAGAGAGATGAAAATAATTTAGTGTGCCCAGCATATAGGAAACATGGCAGAGTGGTGTGGGAAATGAAGCTGGAGAGTTTGGGACAGACCAGATCTTAAAGGCCTTGCGTTTCCTTATACACATGTGGACTTTTCTGGTAAAACATGTGGGGAGTCATTGAGCTAATTCAGCTGTTTTCAAGTTTGTAAGTGATTATCTGTCTTGAGACTGTGTTGGCCACGGGAAAGCTGGAAATAGAGAAAGATGGAGAAGCACATCTGAACAGCTTATCTGAACGCGAGAAGATAAGAGTCTGAGCTGAGACAGTGGCCAGGGCCTTGTGGGAAAAGCTGACCAATGGAAAGGATATTTAGGAGTTAAAATCCACAGGAAAGGTGGAGCCGTCTGAGGGAGCAAGCATGGAGATGAAGGAACAGAATGTAACTGCCGAGTCCGTAGTGGTGTGACCAAGAGGGCGAGGGCTGACCTTGAGTAGGCATTAAGTAGGGGGAGCAGTGCTTTGGTGGAGATTATTTGGTTACTTTGGTCTTCTTGAGTTTTAGGTAGGCTGCCTGGGAATGCCGACCTAAGAGCTCATGAGAGAGAGGCCAGAGTTAGAGTATACAGTTGGCAGTTGGAGCTCCAGTCAGGAATGACATGCCCAGGGTGTGTCTGGAACAGGAGAAGGGGAAGACAAAGAAAGAATGAACTCCAGGGAAGGCTTAAAGGGATGAAAGAGGGAATGAGTGAGTGAAGGGATTAAGAAGGATGATCCTGGAGGTCCAGGTAGAGGAGCAGAGGCCAGGGGATGAAGGCATGGAAGGTCCGTCTTGCAGGAGCGAGATTAGAGAGTGCAGTCAGGTGACCTGCCGAGACCACATGGATTCGGCGAGTGCGACGCCTTCAGTAGTAAGTTCAAGGATAAGAAATGCTTTGGTGAATCACATTTCTTCTCATTTCCCCTCGGTTGTGCCTTCAGGAATATTTATTCCACAAATGTTAGTAATTAGAGAATACTTGATTTAATGAATATAGAGAGAGGGTTGATGTGTTAGGGAGCAAGCAAAACATCCTAACTGGCACCGCGACCTGCGTCTTCGTGGCTATGTGTTTGGTAATTTTCACTTGGAACAATGTTGTGGGGAAATTTCACGTTTCAGTCGCTTACCTGTTTGTATGTTCATTTAAAGGCTGCATAGGGCAGGTGAAGCATCTCTGTCAGCCCTCTCTGAGAAGCAGGAATTCTACAGGAATGACGCTTAGAGTTTAGCCCCCAGCACTGGGGAGGCCCCCTTAAGACAAGCTTCATTGAATGTACTTCATCGGGGATAACCAGTGTGTTTAACTTAAGAAAGGATATGGCATGCCAATTAAGACCTGAAAATATGAATGGGATTTGGAATTTGAACAATACTTGATCAGCATTCCTTAAAATGGCACGTGGGGGAAGAGGACTCCTTAAGACTGCATATAGTTCACTTTGGTTTTATAAGGCAGGGCAGCCCAGTCACCTGCTCCAAAGGGTGAAGCCACCCCCGGGGACCAGAAGTGCAACACGATGCAAAGTACACACAGCTCCTAAAATTAGACTTGACCTCCACTCACCTCTCAAGGCAGAAACAGCCTCCCCAAAATGAGAGAAAGCAAGCTAGGAAAAGAAGGTGTGAGGCACATATCACAAGGAAAACAGAGAGGAGTTGATTTTGATTATATTTAGAATGTTATATTTTTTTTAACCTAGATTGAATCAAGGAATTCCTGTACATTGAACTTCTTCGTTTCAGGATTCCTACTGCCAGAAAATCTATTTAAATATGAATCCCAAATAATGTGATATCACATCTGATACAGGAATATATCTGGCAGTATTAAACAGATCAGATTCTTGGGAAGACTAGCCTGAATAGAAGCTATTCTTAGCATAGTTAAAGTAAAGGAGATCAATACAGATATTCAAGATGGAAAAATCCTAATAGTTAATAGAAAAACCAAAACTCAAGGTCCCTCCAACCTTCAGAGCAGAGCTGTTTCACGTGCTTCTCAGAAAACAAACGTGTCTTAGAGATTTTAGCCAGGGGCCCCTCCACATCTTCATGTCCTTTTGGGGGGCGTCCTTCCTTCCTGCCTTTAAATCATCCACTGTCTTGTGTCCTGCCTGCCCTGCCCCTCAGACAGCTTTGCTCCGCCAGTGGCTGGACCAGGTGGAGATTGAAGTTGCATTCTGGAACATATGACCAGATTTATACATCGTAATTACACCATTTAATTACTTCAAATAAGACTTTCGCTTCGGCTTCCTGCTTAGGGTACCACCAGGAGGATTTTTGTTCTTCTCGCTCATGCTGTAATAGGAAAATGGCGAGGCAGTCGCTGTACTCCTAATTGCAAATTTGTTTAATTAAAATTACATTCAGTCGTTCTGACATACTTTCAAGCAACTGTGAAAAATAGCTATTATGATCAGTTGGTAGGCTGCCTTGAGTGGCTAAAAATTTTAGTTAGATGGTGGTTTTAGTTCCTTATCATCAGTAAATATGAAAAATAAAGTTAGAATAAAACAGTAATTTCAAAACTCTGTATTTGTGTATCAGTTGGGCCTTTGCATCATGCTTTTAAAACTAGTTTCCCACCCCAGCCCCCCAAGAAAAATAAAGAGTTTCTGTTGTTAAAATACCCGCTGGGCGTATTCTGTGGAAAAAGAGATCCATACAGTCCATAGTGGATGTGAGGCGAAGATCTCCTCTATTACACGTTAGCCCTGAACCCAAAGTCTCAGATTCAAGGATGTCTGACAAATCTGTTTTAAAGTGGTGTCCATGTAGATGGTGTCCCCATGAAGGGCTTCTCTAAACTTATTTTTCTGTTGGCTTTTTTTTTTAGTGAGGTGAAATTCACATGACAAAATTAAACACGTTCGAGTAAGCAATTCAGTGGCATTTAGCGCATTCACAGTATTGTGTAACCACCACATCTGTCTGGTTATCTATACCCAAGACATTTTCATCACCCCAGAGAAACCCCACGCCTGTTATAGGGCCGCTTCCCGTTCCCCACTCCTTCCATTCCCCCAGCCCCTGGCTACCACCAGGCTGCCTTCTGTCCACGTCATATAAAACGAACTTGTACGGTATATGATCTTTTGTGTCTGTCTGGCTTCTTTCACTTAGCATGTTTTTGAGGCTCATCTACTGTTCAGTGTGTAGCGATACTTCATTGCTTTTTATGGCTGAGTAATTTTCCATCGTACATATAAACTACAATTTATCCATTTCTCCCTCAGTGGACATTTGGGTTGTTTGTGTATTTTGGCTACTGTGGATAATGCTGGTATGAACATGTGTGCAGAAGTATTTATTTGAGTCCCTGTTCTTCATTCTTTTGGGAATATACCTAGGGGTAGAGTTGCTGAGTCATTTCGTAATTCTGTTTAACTCTTTGAGAAACCGTCAGACTGTCTTCTATGGTGGATAAATCACTTTACATTCCCACCAGCCATGTACACGGGTTTCAGTTTGCATCCTCTCCAACACTTGTTTCTCCCTCCCTCCCTTCATCCATCCTTCCTTCCATCCTTCCATCCTTCCATCCATCCATCCATCCATCCATCCATCCATCCATCCATGCCTCTATCCATGCATCCATCCATCCAGTTTCAATTTATAATTCCTTAACCACTAAATGATCTTTTCATATGTTCGTTGGCCACCTGTAAATCTTTGGAGAAATGTCTGTTCAAGTCCTTTGGCATCTTTTCAATTGGGTCATTTCTACCCTTTTTTTGGGAGTTCTAAGAGTTCTTTTTATGTTCTGGATACTGGACACTTAATTACGCCAAACTTTTTATTGCCTCTTAACCTCTTGAAAGTTACAAATTATCTCCTTCTTTCTCCTTCCTTCTTAACTTTCTTCCTTTTTCTTTCATACTGAAAATATTAGATTTGGGTATTAGATATAATGGATCTCTAATTTAAGAAAAGAAAGGTATAAGGGAGATCATTTAAATTCCCCATAATTCAACTACCCACAGATAAACACTGTTTTCATTTTTATACGCTTTTCCATTCCTTTTTTTTTAATACGTAGGATAAGCATACATATATATTTAGAGTATTTTGCTTTTTTTGGTGTGCTATTTTTTAATTTTTTAATGTTTTTTTTTGATGTGGAGAAGGTATATTTATTTACATATAATTATCAGAGTACTTTGTTGTTTTAATGACTAATGAAATAGAATCTTTCCATGAATTTGTTAATCATTTTGAATACCTCGCTTAAACGTTCAAGTGCTTTGTCCACTTTTTCTGTTGGGGTTTTATAAACAATAAAACATCTCAGATCAACATGGTATAAGCTATTTATACACCCAGAATACTAGTCCATTTTCTCTCATGGTTGTTAGGATTTTTTTTTCAGATTGTTATCTGCCGTTTATTATTCTGTGTGGTATGTGGGACCTGGTGATATTTTGCCTTCTTTCGTATTGTCATGTCTGACATTTTTTTCATTGATTCCTTCGATGTTTTGCATGTAGAAAGTCCTTGTCTGTCCTGTAAAGGATTATATAGATATTTGCTTACATTTTCTCTCTTAAGTTGTTTATTATTTAAATTGTATTCCTGGCTCCATCTGGAACTTACAATGGTGTTGTGAGATGAGAGGGTCCCACTTCCATTTTCCTAAACAGCTAACCATCTTTCCTGATACTCTTATGAGATTAATGATTTGCAATAAATGAATCTGTTACCGAAGACATAAAACCAATTGTGTTACTCGGGTTTTTTTAAAAGACACTTAAACACTGGCTTGTATATGAACTGGGTCGTCATCTGTGCC
The DNA here is from genome assembly GCF_017311325.1 of Ursus maritimus. Lineage (NCBI taxonomy): Eukaryota > Metazoa > Chordata > Mammalia > Carnivora > Ursidae > Ursus > Ursus maritimus. The sequence continues at coordinate 17,266,940 of NW_024425564.1, forward strand.
TTGGTTTACATGTATTCCTATTCTTACTAAATGAGTAGCCACATGGCAACCCTTAGTTCCTCTTCTGGAGGCTACATTGTAGTTCGAGTATCCTGGGAAGCAAAGCCTCAGCATGTCCTTTGTCCCGCGCAAATGCCTGTCTGTCAGATTGATCAGGTCCCTGAGATTAGGCTGTGGTTTCTGGGGTTCAGTTGACCGTCAGTGGCTACACAATGTAGTTGTTGCCACATTCTGTCTTATTCCATATTATGTTCCGGAAGGAGTAGAATATATCATTGCGCAGGGCTGGGAAGCCTTTGTGGGGCAGTGGCTGTAGCATGGGCTTTGGAGGGTGCCCTGAGTTTAGCTCCTTTCTTTGTCACTTCTTGGCCTGTGGACTTTGAGCAACTCACTTTATCTTTCCAAACCTCAGTTTCTTTATCTTTAAAATGGGTTTAACATTAGGAACTACTTTAAAAGGTTGTTTTGCAGTGCCTGGTGCATAAGTCTACAATAAGTGCTGTTGATGGTGGTGATAATATCCTAGCGGAGAATTCCTTCTGGGAGAAACTAACGGTAATTAAATGTAAGCATTAAATACACTCCAAGAACAGCAAATCATCTAGTTTAAAAAGCTTTGTGCGTTGTATTTAGTGTAGTTAAGCTCATACTCAAAATAAGCATCCAGTTTCTCAGCGAAAATTTATTCCAAACAATGAAGTTGTTTTCTCAAGGTCTTAATTGTTTTGGTTATGAAGAGGGAACAAGAAGGTTGAGGATATGACAAGGGAAGAAAAGTATGGAGGCTTAAGATGTAATATATTGGGGGGGGCAGGGTAAGTGCTGTAGGATGTAGCTAGCACATCATTGCTGGTAGACAAGTACAAGAGAGAAAATGAGAAGGATGCCCCATGGTAGGAAATGACAGAATTGGGCTATGCAACCAGCCCATCTGTTCACAGGGCGGGATTTGATGAGACAGACTTCCGTTCTGGACAGGCCCTGCATCTTGGTGTCTCAGGGTTTTGATTCAGGCCTGAAGTCTACACCATAGAGTCTCAGTACCAGAGGGATCCTGCACAAGGCAGATGGCACTTTGTATTCTGATTTGAAATTCAGTGAGCAGTTCATTCGATGATGTAAGTGGATACCAACTAGGTACTGTCGGTATGCATAAAACAAGGGATCGCAATCATTTTTAGGAGATATCACCATTTTGCCATCATCTATTGGTGTTTCTAAATCTATTTCATGGCAAAATAATTTCCAAAGTACATCAACTACTAGATATCAATTTTTAAATAGCATAGTTATATTAACTTATAAAAAGCAGTTGCATTTCTTTTTGAGTTTTAAAGACATATGACAGGTTTGTTTGGGTGTTTTGCGTGTTTTTGTTTGTTTGTTGTAATCAGCATTTCTGTTTGGAGATGTCTAATGAGCATTCCAAAATTCAAAATCATATGGAATTATACTGGACGTAACTATGAAAGTGGCAGCACTTATATGGAAGACTAAAAGTAAAAATCTCTGGGGTGCTGGGTGGCTCAGTCAGCTAAGCGTCTGACTCTTGGTTTCAGCTCAGGTCATGATCTCAAGGTCGTGAGATTAAACCCTGCATCAGGGTTGTGAGATTGAGCCCCGCATTGGACTCTGCTCTGGGCGTGGAACCCACTTAAAATTAAAAAACAAAAACGAAACAGAGTTGCAGACATTAGTGCACTTCTCCCAAAATACGTCAGTGTGCATATCACTATATCACATGAATATCTTTACTTCACATGATGAGCGCACTTCAGCATGCCTATCATTAACCACAAAGAAATGTAAATATCTAAACTGTACCATTCTGGGGCCCCGGGGTGGCTCAGCCGGTTGAGTGTCCAACTCTTTATCGAGTCATGATCTCAGGGTCGTGAGGTTGAGTCCCTTTGCCTCTCTCTTCCGCCCACCGACTCTCTCTCGAAAAATAATAATAATAATAATTTTAAAAATAATATAAATAAATAAATAGAAGTAAGAATGTCTGTGAACCTCTCCTCTCACCCAATCCAGAGCAGGGGGCCCTGGCAGCCATGTTGTGCAGTGAGGCTTCCTCTCTACACCCTATCCCTAGCCCCCAGTCTCAGCCGATTGGACCCAGACAGACAGAGAGATACTCCACCCACAAGGAGAATTTACAACTGGGGATGACAGGGATTCAGTCATTCTTTTGACAGAAGTATCTTCCACATTGTCTGTTCTTGAGAAGCAGAGAGGAAAAGAGTGGCCGTCTACCGGGAAGAGAGCCAAGCAGACATACAGACAGAAGTGGAGACAGGAGGCCAAGATGGAGTCCAGAGGGCAGTCAGGTCCCTTATTCCTGTGCTTTCCTGGGGCCGGAAGGCCTGCCGCTCCCTGGCCGTCTGGCTCCTAAAACAAATCCCCTTCCCTGTGGAGCCAGCAGGACTCAAGGAGTAGATTTCCTTTACTTGCCCCTGGAGTCCAGCAGAGGTGCCCGGGAAGTCCAGCGGTATCCTGTTTCTGTCCCCTGAGAGCCTCTTTGTTAGCCCGAGTGCCTGAGTACCTTCTCTAGCACTCGGGAACTTTGCCACCTGAGTGTCTACTTCAATCTGTGAGTACAGTTTCTGACCCCCTGCGTTGGCACAAGCAGCTCCCATGTCAGAGAGAGCCCAGGGGTGGGCAGAGAGCACCTCCCAAATCAAGAAAAGCCGCTCCAGGCTCCAAATGGCAAGGAGAATTTCATAGAACATATCGATAAGAAGCAAAGCCTCTTTATTAATACTTCCCACAAACACTCTCAGTTAAAGGGAGCTTCAGTCAGGTGTACAAAGAGACAAGTAGACGCACGTAACCATCCATCCCGACGCACAGTGGCACAAGACGCTCCCAAGAGTGTGGCAAACTCAGAGAGGAAGGAGAGGAAGAAGACTCCAGAGCAGAGGGAGGAACATCTGCTGGCCAGGTCAGACTGTTCCTGGTGAGGAGGACTAGGGAGGCTATCAGTGTCCCCATGCTCGATATCTCCCATCCGGTCGGTTGTATCCCATGGTGTCTGAAAACTTTGGTTGAGCGCGGTGCCGAGGGGCTCCAGCTCAACACAGTCTTTACTCGCCTGACCTCATTACACCTTCACCACCCGGCTTGACACAGGCGGTGTTGCGGGCTCGCTTTCAGGGAGGCGGTGGAGGTAACGCATCTCACCCAAGGAGATGCAGCCTCTAAGTGGCAGAGCCAGCGTTCGACCTCAGCAGTCTGAGCCCAGGACATGTTCCTACCAAACCACCATATTGCTTCTAGCGTCGGGCTTTGAATTGCTTGCTGGCCTCTTTGGTGTTTTTCTAGAGAACTTGAAGGCTTTCACATTACTTTGCTAGGACTGCCCTAATAGATACCACAGACTGGGTGGCTTAAATAGCCGAATTTTATTCTCTCACAGTTCTGGAGGCTGGAAGTTCGAGATCAAGGTGTCGGCAGGGCTGATTCCTTCTGAGGCCTCTATCCTTGGCTTGTAGGTGCCACCTTCTCCCTGTGTCCTCGCAGGGTCTTCTGTCTGTGTGTCTGTGGCCTGATCTCCTCTTATAAGGGCACCAGTCAGATTGGGACCCACCCTGTGACTTCATTTTACCTTAATTACCTCCATAAAGACCCTATATCCAAATAAGGCCATATTCTGAGGTACTGGGAGTTAGGAGGTCGGCATACGAATTTGGGAGGACAAGTTCAGCTCGCAACAGCTCCCTATAGGAATTTTATGGAAAGCTCTTGATTTCAGTCCCAGTCTGATATCTACAGTGGGCAGTGAAAACAAGGAGTGCCCTTTGGAGCAGTGACTTCTGCCTGGGGGTGCTGTGCCATGTACAGGGAGATGGTGCTGTCTGGTCATTCTCAGATGCCGTATTCTAGCACAGGACTGGAAGAGAATCATATGCTTTGCTTTGGGGGGTTACAAGGAAAAGAGCTAGTTCAGGGACTGAGGCTTGCTGCAAGAATGTGCCCCTGGTAAGGGAGACATAAAACCAACCCAGTCTTCCCAGAGCAGACCTCCCTGAGAACTGACCTCTCTCAGGATGGGTACCTCACTAGCTAGCGCCCTGGAAGCTTGTCTCATGCCTGTGTTTTGTGTTCTCTGCACAGGGCTAGACCATGATGGTGCCTACTTTGGTGGCTCCTCATGATTCTCTTTCTCTTGGGGCATGTCCAGCTTTCTCAGGAGGGAGGATCTGACTGGTCCATAGAGTCCCTGCCATGATGGCGGGGGTGGGGGGTGCAGAGGCCTGTGTTGGGTAGAGCTCAAACAACTCATTGCTGCATGGCCAACCCCCGTCCTTGGTCCAGTCATCAGAGGCTTGCTGATGGGGCATGTAGCCCCAGCACAGAGACTTACAGGGGCAGCAAGGCCGATAGGCATTCAAGGCCTCCCATCACGGCACACATAACTGGCAGCCAAGTCCACTGCAAGATAAAATCTACTTCCTAAGAGCATGTGCAATTAGGTCGATTGACATAGGAGAAAGAGGCCTGCATTCTAAGGCCAGCTTCTGTGTTTGGACAGGTCACTTAGCCTCTTTGAACCACTGGTTTCATCATCTAAAAGACTCATGTAATAACCCTGCCTTAAAAGCAGTATTGTAAGTTTAAAATGAGATGAAGTTCTTAAAAGTACATCCAAATATTTTAAAGCAAGGTGATTGAATTTTTCATTTTAACACGTGTTTCTTCAGCCTTCTGTCTGACTACTGATATATTCCCAGTGCCTGTTACTGTACTTTTGTACCTCCCGTCCTGTCGTGGGAGTTATTTCACCAGAAGCCATACTGGTCTCAGTGATTATTTGAAATTTGCATATGAAATGTTATAATGTTTATTCCCTGCACTTAAAGAACTTCTGAAGATTTGCGCTCATTGGGGAATCATGTCAGACATATTCGAAATATTTGGGGGAGTTTTCAGGAATGAGACGTAGCTGCTTCTTTCTTAAGTAAGGTTCCCACTTCAGTGAGCCATTTGCATAAATAGCCTGTGGAGAACCGTGGTTCCTGGGAAAGGCCACATTTTGTGAACTGGGGAATCAGACCTGTCTTCCTCTCTTCTTTAATCAGCGTTTGGCTCTTTCTTTGCAAATGGGTCCATGAGAACAGTGCCAGTGAGGGCGTTAGGATGGTACATGGTGTCCTTGGAGCATTTTACTGAGTGGCAGCTAAGGGCCCCTTCGGAACCAGTCTGTAACTCCCCATCAGAGATGTGGCCTGTTTCCCTCCATGGGGGTATCTGCTCCCTGTCTGCTGCTTCAGGTCCTGGGTGGCTGGCTAGTACATGGGGTTCTTTGAAGGGTTACCTGCTTTCCTCCCGGGCTTCAGAGCTCTAGTGCCCAAGGGTCCCATACTTTCCCGAAGATAAACTGTCCCTCTAATCAACTCTCAACTCAAGTGGTGGGTTTCTGAATAATTTTTTTAAATCATGCTCCATTTTGTTAATAATCTGCTTCACTCTAGGACTATAAATGTTGTGTCCTTAAATAATTAACTTTTTTGTAAGGGTGTGCCTTTGAGGTCTCTTTTTCCCATAACCCTCTGTGGGTACTTTTCCTTTTTTTTTTTTTTAAGATTTTTATTTATTTATTTGAGAGAGAGAGAGAGCATGAGTGAGTTGAGGGGCAGAGGAAAAGCAGACTCCCTGCTGAGCAGGGAGCCCGATGTGGAACTCAGTCCTGGGGCTCTGGGATCATGACCTGAGCCCCCCGGTGCCCAGTGGGTACTTTTCTTAGGGTGTGTGTGTATGTGCGCATGCCTGTGCTCTCGTGCACCCGTTCTGTATGAGGGACTATATTATGTACTGATACAGTGGGAGGACTGAGGCTCAGAGAGTCTGATTCACTGGCCTGAGCTCACACAGCTATTCGGTACTATTCGGTAGTCATGGCTGGTCTTAAAGGGGACTCAGCGGCTAGGACTCTGCTTCACATGCGGAACAGCCAAATGAAATCCGAGAGTGGGCCATGTCTCCTACTTGGAGCACCAGAATTCTACATTTCCAGGTCAGTGTAACAAACTCAAGGTCTGACCTGCTCACGTAGCTACCGCACAGCAGAAGTTTCGTGCAGACGTTGCTAACGGCCCAGGGTTATGACGCAGCCCCCACTGCCCTGCTCCCAGTGCAGGCTGGAGACAGGCCAGCTTCTCCTCCTGTTGGGAGGAGCGCTGTGAGGGGAGTGAACAGCTGTTTTGGAAGCTTGTCCTTATTTTCAAAACACCATTCATTTCCCTTGAGGCTTTTCTTCTTCTCAGCGGTGTGTCATCACAGAACCACAGAGAGGGGAGGTGCACCTGCCGATTCCGTTCAGCAGGCCTCTCGTCCGCGGAACTGTCCATTGTATTTTCCGTGTCCACGGTTCTAAGGACAGCACACTCGCAGCCTGCATTCCCTTGATGCCAAGTGCAGGTAATGAAACTCAGGATTAATTTTAGCCTGGGGAACTCATTCAGAAGATGCTTGCTTATCCAGAATGGTTAGCTGTGAGTTCACTACACGTACCAAGCATGGGTTACCAGGTATCAAAGAGTTCGAGTCCAGAGGCCACCAGGCAACCGTAACAATACAGCTCAAGGACTCCCTTTCTTAGGAAACCTCTCACGATACCCCGTCCTCCAGGGACAGCTGTTCCTATTTGGTGGTCCCTGTACCTACATGTACAGCCATTGAAAAGCCACTAACATTTTATTGTACTTTGTGTTTTCGTGTCTCTCCCGCTAGACTGTAAACTCGAGGGTAGGAATTTTGTCTTATTGATCCATTTTCCTCAGTACTTACCGTAATGATTGGACAATTAGTAAATATTCACGGAATGAATAAAATCTTCTTAGCTGTGGACTTACAGTAGTCCCCACCTACCCACAGGGGGAATGTTCCAGGATTCCCAGGGGATGCCTGAAACCACAAATAGTACTGAATCCTGTATATGCTCTGTTTTTCCTATATGCACACACCTGTGATAAAGCTTAATGTATAAATGAGGCACAGAATGAGATTAACAATAATCAAGTGGAGTAAGTATATACTGTACTGTAATAAAAATTATGTCTTTGTCTCTCAAAACACCTCACTGTACTACTCTTGCCTTGTGATATGGCATGACAAACTGCATACATGACAAGATGAAGTGCGGCGAGTGACTCGGACGCTGTGACATAGTGTTGGGCTACTATTGACATGCTGAGGATACATCAGAAGGAGGACTGTCTGCTTCCAGCCTCGGCTGACCACGGGTAACTGGAACCGTGGAAAGCAAGACTGCAGACAAGGGGCAGGGACGACCATATGCTAATATGCATACGTGTCTACACATGTGGACGTGTGTGTGTGTGTGTGTGTGTGTGTGTACGGACTATAACATGTCCACAAAGATGCATGTCTACACATATACATATTTTAGACACTGGTAGCTTCTCATTTTCAGGGGACAAGTTCATTACTGCGGAGAACGGTAGATGTGGAACAGTAAAGGCTTAAGCATGAGCTGTGCTGATCCAGGACAGTCCATCTCTACTGCTCTTCGAAATACTCTAAATCCCAGATGTGTCTTTTCTTTTTAAGTCACTTGACCATTGTCTAAGCTTTCTGATTGTCTGGATTAAAGGCTAATGATGGTTTACTCCAAGATAAAACTTACTCCGAAAAAAAAATAAAACTCTTAATTTTAAAACCTTTTGGAATATCTCAAGTTATTCTTTCCCCTTTTAAAACAGTAATTGAGAGTTGATATTCTGGCGTATCCTGTCTCTGCCCTGTGTGGAGAATCTAACCCGGCACCTCAGGAAGAAGAATGGAAGAGGGTTTTTTTTAAATGTCAAAAAATAAAAATAGAACTTCCTCCTGTGCTTCTCACTCCAGCTTCTGTGGCAGACCTTGGATGCCTGCTTTCTAGGATTAGATAAGAAGGTAATTTGCACAGCTGTGAACAGCTCAAAAGAAGGGCAGATTTGAAGCACACCGTGCCCTGTCAGCGCTCACGAGTGGAGTCCAGTGTGCCAGTAGGGCCGGCACAGAAGGATGGGGCCTGTGAGGGAACACACGGGGTGCGACAGACCCTCTGCAGCCCAGTGTTGGCTCTCAGAGATCCCTCTGCGCCCTCCTGACGCTCCAGCGCCACAGCCTCCGAAAACGAATGCACTTGAGTGGGCCCGACCCCACCGCGCTCACCATCGCGCCATAAACATGGCCCCATCCCAGAGAGATGGGACTGAAGGAAAGGAAGAGCTTGCTACATGAGATTCAGGAAGAAGCTTGATTGGCAGCTTGTTAAAAAAAATCGTTCTTTTAGATGAAGGAAAGAAATAGTTCCACTCTAAGAAAAACTCTTACCTCCCTTATGGTCTGGCTCCACACACGTAACACACACATGCACACAAATTTTCTTCCTGGAAGAGGGAACAAATGTATGTGGGTGAAACAAAGAGCTGAAATAATAATCCAGCTTTGATCAAAACTCCCTGTTATAGTGTTCCCTCAGAAAATGATTTCTAATCAATGAGTGCTACCACAGAGCACCGAGGAGTAATTACCTTACATGTGTTTCACTCTGAGCTGTGATTAGAAACAAGATGTGAGATCAGAGGGGCAGAAGACGAATATAGGAAGGGAAAATCTCAGGTAGGAGCTGAAATGCACAGGCTGTGGGATATTTGAGACGCGTGGAGCCTTGCTCCAGGTAGTGATGCCCACGTTCATTCTTTCTCTCGGGTGACGTTTCCCTGCTACGCCGAGGATAGCAGCAGCCTGTGGAGGTAACTCAGCACATGCTGCCCTGATCTACAAAGGCTAGGCAACCAGCTGGCTCCCACTGAAGCGTGAGCTTTCGTTCCCAGGTGTTCTCCCACGGGATTTGGGCTCCTGCACCTGCGTGTTTCCCAATGGTTAGGAGCCAGTTTTCAGCATGGCCTGCTTGGCACAGTCTCCAGCCTGGGCAATAGTGGAACCTGGGCTTTATTAGTCCAACGTGAGAGGCAGGGGCCTGGAAAAGGGAATCATACACTCGGAATAATTCTGCCAGTGAAAGAAAAGTTTAAGAAGAGGCTAGGGTCAAGTGCGTGGTAGTATTATTGAGAAGCTGAAGACCCCTTGGTCTGTCAAGGAGAGAAGAAGTCTTTGGCCCAGAGTGTTTGCTGGGCATTTACTGAACCTATGAGAAAAAGCGTCCAGACTCTTCAGAATATATGGTGAACATATAATGAAAATACCACCAAGAAGCAGGAACGTTCACTGATGACCATCCTGCCATAGGGCAACGCTCAGGTGGAGAAGGTTCTCCACATTTATCAGTAAGACAGAGGACCCTCCTCAACACATTCACCCTTGGGCCTGCTCCCTCCTCTCCTTGAGAGGTGCCCGTTGTGTGCACTGACTCCTTTTAACCCTTGTCTTCAAATAGCTGAAAGAATGTCAGCATTTCTACATATGTGATCCTTAAAAGCCTCTCAGCGTGCTTAGCATGTGATTTCCTTAAAAGCATCCCCGCTAGGTGATGCTCTCCCCAGAGAAAAGCTTGGAGGTCCAAGGTTTGATCTACCAGTTTTAAACTCATTATAAGTGGTTCATTTTATCTTATGGTGTTCCTAAGGCTTTACCCTGCATTCCTCGTCCCAGTAGATAAAATACAGTTTTTTAAATTCTTATCCTTTGCAAAAGGATTGAGAGAAGCTCGAATGAGTGGCAGGTTGACAGTAGTGTCATTCTCTGAGTATGTTTACAAATGGGAATAGCTACAAATGCAGGATGATGAAGGGCTCACCTTAGTGTAACTGAGAAAATAGACCAAGTGAATTCCCATAGGTGACCCAGATCTTACGATTTCTGAAGAAAGTGACATGTAGGCACAGAATGGGACCTTACCAAATGTCTTTGCTTTAGAAACTTCCTAGTTGACTTGGGTAAGACATCCTCTCCACTCTCAAGGATGCTTAAACTCTTCCTAGGTTATGCTGGAAACCTTTCACCCAGCAGTAACTATTAGCCACCTCTGAAACAGCGAAGGGCAGTCATCCTGCCACTGGTGTGGAATTAGGGACTGGACCAGAGTGCCTTTCCCTCCTTGCAGGCAGAAGTAAAACAGCCAGAATGTGTGTTAAGTATCTAAGGAAAAATTTGGCCAAGGCTCTGGGCCAGTGTGTCTGTTGTTATTTTAGATTTATTCAATTAGAGTCACAAGCAAAGTAAATTGAGCTGTGTGGCTGATTTGAATATTACCTTGGAAGGGAGCGTAAAGAGATTAACAGACCCTAAGGGACTAGGGAAGAAGCGTGCCAGGCTCCTCCTTCTGTCCCCACACTCAGGCCTCGTGTTGCAGACTCATTTACGAAGGACCAGAATCAAAGCAGAAGAGCAGACGTGCCTTCTGTTCAATGCCACGTAGTCCTTTTCCTGCTTTACCGTCCTCCGAAGTTTCCTCCGTGTGTATGAACCGCAGCAAACATAAAGCTGGCACTTGGGGAAGCTTTCAAGTTGAAGAAGGGGGCTTCTGAGAAAGGGGGACATTTGGTCCAGTTGAATTGTGCCTTTTGTCTTGACATTTGTGTTGTCTGGCACAGTCGGCTGCATTCAGTTGACCTGGTGCTCCAAGAAATTGGCACGTGAGAAATATTAAAATTACTTGCACAGGCCTGGCGTTTTCTGAGGCTGTAGGATAAATAAGCCATGCACTTCAACAAAGAGGCTCCCAGCTCTGCCGTCTTTAGCGCCATGTAGCCATTGGTTGTCTCACACTTCATTCAGAGAGGGAGGCGTTTTTTATATGTTTTTTACTCATGGTTTAACCAAGGTGCAGGAATAGAATGATGCCAAGGAGGCCATCCTGTTTTCAGGATCCAAGTGGTATTTTTAAATAGAAGTCTTTCATGCTTTGGCAGATTGAGGTGGTGATGAGTTTTCGAGTAGAATAGGAAGTTGGAACTGAGGACGGAGAGGGAGCAGTTGGGAAACACGGGAGAATGTTGAGGTTTTCTCGGGGTTACTTTTCTTTCTTAATTATGGCTTTTTAACATTGTTCTTATTCCCATGGGCTCACTGTTTTCAGGGTATATCCAGTGCTGTGCTTAATATCAAAGCTACAAGATTGCAACGAGAATTAGATTAAGGAAGAATATATCCAAGCTGCAGTGGCTCTGCCACTAACTAGTTGTGTGACCTTGGACAAATCATTTATCTCTGAGAACCCACTTCCCACCTGTGAGATGAGGGAGCGGGGTCACGCCATCTCTGTCCATTCCAGGGTTGCCCATCTGTGGTCCGCGTCTCGTGGCCTTGGGTTCTGGTCTGTGGCTCTTCTCTGGCGAAGAGGAAAGGTTTTCAACAGAATGCCTACATGGGTTTGAATTAGCAGTCTGTTGAAACTGTTGTGGTTTCCCTAGCCCCTTGTAGGTATTTTTATCAGAGAATACGAGGGAGGGGAGATTTAGGAGCAGGAGAACGGCCACAGTGGCCCAGATGCATCTCTGGTTTAGTTTTGTTTGCGGTGCTCCTCCCCCACAGTCACGGACGGTCTGGCTCTTCTCTGCGGCGAGCTGTTCTACCACTTCATCCCATCCCAAGCAGGGAGCTGGACTTCGGGCCTGCCTCCCTTCCCCTGCCGCCTCCTTCCCTTCCCTCCTGGTCGGCACCCATGTCTTAATCTGTCTTCATACCCTGAGCATAGTCTTTGGCACATAACAGATAATCAAAATGTATTTGTTGATGGCCGTGGTTCAAAGAGTATACCAAGAACATGAGAAGAAGTACTTAGAATAAAAACTGGAGTTTAATGTGACCAACCATGTCCTAAAAATAGAATGGAATGAACGTTACAAGGAAAGCTAGAGCATGCACACGCTTGCCAGCTTGGACTGGAATCAATGTTGGCTGGAGTTATCTAAAATGTTTTGGAGATGGATCGATCACCCCTGATTTCTGTACCATCTTGGAGAATGTATAACTGGCTCTATCAAACGTACTCAAACACTGCTTTCTTCATTCAGAGAGTTAGAGAAGCTCATCCCTTCTACTTTAAGCACCACACCTTGAAAACAAACAAAAGCAGTTTCAAAATAAAGCAGGACATCTCCTATGGAAGAGTCAGGTGGTGAGATGACTAGAATTAAAAGCAGGTAAAACACAGTCATGTGTTTTAACTTCCACAGAACAGTCAATGAATGGTACCACCACATCACCGGTAACCCAAAGAACCTTCTAGATTCTCCCTCTTCTTGCCACTCCTGCAATTGGCTTGTAAGCTAAGGGTTAACAGCACAAAATCTGAAGCCTGGCTGCCTGGGTTCGAATTACAGCTCTGCACTCACTAGCTGTCATTTCAATCATCCTGCCTCAGTTTCCTGATCTGCAAAATGGAGGTAATACTAACCCCAGCTACATTCAGAGTGTTGTGAGAACTGAATTCACGTGTGTGAAGTGCTAGGCACGCCGCCTCCTGGTCTCAGTGACAGCTCTATTTCTCACTGAAAACAAGTATACCGTTGTTTGGTTTATAAGTAGTCTGAGAGACATAGGATAATTTCAGAGAAATGCTCCTCGATAAACTCGTGGATGCTGAACCGGGGTAGATGCATTAAGTTAAAGGCCAAGCCTGACATTCCGTAGCAGCCTCTTTTGCCAGCTCACTAATGTCTGTGCCTCATTCCGACTTTGGAAACGGGACCGGCTCCCTCAGTGGCAGCCTCAGTCTCTGCTCCCCTTTGCCAACAAGAACATGAGCCGTCCCCAGATCTCTGGAGCTGTCTGTGCGCGGGTCTAGTTCCACGTGGCATCAGGCCTTCCCAGGGCAGCCTGTTCCTCTCCCTGCCTGGGCGCTACCTGTTAGGCCCTGTGTGCCTCCCTCTCCCTGCGCCCAAGGACCCACTCGCAGTCTGTTGGAGGGAGGGAGGGAAGAACCAAGGGTTTTTTAGAACCAGGACTTCTGGTGAGTGGCCTTCCTTAGACCCTATTTTATAAGCTCTGGACCTCCTGACCCTCATTACTGGTGCTTGCTTTTGTAATCTTTGCCTTCTCCTGTTTTGTTTGGTTTTGTTTTGTTTTCTTGTCTGTCTTTACCCTTCAAAGAATTCAAATCCTAAAGCTAGTTGTATTTTTTTTAACTCAACTCTTTATTTGAAGTGTATCATTCAAGTCCACTACTCTTTTTAAATTTTCTTTGTAGATTTTTTTTAGTGCTATAAAAATATTATTTACTAGTATGTTTAGTGTCTGCCAGCAAGCACACCCCCGTGGAGACAAGACCTTTGTATTGCTCGCGCTGTGTCCTTAGGTCCAGACAACCCCCGGTACTTAGTAGGTAGACAGTTAATTGTTGAATGAATAAATGCTATATAAGACAGCGCTGTCCTGTGTAGAATGTCTGTGGGCTAATAGCCAAGGATGGGATTTAGGAGCTCCTCATTATTGTTTTGACAGTCTTATTACAAAATGTCTTTAAAAAAAATATCACCAAAGCACAGCACGCCCCAATTTGTCAGAAGGTTAATTTCTGTAACTACAGTGGTGGTTGGTAAATCTCCTTCGTGAGTCTTGCAGAACTATGGCTGATGTGAAAAGGTGTATAGTTAGCATCTGTTTATGCTGTGCATATATCTCTCATCCATGCTGTACGTATATTTTAAGGAACACTTCTTTGATGCTGTGTTTTTTTCTATTTGTGTCTTCACCATAAAAATATAAATAGATCGTTTATCTCCGGTATCCTTCAAGTAGCTTGCATCATTTCACTTTTTTAAACTTTTACATAACTGAAGTTTCTATCCCCAGAATACATCTGCGTGGCTGGGAGCAACCCTAGAGACACTGAGGTGAGCTTCTAGTGAGCCCCAAGGCTTGTTGCAGGGCCCGGAGCTGTGCGCGCTGGCTGCCGGGTAATCCGTTCCCAGCAACATCATGCCGGGTACTTGCAGTGTTTGCCCCACCTGGCACCAGACCACAAACCCTTTACAGGTAGAGCTGATCTTTGCTCATTTTCTGTCCTCCACAAAGTATAACCCAACTCTTTGAACATAGTAGATATTTTAACAAATCTTCTGTGAATTTGTCATGTAAACATTTCTTCTTTTTAATTGGGATACAATTGACACGTAACATGATATTAATTTCAAGCGTACAACATAATGATTTGATATTTGTATATGTTACAAAATGATCACCACAATTAAGTCTAGTTTGCATTCGTCGGCATACAGTTACAAAGTTCTTTTTTGTGTGTGCATAAACATTTCTTGAATGTGATGATGACAAGAAAAATAAAATGTCACTTAGCATCAATATCTCACTTAAACCGATAGCTCCGTAACGTGACTCCTATGACGCTTGTCATTTTACAGAGGAGGAAATCAAGGCTTCAAGAACTTGTGTAGTTTTCCCAGAGTGCACACACGCAGTAAGTGACAGAGCTGGGCTCAAACCCAAGCCCGTGTGACTCTACAGCTTGTGCTCTGATACGCTAGCGTGCAGCATAGACTGAGTGAGGCTGGTGGGGATCCTCAGCACACGTGTGTCATGTGGGGTCTAGGGTTGGTCATGAGGACAAAGCCAGGCCTGTTGGTGGAAGAATCCTAAAAAATCCCTGTCTTTGACTTTTTGGTCAAAAGACTTCAGACATTTTCTGAGAAGGGTTTTTTATTTATTTATTTACTTTTTTATTTCCCGGGAATATTTTGATCACTGGAAAAGGTGACAGTTGGCATTCATGTTACTGGACAAAGGACCCCTCTGTTGGAGCCATTCCCTTCCCTGTCAGGAACCCTTTCAATCTAAGGCAAGAGGGCTGAGCCAGAGCTTTGGGTAGGATTCCTGGAGCAAAAGTGAGCCATTTGGAACAAGGGGTAGAATGCGGTGTGGTGGCCATAGTAGGCTGAGAGACGTCACCTGCATCTTCAAGGTCTGATGGTATTTATCTGGAACTGACTCCAAAGTGGAACACATTTGAATAGATGGCCCCTGTTGGAAGAGGTCCCGCACTCCTTTGGAGAGGAGTGTGCTCTCATGAAGAGGGCGGGACTTTAGAATCAGCCAGACCAGAGTTTCAGGTTCTGATTTCATTTCTTACTGGTTTTGTGAGTTTCAACACATTACACACCTTCTCCTGGTACTTCATGTTATCTTGCCTAAGAAGTGAGGTTACTAGACTTCTGATTAAAGATGGCAGATTGAACATAAGCGTTAATCTCATTCACCTCTCAAGATGCCATTATCGTCATGGTAAAGTTGTGTTTGTTTATTTATTGTGGCATAAATTAATTAAGGACTAAATGAAGGGGAGAGGAGACATACTTTTGGAAGCCGAGAAGCAGTTAGGGAAGTGGTTGCAACTTTAAGCAGACCCCAGAAAGCTAAAATCCAAGTTGGCAGTGGGGAAAACCAAGAAGCAACCCAACCTAAACTACAGTATTTGGGCCTTAGTCATACCAGTTCCCTCTGGAGTGGCGGGTGGGGGGTGGGCGGTAAATACAGGGTTAAAACAGGAAACAGAACTCCAGGTTTTCTCCCCAGTTCTGTGTAGCATGCACTGCTACAACCCAGTAACAGACAAGCCTTCATCTTGAGAGAAGGCTAAAGATTTCTCTCTTGAGAGGATAAAGCAGAGGATCTCTAGTTTTGGGGATGTAGTGAAATTTTCATAGCTGGGTACTGAGGCCCCCACCTTCTTCATCAGCTTGCCTCCCTGAATCCTAGCCACTTGAGTTACCACCCCCATCTTTGCAGGGTGATGGGAATAGCCACTCTGGGGATCTTACCAGCCTATGAGGAAAGAGCTTAATAGACTGACAGGGATTCCCCAAGAAACCGAGCACACAAGTTACTCTTCAGTGAATGCCTCTCCTGGTACCTCAGTTACCTTACCTAAGAAGTACAGTTAATAGACTTTTGATTAAAGGTGGCCTGTTGAACACAAGCATTAACCTCAGTTACCTGTCAAGATGCTATTACACTAACAGTATCAATTTACAATGATAGTAAAGTAAAGCCCTAGCCTTCCACAAGGCTCATGCACAAACACGGGGCTCCCAGCAGCTCTAACTGAAATACCAGCACACATCCAAGAAGCACCAGGCATTTGCAAAGTAGGACCAAAGCAAAAATAAAAACAATAAATGCAGCTTGAAAGAGCCTTAGAGTGTGGAAGAAGAAGAAAACATGAAAAAAAAAAAGAACGTGCCTCTAACATCCTCAGAGAAGTAGAAGATGCTAATGCTTTTGGAACAAAAAGACTCATTTAAAAATGGAATATTCAGAGAACAAAAGGAGCTCCTAAAAATTAGAAATGTGATAGCAGAAATGTAGAAGTCAGCAGAGAGTTAGAAAACTAAAGTTGAGTCCTCCTAGAGAAAGAAAATTTTAGAGAAAACATAAGAAAATGTGCATTTCCACATTGCAAAGACTCACTAAGTACCCAGGGCAATGAACAAAATTGGAATCATACCAAGACTCTCAGGGCCTGACAGAGATGGAGACAAGAGAAGATCCTCAGAGCTGAGAGAGAGACACAATATGAATCAGGAGTTAGAATGACATCATATATTTTGGCAGTAGCTCTCGAAACCAGAAGAGCAATGCCTTCAAAAGCTTGGACAAAAATAATTTCCAACCTAGAATCTGATGGTTTGCCATACCATCCATCAAACCTCAGGGTAGAAGAACGATGCTTTCAGACTCCTAGAAGGCATTCCACCAAAATGAGAAGTAGGCCAAGACAAGGTAGGAGATGAGGCGGGAGACCCAACGTCAGAGAAAGGCAAAGGGTGTCCCCAGGATGCCAGAGAATGACCATCCCAAAGCCCCAGCTGTGCTGCAGTCTTCCAGAAGCTGACCTGTCCAGATTGGAGCAGATAGAAGGCTCCAGTAGAGACTTTAGCAGGGTATAATAATTGAATACTTCACAACAGCCATCATGATCACTTACATTTATTGCAGAGTCGGCATGGATCGGATACGCTTCTAAGCAGACTTGTATTCACAAACCCTAAGAGGAGCCATCAGATAAATGATCATTATTATCTTCCTTATACAAATGAGGGAATTGAGGCACCCAGTTACTGGCTGAATAAGTTACTGGCTAAAGTTACATAGCCAGTAAGTGGCAAGGCTGGGATTTGAACCCAGGCAGTGCACACTCATAACCATTGTCCCATGCCTTCCACGTCCCTCACAACGGGAGAAGAGTGTGGGCATGCACATGTTTGTGGAAACAGCACTGATGAAAAGTCAACACAGTTATTAAAGCCAGGGAAGACAGAAAGTTGCACAGGAACGGAAAAGTAATCATAGTCTCTGCGTTCACACATAATAGTGTGAGCCAATGAAAGTCTCAGCATACCTTTGCTGGGATGACGGTGGGCCATATGCCTGCGCAGAATGGTGGTGTGGGAGGAACGGGGTGTGAGAGAGCTAAGTGCTTTTCTTCTGCAATGCAGAGTTAATATGTAATGCCTAAGACGAAAAAACAAATAAAATTCCAAGACGTAGCCGTGAAAGGATCTTACTTAAAGATACAGGAATAGCAAGCGAACGCACTGGAAGAGGCGAGCACAGGTTGCCACTGCGGCACCAGCGGAGGGAGGACTAGGCTGGGGCCTGCAGCGTTGGGAATAAGCCCTTAGAATTATTTGGCTCTTCAACTGTGTGCAAATATAACTTTGATAAAAATGAAAACTAAATTTTAGAAAAGAATACCTGGCAGGCAGGACTGTTAAAAAAATAAATTTGTTTGATCTTCCCACAAACTCAGTAAATGTTAATTGTCCCCCCTTTTCCTCTCAAGGCGCCAAGCTCCTAGCACATGCCGAAATCAAAAGGCGGCCGTGTGGCTCTGTTGCCTGCCCGCTTTCCATCGCGCAGCTGCCCTCCGGCCCTTTCATTTCTCAGTCACTAACATTCAGTGAAGAAGAGAAAAGTAGGGGATTCTATTGACAGAGACTTTTGATCCGTGCTTGTTAGCATCGCCAGCCCCTGTTGGGCCCCTGGATTGAGGCGCAGCAAATGGCCAGATCTAAGGTGGAGCTAATGCGCTGAGAGAAACCTCCAGCTTGATGGGAAGGGGCATTAAAAGCATCTCAATGTGTTCTGAGCAACCAGCATCCAGCGCATTTCCTGACTGGTGGTAATGGACAAGCTTCCCTCCAGACAGTCTGTAAGGAAATGAGAGCGTCAGACATCCCTAAGGGTTCTGTTTAGGCACCTCAAAGTAGGGCAAGGGGCCAGTGTCTTGAAAGACAGAGTTTGGGGTTTGTGTGTGTGAGGGAGAGAGAGACAAAAATGTATATATTTATAAAGCATGCCATATGCTATTTGTTCAATGCAATCTGCATTTTATTTTTATCTCTTCTTACTTCAAAGACCGGGAAAGCCTATTAGTAAATCTAGTCCTATGTATATGCATCTGTAGCTTTATTAATATCAAGGCTTTTATATTGACAACTTGACTTAAAAATTTTAAATTACTTAAAAATTTTAAATTGACTTAAAATTTACTTAAAAATAAAAAATTGACTTACAGATTCTTTTCAGCTCTGTCAAAACCTAGGATTTTGATTTATCACTGGGATATTGGAGAATCCTTCTTCCTATTGGAGGATCACTTCTTATTTTACCGTAGTTCTTTTATAGGGTAATTATGAGTTTGAATAAAAAGAGGATATTGATTTACTGTGATCTACTATGATCCAAGTGACCCCACCTCTCCAGAAAAAATTGAAGAAAAGGTGCTTGACCAATTCAAGTCTACTGGTGTTTATTGAGCACCTGCTTCACGGAAGACATTGGACTGGCTGCTGCAGATACAATGATGGACAAGGTAGGCTCAAGACAGCCTTTTATAGTTTGTTTTGGAGAGGAAACTCTTAATAACTGAGTAACAGCAGCCCAGGTCTGAGGAGAACAGCATATGAGAGGATTAAACAGGCCCTCTTTGGGGGGCTCAGAGGGCAAAGATCACATTTCAGGGACCAGGAAGAGTTCCAATGAGTTGTCTTAAAGATTTGCCGTATTGTAATTAAAACACAAACACATCCCAGCCTCCTTTCTTTCATTCACTTGCTTGTTCCACAAAAGTGAGGGCCTGCCATGTGTCGAGTGGCTCTCTGGGCACCGCGGATGCCATCAGGGAACTACACCAAGCCGCCTTCATGGAGTATGTAGCCCAGCTGGAACATCTTCCATCATGGCGGCTGCTGAGGCAAAAGTTTGAAAAGGAGAGGTTGCATCTCCTTTGCTCTGACTCTGATGTGTGTTCTATGACCATTCAGAAGTTTCGTGTGTAGGGGCGCCTGGGTAGCGTAGTCGTTAAGCGTCTGTCTTTGGCTCAGGGCGTGATCCCAGTGTTCCGGGATCGAGTCCCACATCGGGCTTTCTCTTTCACAAAAAAAAAAAAAAAAAAAAAAAAAAAAAAAAAAAAGTTTCGTGTGTAATGTGCACGTGACATTAGGCTTTGGCAGGTCTGGGCAGTTCTTGGTGGTCTCAGGCTTTGACTGACATGGGTGCTGTATGTAAGTACGTTGTCAGTGGTGCCCTGGATTCTTTGGTAGCTAGCATCCCTGACATCACTAATAGAATGAGCAGTGCCCGTCAGATGGCCCTTCGGTCCTGGAATCAGAGTCGAGGTAAGGCCCTCAGGCCTTCTGGGAGAGGCAGGAGCAGGCTCACTGAGAAAAGCAGGGTGGCCCCAGCCCAGCCGGGTCATGGAAGAGGAAAGATCTTTGATGGGTCATCACAGCCCTTCCTGAACCTCCGCCATGTCTGTGTGTTTCCTCTTGGCAGATCTTAGGTCAGCCCNNNAATCCTTCTCTTCCGTGTTAGCTATCATTTCAGGAAGATTAAATCAGAATTTTAAAATGTTTTCCTGGAGTTGCTGTTTAAAATATTTATCCTTCCAAGAAAGATGTTGCCAGACTTGGTCCATCCTTTGTGAGTAACAGTTTGGGCTGCATTAGTCGCCCCTAGGGCTGGGGGAGTGCCTTTCCCTTAGGACTAATGGAAGTTTTGGTAAGGAGACTCATAAGACCACAATGCTTTTAAGACCCAAAAACCTGAAACTCGTGAGGGAGGAACCCAGCCGTTACAAAGACCGCAGAACAGATTAACGTGCTCCCCATACTGCTCGGCACGTCCGAAGCCTCCTGCCCCTGTGCTTGAGTCCAGGCAGTGTAGCCTCCGGCACCTGTCCTTCGAATTACATGCTCTCCTCTCACCGCGTCTTTCTAGCCCAATTTGGTCTTCCTTAAACCCAATAAAGCTTGAGTTTCCACCGTATGATCTGAGAAAGCCCTCTTTCCTTACCATTTGAGTAGTACTCCTTTCAACTTGATTTTTTTTCATTTATCTTTGTGCCCAGAATCCCGCCTTTCACGCCGTAGTAGCTCTGTGCGTTTTCTATCACTGCTGTAACAAATTGCCAGGAACTTGGTGGCGTAGGACAGGGCAGATTTATTACCTACAGCTGTGGAGGTCAAGGTGCGAAACCAGTTTCACTGGACTGAAGTCAAGACGTCAGCAGGGCTGGTTCCTTCTGGAGGCTCTGACGGGAACATCCCCTGCCTCTTCTGGCTTCCAGAGGCTGCCCTCTTTCCTTGGCTCACATCACCCTGACTTCTGCCTCTCGCATCTCATCTCTTTTTTTTTTAATAATAATATTTTTTATTATATTATGTTAGTTACCATACAGTACATCCCTAGTTTTTGATGTAAAGTTCCATGATTCATTACTTGCGTATAACACCCAGTGCACCATGCAATACGTGCCCTCCTTACTACCCATCACCAGCCTATCCCATTCCCCGCCCCCCCCGAAGCCCTCAGTTTGTTTCCCGGAGTCCATAGTCTCTCATGGTTCATCTCCCCCTCTGTTTACCCCCCCTTTCTTCTTCCCTTTCTTCTCCTACCGATCTTCCTACTTCTTATATTCCATAAATGAGTGAAACCATATGATAATTGTCTTCCTCCAGTCCCGTCCATGTTGCAGCAAATGTTGAGAAATCATTCTTTTTGATGGCTGAGTAATATTCCATTGTATATATGGACCACATCTTCTTAATCCAGTCATCTGTTGAAGGGCATCTCGGCTTCTTGCACGATTTAGCTATTGTGGACAATGCTGCTATGAACATTGGGGTGCATATGGCCCTTCTCTTCACTACATCTGTATCTTTGGGGTAAATACCCAGTAGTGCAATTGCTGGATCATAGGGTAGCTCGCATCTCATCTCTGACTCCGACCCTCCTGCCTCCCTCTGTTAGGATTCCCTGTGATCACACTGAGCCCACCCCAACCATTCACAACTCCCCATCTCAGGATCCTCAACTTAATCACAGTTGCAGAGTCCCCTCTGCCCTGTAAGCAGACATATTCACAGGTTCCAGAGATTAGGATGCAGACATCTGTGGGGGGCCATTCTTTCGCCTACCCCTGAATTAGAGGAAATAGGCTGAGAGAATAACATGCTTGAGCAATCCACTTTGTCTTTCGTTTAATTCTTGCCCACCTGCCAGAGCAGTGACACTTTTAAAGCCTAGACCAAAGCAGCATGTTTCTCCTTGACCTTGTTCTCTGCTATAGCTGTTTTAAGCATCCATGTGGTGTTTCCCAGTGAGAATGGAAAGCCTGTGAATGGTTACCCATACTGTCATCATAGGTCATCCAGCAAGTGTCACCTGACTGGCTTTTGACAGATACTTCAGTATTCTATAGATACATTACAGGCACTAAAATATTACACATTTCACATATTATTCTGTAATATACATAATACATATAATGTGTACATATTATACATTGTATGTTTGTATATTTTACATGCATTATATGTATATATGTGTATACAGCTAGTTTGTATAACATGTATATAATAATTTTTAAAATATATATATAAATATGTAAAAACCTTGAAAATTCTTTTCGGCTGTTATCCCTAGTCCTCTTTTTGCGGGTATATATCTCGGAAAAAAAACCATAATAGGGAGTGCCCTTTATTATTGTTAGCTACCAGCCCCCCTCAACTTAGAAGACTGATTCCTGTATTTTTTTAGGGAGAAGACTTTATCTAAATGGGGGCGAAGAACTTAATTTAAGTCTTTCTGGCCGAACCCAGATGAAGGGTCACTTGGTGCAATATCATACGGTTGAGCATCCAGCTCTTGATTCCAGTCTGCTGCACTGATCAGATTGCCCAATCACGCTTAGAAGAGGAAATGACGTGGAAGATCAGATGTGGGAAATCACTTAAATATTTGCCCTCCTGTTAGATCGCTGGCGTCCACTTAATTTGGGACACAGAGATTTTTACCAGTAAGAGGCGGGAAGGTAGCAGTAGTAACACTGGTTATGAGGGTGTGTTGTTCTAGAGTTCTCTGCCCGTGTAAATGAGGTTCTGGCTTTGAAGGGGTTTTGGTTATTAGTGCTCCGTTGGGATTTATAGGCATTTAGCTCCATGAAGCCTGCATTGCATTTATGGTTTTTAAAAGCAGACTGAAAGGGAACACGGAGTCATATTTGAAAGTTGATGTTCAGAATCGTAACTCTGTTTTCAATAAAAGCGTACATCCTATTATGGTCAGTAGTTTGTAAAGGCCCCGTATCACATTGTAGCTAAGAGCATGGCTTGGAGGCAGGCTGCCTGGGTTCAAATCTTGGCTTCACCACTCACCATGTTGCCCAAGGCAAGTTATTTAACTTCCCTGTGCCTCAATTTCCATATCTGTGAGATAGGGAATAATAAGAAATAGTGCCTTCCTGGGGGTTGCTGTAAAGACTTTAGAAATGAACATATAAAGGCACTTAGGACTGCCTGGCACAAAGTAAGCGCTCAGTAAACATTGGTGGTTATTACCAAGTTATTATTGTTATCCCTCTACAGAGACTGGAAGCATGAATACATGTTTACAAGATTCTCATCCCCAGTAGTTACAACCAAATATAACATGTAAATGCTTCAAGGAAGGGAACACTGAGCTATGCAAATGTATCCTTCTGGGGTCTGAGACCGTCATTTAACTACATTTATCTACAGTAATTATCTCCTTGTACACTTGCTTCTTTAGGAAATGTATCGCCATAGCACTTTATTGTCATAGCTGTGGTGACATTTACATTGTGCAAACTGGAGGGAAGGTTCCAAGAATTTTCCATTAATGAGCTAAATTTTTCCAGAATGAGATAGATACATTGTTAGCAAAATATATAACTGGGATGTTTGTCAGAAATTTTTAGGGAGATGCATTTTAGGAGAAATTAAACATTTTCTTCTCCAAGATAAAACCAAGTTATTAGATAATTTTAACTGCATGTCAGATTGCTTAATCATCTTTTCCATAGATGCTGCTTGTAAAAAGAATTTTTATATACTCACATCCTATTTCAGATTTGGGTTATTTTTTATTTGCGTTACTGCCTGCTGAGCTACCATGTTACTTGGCACTGGTGTTCACCCGTTTTTTTTTTTTTTGTTTTTTGTTTTTATTATGTTAGTCACCATACAGTACATCCCCGGTTTCCGATGTAAAGTTCGATGATTCATTAGTTGCGTATAACACCCAGTGCACCATGCAATACGTGCCCTCCTTACTACCCATCACCAGCCTATCCCATTCCCCCACCCTCTCCCCTCTGAAGCCCTCAGTTTGTTTCTCAGAGTCCATAGTCTCTCATGCTTCATTCCCCCTTCTGATTACCCCCCTTTCTTTATCCCTTTCTTCCCCTACCGATCTTCCTAGTTCTTATGTTCCATAGATGAGAGAAATCATATGATAATTGTCTTTCTCTGCTTGACTTATTTCACTTAGCATTATCTCCTCCAGTGCCGTCCACGTTGCAGCAAATGTTGAGAACCCCTGTTTTATAATTGTTCCCTATAATGTTTTGCAATATATTGAGAGGCTTTTATGCAAATTGCCAATATTGGACTACGGTTGCTCCTTTACTGTGATCTTTGTTAGCAATACCTGTTAGGATTAGCACTATGGGAGATTTCTTATAGTCATGTGTGACTTACTGTAATTAGTCTGGTTGCTTAGTCCTTGGCTGTCCCCAGCTTTTCTCTGCTTGTTTGGGTGTTTAGTTATATATTCATCAAATGTGAGACCTGAGAGAAAGATCTGGAGAGCATATTCTCCTACTATGTCATTTTACTGTGAAGATTCCTAAACCCAGAGAGACAAGACTTTTCTAGCCAAGACTAATCTGCTAGTTAGTTTGAGAGCAACGACTAGATTTTGATTCATCTGGGGATTGAGAAGAGAATCACACTTACTCTACACAAAGACCAAAAGGCCTGCCATCTCTTGAGGAAGAGGAACTAACAGTTTAGAGAGGTAACAGTCAGGTGAATAGATAATTACAGAATTGTCTTCTCATTTCCAGCCCATTGCTCATTCCCCTACACTGGAGTGCCCTGTGTCAGCGTGATGTAATTATTTGGTAGATACTGTTTTAGTCCATCTACACAGTTGTAAATTAGGCGGCTTTGTTTTTGATGCCTATCTTTACATTTATACAATTCCTTATTTTTCTATCAATGAATCCTTCATCAAAAAAATGCTAAGAGAGGCAGCTGGGTGGCTCCGTTGGTTGAGCATCCAGCTCTTGATTTCAGCTCAGGTCGTGATCTCAGGGTAGTGAGATCGAGCCCCATATCAGGCTCGGTGCTCAGCACAGAGTCTGCTTGAGATTCTCTCTCTCCATCTGCCCCTCCCCTGCACTCTTTCTCTCGCCCTCTCTCAATAAATAAATAATATGCTTAAACACACACACACACACACACACACCCATGAGTGCCCAAGCTACGCTGGACACCAGGGTCATTTCAGTGCTACGTACCAGAGAAAGAAAATCATGGTCCTTGGCTTCAAGTAATTTTTAGTCCAATTGAAGGAGACAGGCATATAAAGAATAACGTACAAAGATGTGTTAAAACTGTGATACAAATATGACAAGGTGCATTGAAGACTGTTTTAGTCCTGCTAAATCCTCCTAAGGCTTTCACAGATTTTCATGTGTTAGTTAATGGAATGAACTTTAAAATCCACCTTCTCAGGGGCATTTACATTTTAAAATAGGTTGGAAATCTTGCTTTCCTATCTTCTCTCCGCTCCCTCTTTCCCTTTTCTTCCTTAGGAACATGTCTAGAATGTGTCATTTCTGAAAGAGGTCTTGCTGGTAGACCTTGCTCTTGCTCCAGAATGGAGCAGCCGCCTTCCTTCTTTACCCCACTCTAGAAAGAGAAAGCCATTTACCAATCCTGCACTCACTCTGTCACCATCTGGTTACCACCTCCATTCAGTAGCCCATTCATTCATTTGTTCATTCACCTAAATGTCTACTATGTGCCAGGCACTGTAGTTACAATGGAAAGCAAAGACAGACATGGCTGATATTTGTGAAGAGCTTTGAGTCTAGACTAGATGGAGAAACCAAGTTATAAAATTACATATAAATGTGAAATGACAACTGAGAGAAGTGTTATCAACATGGTGTTTTAAGAACAGCTAAACACTGGGATTAAGGTTGAGTGTGAGGTGGGAGAGAGAACATTCAGAGCTGAGGTGCAGCACAGGCAAGGGTCTGGCAGGAAAAACCACATCATCATGGACCCAGTAAGAAGGCCAGTGTAGCTGGACAAAAAGGGAGAATGTGGTAACGAGGCTGAAAAGGTGGGTACAATCAGACCATACTGAGTTTTGTCAGCTGTGTAAAGGTGTCTCACTTTATCAAGAGCAACAAGAAGTCCCCGAAATGTTTTAAACAAAGCATGTTACATGATTTGATTTGGTTTGCAAAAAGACTTTCTGGCTGCTCTGTGGAGAATAGATTGGAAGGGGAAAGTGGAGACGCAGGACAAGAGGGGGCTATTGCCAGAGCTATACTAGAGATGATGGTAGTTGGGACCGAGAGTATGACCCAAGGAGGTGAGGGAAGTGAACAGATCCCAACATGAATACTAAAATTTCCAGAATTTGCTACTTAATTGACTATGAGGACAACGACGGGTGACGCCAAGTGTCTGACTTATGGAACTGGGTAGACAGTGTTGCCATCTGTTGATAGAATGGACATGGGCAGTCGAGATTTAGGTTTGAACACACTGACCTTGAGTTTTACCTGAGATGCTGAGGTAAACATGTTGCACAGGCAGCTTGAAATAGTCTGGGCTTACAGGAGCCATGGGGACTAGAATATACATTTGTGGGTAGTCTTCAAATAGGATATATTTGAAACTGAGGGTATGGAGAAGATTGACTAGAAGAATGGAATGAGAAAAACAAGGGATTTGGGTGAATGCTAGAGGAACTCAGGCATTTAATGACCAGGTATATATTAACACACGTGAAGGGGACAGGTCGAGCTGGACAAGTGAGAGAGAGCCAGGGCAGCCAAGGGATGTGTACATTTCAAGGTAATGAGGGTGGCCCATGTATCGCAACACATCAGAAGAGTAAGGAGTTTGTTAATGACTAACAGAAAGTCATTGTATTTAGGCTTACACAGGAGTCCTTGGTGACCTTAGTGAAAACGAGCACTCTGGGGTGGCAGAGGCAAGGTTAAAGTGGGTTGAGAAAAAGGTGGGATGGGAGGAAATGGAGACAGTGAGTAGAGACAATTCGAGGGAAGCAGAGAGATGAAGTTGTAGTTGGAGGGGATGCGCAGGTCAGGGAAAGTTCTGTAAGAAAGTGGTAAACTTCAGTGTATTTTAAAGTCAACAGAAAAACACCAAGAATGAACCCCAAAGTAAAGTATGGACTCAGGTGTTAAGGATGTGTCGGTGTATGTTGTTCCATTATAATAAATGTAGCCCTCTGTCAGGGGATGCTGATCGTGTGGCAGCAGGAAGTATATGGGAAATCTCTGTGCCTACCTCCCCGTTTGTGAACCCAAACTGTGAACCCAAAACTCCTCTATGAAATAAAGTCTGTTAAAAAGTCAATGCAAGGATCCAGTAGAAAAGGAGAGATTGATTATATGCAGGAAAAAGAGACAGAGGGGATACCTGATGGTGCATTGTTCTTGAAAGAAGGCAGGACATCATGGTACCCAAAGCTGAGTGAAGGAGGTGAATACGGTTGACCTCGGAAAGGAGAGACAGATACCGGAGGCTTCTCAGTTCAGCGACTGGAAATTGATGGAGTTCCCACCTGAGTGGCTTCTCTTTGCTCTGTGAAGTAAGTGGGAGGGCTTTCTTGAAGATGAATGAGGGAGAGGTCAGGTCAGGGTGGTGTGAGGATAGTGGAGAACATTTGAAATAGTGTGGCGGAGTGGAGAAGGAGGCTGAGCAGAGAAGCCAGGCCTGTGTGTGCTGGGTGCTGTGAATGGGTGTGAGACCGTTCCCCAGATCCTTCCTGTGGGTCTCAAATCGCTGATGTATGCCAACCTGCTTCCTCCGTTGGGAAGCCTTTTACTGAACTGATCTCTTAAAGTCAGTGTGTTCAACTGGACAGAAAGCTATTTTACATTGAATGAATAAAAAGGGAAAATGTTTTTATTGTTTTGCTTAGATTTCCTAGTTGGGCTTATCTTTGACATGGATCCAGGCCACTGTAATTTTTTATTAACTTCTTACCATGGGTTATTCTGCCTCAACATGTTTTTAAATTCACAACTTTTTATTTCAATATTCTTTTCTTCTCTCAGCTCTTTTATCACAGACCATATTTTTCATTTGTTTTATGTCCCCATCCTTACAGTGCATTGCTTTCAATATTATTACTGCTGCTCTGTATGCATATTATTACTTTAGTTTTACAGGGACTTCCCTGTGAATAGCAGAATGTAATTTATGAAATATGACAATCATTGTCGTAACACCTCTGTGCTACATGTTAAACTCACTCCAGCAGCAATGTGGAAGTAGTCACCCACACTGCCAGCTCCCAGAGCTTGGTGTTGCCCCTTGTGTTTACAAGAAGCCTCCCTGGATTCCTCTCAGGGGGAGCCGTGGAGAGAAGTATTGTCTACTGAGGCCATTCATTCATTGCTGGCATTTACTGTTTGAACCAATTCAGGAACAAGTGTATCTAGATTAATTGAAATATGTGTAAAGACACGTAATTCTACTCTTAGATAATTGTAATTATCTAAGAAAGGGGTGCTAAGTAGTTATTTTTCAGGTGCGTTCATGAGAAGCTAGCAGTGTGTAATTGGCATGGCGGTGGTCAAAAGGGAAGATAGTCAGGTGGGACTGGCTGAGTGTGAACGCTGGCCACGTGTGACCCTGGGCAGGTTATGACTTCTTTGTGTTCCCTTTTTACTTCTGTATAAAGTAGACCCAATACTACTCATCTCATGTGATTATTGTAAGGGTTGAAAGAGTTAATTCACATACAACTCTTAGAACGATGCCTGACATGTCATAAGTACTTAATAGAGTCTAGCTGTGGGGCGCCTGGGTGGCTCGGTCGGTGAAGCGCCTGCCTTGGGCTCAGGTCATGATCCCAGGGTCCTGGGATCGAGCCCCACTCGGGCTCCCTGCTCAGCAGGAAGCCTGCTTCTCCCTCTCCCTCTGCCCCTGCCTCTCTCCCTCTGTCCCTCCCCCCCACCATGCTCATGCGCTCTCTCTCCTTTCGAATAAATAAATAAAGTCTTTAAAAAAATAGAGTCTGGCTATTATTGTAACTGCTCGAATGTGCTTCAGAAGTCTCTGTCTTCTACCGCCGCCTCTTGTTGGCGGTTCTATTTAGGGGACACTTCATTTTCATCACATGCAGCTTTAAAAGTAGGTTATTATATACCCAGTTTTTTACAGTGTCACAATTAATAAGACCTACGGTACTAAGATTTTATATTATATGAATGTTGATTTATCATCTCCCATATGTACGACCAGCAGTATTTATTCCCTTTGTACTAAAAACACCCACCCTCCCAGGGGCACTGCATGGCTCTCAGAGACAGGAAATAGCTCCAGCCAGCCTGGTACAGATAAAATACATTCTTTTCAACTCTTTTAAACTATTTAGCAGAGGAATCAGATGATTGAACTTTCCAGAAAACATTCTTCCAAAGTCTGTTTGGATGGAATCATTTGCTGTAAAGATCCAGTGTTATTCAGAGCCACTCTGTGCTCCCTTAATTGAAAAACTCTGACGTTGACATTGAAGAAAGATTGCTTTCGGGGCCACCAGCAGACAGCTTTCTATAGCATCTTATATTGTTAATGATTCAGAGACTGTTTTCCGATGAGATCAGAAGCAACCCACTAACGAAAAAGTGGAGAGAACTTGAGAGCTTAAAAGAGCAGAGAAGAGGGATGTGAGAAAACCTAAAAAAAAGACAAAAGTGAGTGTGGAAGAAGGGGTGGGGCTAGTTCCATGGCAAATTTGTCATTCGTCCCATCCCAGCTACTCAGAATCTTTATTCCAGTAGAAAGAGATGACGAGAAATCCTGTCCTAAAGGATGGTGAAGATGTCTTGGAAATGCTGTGAGGGAAGCCAGAGACACACATGGAGTGCATGTGGACCAGGTCCTGCCCTGCAGATCTTGAGAAAAGATGAACCCAGCACTATGGCTTGCTCCCGGGCCACGTCAGCGTGTCTGCTGGAGGTGCACAGGATGGGCTGTCCACATGCTGCCCGGCGCCATATGCCCTGCAGGTGCTTACGTGTCCCCACAGGGTACATGGCTTTGTTCACAGCCCAGAGCTGCTGTCTTCCTCCACCTTCTTCAGCCTTCCTCGGCGCTACTCTGCTGCTGACAGCTCAGCAGTGGAAGTGCAGACTGAACACAAATTAAGTGGCAGCCTTGGGATTTTAAAGAAAAAGGGAAACTTTTTCATTTTAGGAATGAAAAACGTAATGTCTGCTATGTCATTTCACTGTATGCCCCCTGAAATGGCTTCATCTGTATGCTAATTTCATACTGAAAATAGAAACTCTCCTGCGCTGGAAGAGGAGAGAAAGGGCTGGAAATCAAAGATATTGGTGTGGCTAAGAGCCAAGTAGACTTCTTCAACTCAGTCCCACTCAGAAAAGGTCCTCTGGGCTGACCTGGCCCTTGAGACTGCCAGCATTGCGCTGAGGGCCACATTAGGGGAGCCAAGGGCGTCACCTCTCACCTGGGAAACCGGCTCCCAAGCCTTGGGCATGGATTCATGAGCCGGAGAGTCTGCATGTGTCTCCTTGGTCTTCCACCAGTGATTTCCGTGGTATATCCACAGCCCCAAACTGACTTCCCTTGATTTCCACTACTTCTGTTTCAAATGAATAATTAATTCATAAAAAGCATTATCTGAAAATCACAAAGTAACCCATAATTCAATGACTGTAAATTCTTTGAGTAATGGACATTGTATTATGTTTACCTCTGCATTTGTCTGTTTCTCTTGGTAAGAAAAGGAGATGTTGAGGACAGGAACCTTATCTCTGTACCTTTAGTGCTAACGGGATCTTCCTCGGAGCAGGCACTTATTATACACTTGTTGAATTTTCTCACTGTGATCTCTGGAGATTCCTAAGGGTCTCTCCCCTTGTAGTTCAAGGGCAGTTGGACCAAGAGATTGGAAGGGTCCCATTTTCACTGCTTTTTAACTGGCTTCCCACAGACGCTTCTCTTTATCAGTTTGATCCTGCCAGTTCTCTTCAACTAATTTTCTGTTTCCCTTCATACATGATGATACTGGGTTTTTGTTTTATCTATGTTGTTTTAAAGAGACAATCCATGATGAAAGGGGAGTACACTTGTTGTTTCAGGAGGACTAAGACCAGTAGGAGAAAAGTATAAGAGATTGATCTCAGCTCCATACAAAAAGCTTTCTAGCGATGGGGGCTATCCGTGAAGGAGCAAGAATGAGTTTAAGCAGAAGCTGGGTGGTCACATAAGACTATTGTCCTGACAGTCGTCCAGAGATTCAGCTGGCTGAGGTGCTGACTGATGGCTTACCTTGGGGACCCTCTCAGCCTTACCATCTGTAACCTCAGCTGACAGATGGCAGTGGAGAAGATGGGGCAGGGGAATTGGAGGCCATGTTCCTTAGGCCCTCTCTAGGGGCAAGCAAGGGTGGGCAGTCCACCATGTTGCTTGAGCCCATGGGGCACAGTTTCGAGAATGCACAGAGAATGCTGACTGGGCAGGCTTGCGGGGACCGTAAATGCAGCTTGTCTTCAAAGCGGAAAGAATTTCTTGGAGACTTAATACTCACATACTCCTAAGGGATTTGAGATGTGAATGTCAAGGAGACACAGAGGTGTGGGTGTGTATGTACGAGGTGGTTTCTACTGCTTGATAATAGGGCTTTAAGCTTTATGTCTCTGTTGTACTCATTTTCCCCTCCTATTAGGAAGTCTGAACCAGAAACATTCAGCTCAGGGCAGGCATTTTAGTGACCTAGAATAGAGAAAAGTACATTATAAACAGTTTTGGAAACATAAGGGACTAAAATGCATTTAGCCATTTGGGAAGATAATGGAAATTATGCTTCTTTAACTCTTACCTATTTCCTTTGAAGTTCAACTATATAGTATTGCCTTTTTAATTCTTTCACAAAACAGGCCCCGGCAGAGTGCAAGGGGGTAAAGGAAAAGCTAGTCACTAGCCAGCTACAGGGTGACAGTTCAGCGAAAGGTGAGAGCTTCCTGCTTTCTTTCTATGGCAATTCCATCCTTCTGAAGAGAAGGAGCTGGTGGCATGGCAGAGAGAGTGTCATGAGGGATTTGGAAAGAGATGGCTGTAATTGTAGAGGCGTTGACATTGAAGAGACCCAAAAAGGAGAAGTGCATCTGGCCCCGTGGTAGGAAAGACGGAAGGAGGGAAGGAGGGTTCACAGCCATGGAAGGTCTAGGGTGCTGTACTTGAAAAGGCTATGGTGTTGATTGAATCACTGAACTCAGTTAACCCCCAAATCCTGGGTACCTCCCATGTGTGATGCCCTGAAATAGGAGCGGTGCGGTATACAAAGAAGAACCCAATAACTCCCTCAACTAACTTAAAACGTTCATTTAAAGGGGCACCAATTTTTTTATAGCGAGAGAAAGAGCAAAGCGCATGAATGTGCTCAATAAACACTGGCCGCTTAACGGCCACTGCAGGTCCTGGAAGGTGCTTGGAGCTGGAAGAGCTGCCAACCTAGACGTTCCGTGAGTGACTCTGTGCAACGACAGAGCAGCCTGCCTGATTGTGCAAGAACAGTACTGAGTCTTCTGTAAGTACCGGCAGCTCCAGGACGCTTGCCGGTTGAAAGGAGAGACAGAAATTCAGTGAACTGGTGCATGATGCAGATTTGCCATGCATCACACATATGCAGTGCTAGACACTGAAGATACAAAAACAGACGAACAAAATAATCAAAATGTGATTAAAACGTGACCAACAAAACCAAAATCTGGAGGAAGAAGGAGGTATCATTTGATACTAAAGATAGCCCCTCAAAAAAAAAAAAAATCAGTACCAGTCATAGAGCCCGTGGCCGAATCCATAGAATTACAGAATGTCAGAACCAGAGGGACCCTTAGATCTGTTCAAATCTGTTATTTTACAAATGGGGAAATGGAGACCCAGCCAGGAGAGGTGAAGACATCCGCCACATTTAGTTCACATTTCTTTTTGTCTGTATTTACTGTAGGTTAATGCACCTTAACGTTAGTGGGTTGATGAAGACAGATGCTCTCTCTTCTTAAACTATGTTGGCTGCTGGTGACCACCTCTTAGGGCAAGAGAAGCACTTTCTGACATTGATGAGGGATTATGCCTGTGGTGTGTGAGTTTCCTGAGCTGCTAAGCTTTGTCTCCAATCCCCTGCTTTATTGTTTGCTGGCATACGCTGCTTTCATGCCCATCATCAGAGAGTTTCTCTCAACTGTTCCTCGGCTCAACTCCTTCAGAAGTCTCTGTACGCTGACAAAAAATAGTTGGTCTGAAAACAGATGAGAGGTTTTTAAATTTGGCTTTTTCCCCCAAGGGATGATGTAGGGCTCAGTAGCTTCAGTTCTGTTGAATTTTACTTATAAATGGTGGTGACTTGTATATAATATGGATTTTATTTTCTGTTTTATTTGTATTTTATACGCAGCCACATTAGCAAATATTTAATTTATGTTTGCTCTCGTACTGTGGGACAGCGGCAGCTTCTGTAAACGATACCACACCGATTTCAGCCTGGGATTGACTTATCCAATGTCTGTAAGACATTGAAGTAGCCGGTCGATTGATTGTTTTGGGCAGATAGTCAGAGAAATCCACGGGAAAAGGACTCCCAAAACTTAACTAAATGAATGTATTTTTTAGGTGGTTTTTACTGCTTGATTCAGACAAAACATTTCATCTTTTATTCTTTATTTAGAAACAGCTGAAGCAAAAATGTATGTCTTCGAAGACATGTCCAAGTCCGAATCCTGATTTTACCTCTTTTTTTTTTTTAAGATTTTATTTATTTATTCGACAGAGATAGAGACAGCCAGCGAGAGAGGGAACACAAGCAGGGGGAGTGGGAGAGGAAGAAGCAGGCTCATAGCGGAGGAGCCTCATGTGGGGCTCGATCCCATAACGCCAGGATCACGCCCTGAGCCGAAGGCAGACGCTTAACCGCTGTGCCACCCAGGCGCCCCCTGGTCTTACCTCTTAGGTACTATATTCCTTGACAAGTTAGTTAACTTCTCCGGGCTTCAGTGTTTTCACTTGTAAAAGTGGGGATCGTAACTCTTACTGCATAGTGTTTTCAAGAGAGTCCTGTTTAAATATTAAATGTAAAGTATCTCACGCAGTACCCAAAACAAACATGTGAATTCCCGTCCTGCTTAAAAAGAGGATAAACGGGAGTCATTTTACGACAGTGTGTAGACCACATCATCCTGGTCTTCACTGGCAGGTCCTCGAGCAGCTTGTCCTCAGCACCCATCGTCAGGTCCTGTACGAAGCAGCTCTATGAAATACGTCACAGCATGGCCAAAGGAAGACTGTTGAGGCTCTCGTCCGTTCTATCAATCGGCACCCCCGCCATAAAACCTTTTGTGAGAAGTGTCTTAAGAGTTCACCGCCCAGAGAAACTTAGTTTGTCTTAAGGTGCAGGTAAATTTAATCTTAAAAATTCTGTTAGTCGCCCTTTTCCCTTTCACTCTGGCCGGGGAAAGACCCCCGAGCCAGAGGCGAGGGGAGGCTGGTTCCGTGCAGAAGCCCTCACAGCTTGCCGTTTGCACTGCCCTTCTTCCTGATCTCTGCAGGCCTGTCTTACTAAAATTGCCCCTCCCCGTATTGTTCTGTCTGAGGAGAGAGGTTATGGTGCTGGTAGATGATCTTTCAGCCACAATTCTAGAGTTTGCCAAATCCCAACCCCCACGGCACTCCAGCTCCGTGAGAGCAAAACACAGCAGAGGGGTTTCTAGAACAGCAGCTCGTTAGCTTCAAGAGCCTGCAGCCCCCCAGTCCAGAGCTGGTGAAGAACAAGAGGCTCTGAGTTGGCTAGAGCACACTGCTGCCTCCTTCTCAACCCACACCTGCAGGGCCCTCGGTCCCCTCACACGGTTCACGGCCTTTGAGGGGAAACAGGGAAGGGATGGGCAGACGTGAGGCTGGCTGGAAAGGTGTCAGCAACATCCCACCCCTCGTATTCAGTCTTCATTGGCATTCATATCCAAACGTTTTTTATTGTATATTTTCTTTTGTGAACCTCTTTAAATCCGTTGTAGAATAAGGCAAGATGTAACAACACGAAGCTTCACAGACCACATATACCAGTTAAATGTAGCGTGTTCGTGGCATCTGCACCAAAATAGGGGTGACTGTGCCCCAAATGCGCACGTATGGGCAGGGCGTTCCGTGGCCAGGGCCAGCCACAGGCAGTTTGGTTATCGGTCAAGTCATGGTTAGGTTCTCCTTCTCGAATCACATAAATCAACAGCAAGCAAATTAACTTGTATTGAACAGGCAGTGCCCTCACTAATCACTGCAGATCTCATCCCGCAGGAAGTCATCCACTTACAGGGCCCGGTGTCCTGAGCTTTCAGCTTCTGGAAAGCAGAGACCACATCTTATTGTTCCTTAGGTTTACAGTACTCAGCCCACAACCGATGCATAATAAATGCATAAGGGATGAGTGGATAAGTGAGAATTCTTTAAATGGGGAGGTTATTCAGAATAAATGAAGTGTAGACTACCAGAATATTTTATAAGGAATGGCAGTTTGAACAAGTTGTCATTACTTGTAGGTGCTTTCAGAAACACAGACTGTTCCCCTAACCAAATGCTACTGAGTAAGATCCTGCTTTAATGGATAGATAAACAGGATTTCTCATTAGCATGCATAGCACCGAAGCCCAATTTCGTGTTTTTTTTTTTTAAATAAACATAATTTTTAAGTGTTTCCATGAAGCTCTTTCTCTCAAAAAGCTTATCATCTGATTCACAGTGTTCATTTTCCTAGCAGGCCCTGTTCTGACGGTATAAAGTTTCAACTGGAACTCTTCACAATTATTACTAATTCTTACTGAAGATGAAATCAGGTGGTCTTACTGAATTTATATTTGCCTGAAACATTTTTATGTTTAGTGTCCCTATTGTGTCCATCCAAGACTCTACATTCCGCAGTCTGCCGTCTATGCCTGACTATATAAAAACTTCGAATGTTCACACACTATAATAATAATGAGTGTCCGTGAACTCATTATGGTAAATCCTTAGGTAATTACTTTCTGCCTTAGTTAGGGGACGTATGGTAGCATGAGCTAAAATTATTCCATCTCGAGACAAACCCTGAGGTGGCTGTTATAGTTAAATATAAATCATTTGCAGCGTGTTTATTATAGTTAAATTTAACTAATTTTGGGCCTGTTGCTGGCCAACAGCTGAGGAGGAGGAAGTTTCAGCGTCCACGAGTTCCTCAGAAAGAAAAATGAGGCTCCACGGCCGAGCTCTCAGAACATGACGTAAGAGCTACTCCCACTCTGTCTCCGCTCTTCCTGTCCCCAGAGTTGGACGGCTGTGTTGCTCAGAGTGGTTGGCTAATGAGCCCTGCAGGCATTGAATTACGTGGTGTAGCAAGAGGAGACCGCAGCATTAAACTGGGGTTCTCTCCAGTTCTCTGTTTCCATTCGGAACTTCCTGAAGTTCCAGAAAGAACCCTTCTAGCCAGGGTCATGGGGATACAGACAGATTCTCCGCGGATTACGAGGCTTCCTCCTTGTATGCCCTGCTGCGTCTCAAAAATCACAGGGCCATTTGGGGTGTTATTTCTCCCTAGGCCTTCCAGCCTGAAAGACTGTTTACTTGTTTACTAAAAAATGTAAAAAGGACTTTTTCAAAGAACCAAAAGCATGTTTACAGAGGGTCTTTTACCGTTTAAAGATGTTTCTGCTGAAGGAACACTTTTTAGAGTGGAATCGGGCTCGTGAGAGCTCTCCCGAGCTAGGTGGCTTGCTCTCCCAAGACGGTGAGGGGGCACACGCGGGAGAAACCACAGCGGCGTGCAGAGGTGAACACTTACGAGCCTTCCGCTTTTGTCCAAGAATAAAAGTTAGGAATCACTGTAGGTGGACTGTTCCCCTGAAGACAGGAACGGGGCCAGGAGAGGAAACAAAATTCTGATCATCGTGAGGAATGAGGGTTTGAGGAAAACATTGTCCTACTTTTTAACAAAAATATCGTGTATCTACTTTGGAAACATGTGTGCCGTTCTAATCACTCAAGAGAAGGTGGCAGTTGGAGAAACTCCAGAGGAGGATGAGTGGATGAAGACAGGAGTCAGTAGGTGGCTGTGTGAGAGTTAGAAACAGCAGAGCCCCTTCAGTGGGAGGACAAGAGGATGAAGATAGCACGGAGGTATCCGGTTCACTGGGGTCAGTACCGTTTCCTTCACCACATCCAAAGCGCAAAGCCAACAGGGCAGGCACCCCTGCCCGCACCTGCAGCCCCCGAGACTCCCTCTGGCACAGCCAGCCCAGCCTCCCCACCCCTGGTCACGTGCCCGCCGTTCTCCCACTAACCGTGGTCATTCCCAAGGTCACTGAGCATATGAAGGCTGAGCTTTCTGACTCTCAAGCTGGTGTTCTTTCCCCTGTACCACAGTTGCTTCCCTTGCACCCAGACCCTTCCGAAAATTCCCCTTTTCCATTTTGATCAGACACCTTTCAGCCATGGGAATGCTTTGCGCCTCTAATGGGAGAGCTGTGATAAAAGAAGTAAACTGTATAGGTTACATAATTTCAGGGGCAGTTAACTTGTCCAGAATTCTGGTGTCAAAGCAAAGATTTCGTTTAGGCTATTAAAATTCAGGAAAACATAATACACCTTCTCTGTACCTCCCCCCGATCCCCCCCCCTTAAAAATAGCATCTGAAGTCTCAACGTTGCTGAGTCACCGCTTGGCGATCCAGGGCTTGGTCGCAACTGGACCTGTCAGAATGAGGCCACGGTGATTCATGACAGAAACCAAGTTCGGTTGCCACTGACAACATGTGTTCCTTTCTGGTTTTGGCGTTTGGCAACACCATATTTTGCCTTTGGAGTAGCAACACCTTTGCGTAGTGATAGTAATAGGATGAGATGAGCCACTGCAGTGAATGCCCCGTCCGGGCCCTCCCGCTATGACACACAGAATCCCTAGCCGTTCGGTAGGGGATGGCACAGGCAATTAGCATAACCAAGGACCTATGGAGACCGTAGTTGTGCAGGAAGTTTATCACCTGTACCATTGCAGCTTCATATCAAGTCAGTCTACCAACCAAGTGTTCCAGCACC
Source organism: Ursus maritimus (assembly GCF_017311325.1). Taxonomy (NCBI): domain Eukaryota; kingdom Metazoa; phylum Chordata; class Mammalia; order Carnivora; family Ursidae; genus Ursus; species Ursus maritimus. The sequence continues at coordinate 17,304,585 of NW_024425564.1, forward strand.
TTCCGTGTGCCCCAAACTGTGCTTCCCAAGTTGAGAGACAAAACATGGAAGAGATGTGGTCCCTACCCTAAAGGAACTTGAGGAAACATAAACCAGTGACGACAGCAGCCTGTACTTCCCCTGATGATTCTAACAATCTGTGTGTCTGCTTCAAGCCAGCTTGTGCATCGAAGGTGAAAGCCCCGTCACATGCTCCTCACCGTGCCTGGCACGGATTCAGGAAGTCAGTCATGATTGTGGAGCTGAAGCGAACGGGGGTACTGCCCACAGCCCCTGCTGGCCTCCGTCAGTTGGCACGCCTTCTCCAGGCACAAATTTGGGTGCGTCCCCCCAAACTTGGTGCAGGTGTCCAGAGAAGGGAGAGGAGATACATGTCAATAAGGATGCAGTTACAAGGGTTTTATTTTAAAAGTGGGACTTTGACAGTAAAGAATTCTGTGCTCCCCAACATTTATGTCAAATTTAGCCAAATTTATGCTAGCTGGACTTGTGCCAGCTCTTTTGAAGTGAGGGGCAGATATAAGAATCATAGGTACTTTCCAAGAAATAAAGCTGCTCCGTAATGCTGATGATGCTCATTTCAGATCAACTCAGACTTACGGGAAATGTAGAGTAGAGCTCCCCAAATAGGGTGCCTTAGTGTATAGATGTCCACACACAGGTGTGCCAATATAATCATCTCTGGAGCTCTTTGGACACCTTGATATGCCTGCCATACAGAATAGATTTTACTGATGAGTGTAAAGATAGACATATATAATGAGTATATACTTTGCAGAAGACTAGAAGAATATACAAGATGTTAACTGCTTATGTCTTACTGTATCTTTTAATTTTTTTTACATATTTTTCTTCATTTTTATATAATTTATATGCGTTAATCACGTAACTTTTTAAGTCAACCAAAACCTAACCAGAATGTTGAAGTAAGACTTACCAAGGTTTGGTGGTCCAGCCAAAGATTTATGTATGGTTATATTCCAACACTGACGTAGAAACCATTTGTCCTCTTTTGGATTTGGGTTTTTTTTTTTTTGGTCATTTTTAAAATGACTATTTTCAGTTGGTGCATACTCTTCAGAAAAAAAAAAAGAAAGAAATGGGAAAGCAGATGTCACAAATCAGAGAAATTGTTGCACGTTGACGCATTCACACCATTTATTTTCTTTGCATCTACTGGCCAAATTGGTAATAGCCCAAACTTTCTCCATTTGTAAAAAGTCTCCTAAACTCAACTTCCTGTTATGTCTGATAGCTATATTAAGAGAAAAACCTATTGGTCAGATGCGAGTTCCTATTGGCCCAACTACAGGGGACATGGATGCTTGGCCCCTGGAGAAGCAATAGACAGGCTGGGAGATCTTGTTTCTATCCTCATCCTCCACTTACCCAGCAGCTATAGGCATGGGGTGATGATTTGATGATTTTTACGTTTTAGGGCCCGTTACATTTATCAAATGTTTATGGTTGTTCAAATTTGTTTTATTCAGAACAGTTCTGTGAATGCCTAATTTCTTTTTGCCTGGGCTCAGATTCTTAAACAGGGGTCAGAGGGCGTGATATTTTCCTTTTTCTCACAATGGAATGCCTGTAACCTAAATAAGATCGATATCGTTGTTCTTCTGGGAGAAGTACTATTTTCACCTGTTTTCAACTCTATAAAATACTTCCACATTTGGAACTGTGACATTTTGTACTTAGAGGGATTTTTAAGAGATTGTCTGGTCCTGGTCCTTCATTATACAAATGAAAAAGTTGAGACCAACACAGTCAAAGGAAAATGTCCTAAATCCCAAGAAGTGGTTAGTGGCAGGCCTGAGGCCAAAGCCTAGTTCTCCTTTTAGTACTTCTATCCTGTCCTTTTTACTTAAGATTCCCAATTATTATGTGTACTAAAAATAATATTTTCTAATCTGCATTTTTTTAGGGAGAAAAGAAATAAAAAGCACTGTGCCTGGTACCACATAGGTAGTCAATAAATATTTGGTGAAGCAAGTATTGATAAGCTTGCGTATATTCACCTGTTGAGTCAATAAAAAATATAGCACATTTGCAGACACAAATACATAGAGTGCTAGAATAGGTAGATGACTGGGAACACACATGCCATTACCAGCTACTTATTAATAAGTGGCATAAGTACTAATAACTACTATTAATTAATAAGTAGTTGGTAATGGCATGCATGCTCTCAGCACAAGGATTTAGTTATCATGTGTCCCCAGTCTCCATGGCTCTCTTCAAAGGAAGAAACTCTGGAGAGGAATGACAAGAGAGTTTAAGAGACAGAGAAAATATACTCCTTCTCTGTGAACCCCTAACAGGATTGCTGAAGTCAGAAAGCCACGCACACCTGTGCGCATGTGTTTCGAAATCTGTATTGTCTACAGTAACTCTTTGTATAGTCGTGAAATATGTCACCTGCCATTCCACACGTACCAACTGTAGTGTTAAAGAGACCTGTCAGGTTAGGATAAATCCTAGGGGAAGCGTAGTAAGAACATCACCCAGTAATTAAATAGTATGTCCTTGTTTTGGATTTGTGCTTTCAAGTTTCTTTTATTTTACAAGAGTAACTTGGAAAACATTAAAAGAAGAGCTAATCTTCACCAAAACGGAGTGAAAAGTTCAGAAAAAAAGAAAACAAACCTGGGCAAATTGATAAATCCCCTACAGAAGGGAACATTGTTTTCCTCATATTTTCCATTGGTTAACATACCCGGCAGGAAGTTAAATTCCACTTCCTTCTTGTTTCACAGAATGTGTTTTCTTAATCACCTTCTCACATATTGAACAACATCTTTGATCATAATCGTAGCATATGCTACATTGAAACTGGCGAAAATCATTCTTTTTCTCCCACCTAAGGGATAGTTCACCTTTTTATTGAAGAAAGGAGGCATTTAAAATACAAATTAAAATAAAGATAACTACTGTTAAATTTGGTTAGGCTCCTATAAAAAATAATAAAACAGTAGGCTAAACAACCTGACTCAAGTTTGCTACAGAAAAGTTTAACGAACACACTACGTTGAAGTTTGCAGGAAGATTTTGTTCATGATACATAAAGACGTTAGTCTCACTAATGAAGGAAACTTACCCGAATGGAACATTACATGAATGGGCAGTTTCCATACTCGTCTACTATTGATGAGTTCATTTATTTGATTCTTCTTTTTCTCTCCTTCATTCCCATATTGGGCCCTCATTCCTTTGATTGGATTTTGCATTTGTTAAATACAAACAATATCACACACATTAGGCCGGCTATATATCTAGAAATACGCATTTATATAATCTTCCATTTTTAAATCATGAGACGAACAGTATATTTTATTGCACATGAATCTGGTGTCCTAGTTTAGGATCTGCTTAAATTCTCAATAACATCCTCATAAAACTGATGCAGGGAGCAGAGCTAGCCATAAGGACATTTACAATGTCACATTAAGTTAGGATGTATGCCACGTGCCTTGCAATATTATATTAAATAATTCAAATAGGATTTTATATAGAAAAAGATCAAAGCGGTTTAGAAAATTCTATGTGGAGCCATATTTCTGAATGTGAAAGTCTCATTTTGTTTAATTATCCATTAAATTCTCCCAAACTTCATAGGACTTTGTGCTTTTACTCTATATTAAGAAGAGAAAATCCTTATAGTCAACATTATATGAATGTGTGCCCCATCTTGCCTCGGTGATAATGACTTCAAGATTCCCTCTCTCACTCTTGTATCGTCCCGTGATATTTGCTGCTTCCTGAAGTCAATATAGACAGACTCAAGCCAACTTAAATGTTGTCTCAATATTTACCTAGTACAAAGAAAATTCCATTTGAGAAAACCACAGAGTATAGTCATTCCTGGAACAACCAAGAGATGGTTATTACTGTTGGACAAAATTACTTTGCCCTGCTTTACTTTAAGAGTGACCAAAATAGTTCTTTAAAAATCTATCTCAAATTCAGAGGCATATGTATATTTAAAGTGCCCACATATCGAGATTGTTCCTCATTAGTTTCATGAACTGTTATTCTTTTCATTAAAAACATTTGAAATGCATAACCAAAGATGATCAATTTTATATAAATTTGTGACTCAAAAGGAATTCTTATCAAACCATGTGTCCTTTTTTTTTTTTTATGAACATGGTGCAAATGCTGAGAATCAAAGCAACTATAATTTAAAAGGACTGGTCCATAAGAGAGCTATAAAGTAGGTAACATTTGTGCTCAGCTTTCTTTCATTTCCTTCTTCTAACTCCCTTTCAACAAGTTCTTTCTTCCCACTTTTGACCCTTTACACCATAATATCTATTAAGAATTTGGCATTGAGCCAACATGATAAAATTCTATTAGCCAGACTTCTTCAACAACAGAGTATTTAGGTGATCTGTTCCGAACACTTCCTAATTATTAGAGCCACAGCAAAAAGACACAGGCCTATGCCTTTGATAATCAGTCCACCCGTGTGTGAGGAAGTCCTGCAGGTGCTAGGTGAATCCCTGTTATTAACATTGGCCTTGCAGCACTGCTTTGGGAAATTAACCTGGCTCCAGTGAGTAGGACAGAGAGGAGTGGGCACCCACCCCAGGCAGAGGAACAAAGAAGGAGCTGTTGCCAAAGGCCAGAGTCACTGTTCCTTCCCCCATGTGCTTGTATACGGGTGGGTATACATTTCTCATGCTTCTAGTTTCGCTTTGTACTTACTTGAAATGTTCGTTGACGTGTCTGTTTCGTCCACTTGATGGTGAAATTCCTGAAGGCCGGAATTCTATCTTGTGCCTGGCAGAAAGGAGGCGCATAGAAAATGGATATAGAATGAATGAGTGAAGGAAGCAGTCTGTCAGGCAATCAGTTCATTCAAGTGACACCAATGAGAGTATGGTGATGAGATGATGATAATGAAAATTACAAACAGCGGCTGGATGTGAAAAACATGGAGGTAGAACTAAGAAAATTAAGAGAGCTACCCAGTGGTCAGTGCCTCCAGGGTTTTCAGCTGAACAAAAGGGAGAACATGAGGGGCAGTGGATGAAATGGGGAACTCGATAAGAGAAATTTCATGAGTGAAGTTGGCAAATATACTTTCAGACAAATTGAATAAAAGTTGACCAACTGGGTGTCAAAAATCTTTTTCTCAAACAGCCTTTAAATGTGCCTCTGACATCTTCCCGTACCACACCCAACCCAATTTCCTGAAGATCTGATTTCAGATAAATTACTTTCCAGCAGAAAAAAACTAGTTTGTAGTCATAGTAGATGAACATTTCCATCAATTCTTGAAGGTCACCATCCTTGGTAGACTTGGGAGGTGGGGAAGGATCTAGAAAACCTGAGACTGGTGCCTTGAGAAGATTCTCCCAACCCAATGGAAGCCCATCCTGTAGGAGGGGAACTGCTGGCAAGGGTCAGCCCCTCCAGACTTGGCGTCCCTTAGAGGTAGTGAATCCCCATCAGAGAACACTCTTACACTTACAATCTGTGTTATAAATTGTGTGCCCTGAGCCACCACTGGAGATAGCCTCTTAATATCTAAATAAATAATGTTCAAAGGAGGAGATTCACCTCATTTCACACCCAGCCACCCTTTGGGAAGGCTGCTTGGGCACTGTTTCTACTGTCTCTGGAGCCTCAAACACGTCTCATTCCTACATCCTTTAGAAACGCCAAAGAAGGGCCTCCTTACCTGGGTGATAGGTAAGCTAGGAAGAAAGGAGCCTGATATGTGCGAGTTAAAGTCTGTGAATTCTGAAGAGAATATTGTAAATAATTCATTTTCAATTTTCAGCCCCTCATTCCTCATAGTTTTGGAGTGAGCTCTCTAAATTTCCCAAGGACTCCCCTGAAAGTTCTAGCAGAGGGCAAGGATGCAAAGATATCTGCTGTGTGTTTTCTTGAGTTTTGCCCGTTGTCTATCTGATATCCTAGTGAATTAGGCTGCAGTCTTGTCTTGACCCAAGAGTGGCGCCCCTTGGGTCAGAAGGAGTGTCTGAAACACATTGATCTGTGGTTGGAATAGTAAGCTAAGCTCTAGGAACATCCTGCCAGCAGCCTGTCCTTAGGAAATCGTCTCAGATTTTCTTGCTGGTGAAGGATGACATGCTGCAACTGAACTTCTGTGGAAAGCCAGAAAACGGAGAGGAGAAAGCAAGTCTTTTACTTTCTAATATTTCCTTCAGGCTATGCCTTTTTAGGGGCGATTCCCTCTGTATCCTTAGAGACCATATCTGCCAGACATTAAAACTATGTCCTCAAAACGAGTGATCACCAGCCTCTGGAATAGAGTTATAACCAAATACGCCCTCGGGTTGCAAGCCTTCTCTTACCCTTGCCTTTAAAATCCAAACAAAAATATTCAGCCCTACGTAACCAACATGCCCAGTTGAGTTTCTGCAGATCTCATGGGAGTATATTTATGTCCTCCTCTAGCTCTTGTTTCTAGACCTTTTCTCCATCACCCCTACCGTCTTGGCAACATTCCGCAGGTTGTTGACTTCATGACATTGATCACCGCACCCCCTTTTATTCCTTGGGATACCCTAAATGGTGCAGTGACTTGCAAGAGATTGGAAATGATGGAGAAGAAACTAAAACTGGGTTTCTGCATCGCAGTTGTGACAGTTGCATCAGTGACTTGTCACCACAGTGAATCACTTACTGGCCATCTCCTGTCTTGTTTCGAGACTAACGACAGGAAGCAGCTGTCTCTTTAGAGGAAATTTATCATTTCCTGGCTTCCCCCTGGTGCTTGGTCTTCCCTAAACTCCCATCTCTTTGGCCTGGCCCAAGGAAACCCCCACAAGTCAGTTTCTTTCATTACAGTCCCCAATGGGGATATCCTTTTACTGAACTACATAGAGTGGTTCAGCTTCCTCTATTTCAACTTCCCAGTTTGTGATAATAAGTTTATTAAAATGTTTCCCAAACTACAGAGTTCTCTCTAAAGCAGAATTTTATCCTCAAACTCAAATGTGGAAATAGCTGCATCCAGGTATAAGTTGACAGCAGTTGTATCTTTTTGCTACATAATGAAATTTTGACTTCAGCAAACTCTGCTGGCTACCATTACAGTGTAGCTCAGATGCTGAGACTCAGTGCGGTCGTTAGAAATGGCTGAGTGGTCAGAGCACTTGCATGGGCCTGGACATTGTGTAAATGTAGGCCAAGTTGTGTTCCAGTCCACAATCATGAGAAAAGGTGCCCTTCCCAACAGAGAGACTTGTAACCAGAAAGATAAGACTATAACTCTGAGTAGCCATGAGTTATGTAGTCATCCAGACCACTAGCTTGTCCAGATATCCCCCACCATTTTTTATCCACAGGCTCACAGAGAAAAGGATTTCAGATACATATCTCTATCAATGATAGAGGGGGACCAAACAACAGTGTTAAATGAGAATTATGGTAAACCAGAGTTAAAGAGCAAAGCGGTCCTCCCTGTATTTCCCACACAGCTACTCTCTGGTTCACCGCCCTGTCTGGTCTTTCTGCCTTCATCATCACACACAGCTTATGTGGAAGATTTATTGTTACCTTTTTATTATGCTTCTAGAAAATTCAACAAGTACTCCCGGATCCACCTGAAACTAGTGTAACACTGTGTGTTAACTGTACTTCAGTTTAAACGAAAAAAACAAAAAACAAAAAAACAAAACAAAAAAAAAACCCAAAAAAACCTGCCCTAAGGAATTCATTTGGGAAGAATTCAAAGAGTTCTGCATGATTATTTATAAGAAAATTTGGAAACAGGGGCGCCTGGGTGGCTCAGTCGTTAAGCGTCTGCCTTCAGCTCAGGGCGTGATCCTGGCGTTCTGGGATCGAGCCCCACATCAGTTTCCTCCGCTGGGAGCCTGCTTCTTCCTCTCCCACTCCCCCTGCTTGTGTTCCCTCTCTCGCTGGCTGTCTCTCTCTGTCAAATAAATAAAATCTTTGAAAAAAAAATTTGGAAACAAACTCTATGTTACCCACAGAGAAACAAATCAATTATGCCTTCCTCATCTGGACAAAGAACGATTTTGCACATACCCAACTCTGTGTTATCTTGAAGAGTCGTTACAGACCTTGCAGAGAGGTTCACAATATAAGAGGTGCAAAGGGTAAAGAGTAGAACATGTGCTGCATGTGATTCTACTTGAAGATTTGTGCATCCGTAAGGGAGAGCGGGAGGAGCACAGGTGTCACGGTGGCCAGCCCTGGCTCGCAGGACGACAGGTGATCTGTACTTTCTTCTTTCTGGTTTCCCGTATTTCCCAAATTACTGCCAGTGACTGTTTCCCTTGTAAACCAAGAGGAGGGAAGAGTTACTTAAAGAGGAAAAAGAAGAAAACCGCACCTCTTTACAGCAGCTTATCGAGCATCTGAACGATGCAAGATGGGAAAATCCTCAGGATACACAAGCCCTTTCTTCCCCCTCTGACTTTGGCTGATTCATCCCCTAACAAACTGCTGACTGTTTTCTCAAGAGAGCAGAGAAATAAAACAGGCTCTGACTGGCGCCTTTATTAAAGTCTTTCCAAAAGCTCCCTTACAGCTGCCACCTCTTCCCCTCCTCTTCCTCCTCTGGCTTCCTCCCTCCCTCCTTTGGCACCTTTTCCTGAGGCTGACTGCATTGGGCCCTTGGTTGAAGTCATTCGTTCATAAATAATTCGTGCAGTGATTTGGAGCTGACAACAATCTCCAGTTTGCTCCAATAAACTAAGGCGATAGAGAGTCAGAAATCAGGCTGCTCTGTGAGGGACATCACTGCCCTGGTCACACTGTGGTTTGGGTTCTGCTGAAAGAACACTGCTGATACTACCTCGATGTGTGTGGCGTCTTTACGTTCAGTGAACTGCCCGTAGCCCCATGTCCCGAAGAGGCTAGGTGAATTATACCGAACGGATGTCACCTTGATGGGATGTTGCAGTCACTAAAATCACGGAGACGGAGTTGCAACATCAAGAAAGTGTTAAAAAATGTAAAATAGGAAACAAATGAGTGCCTGTATATGGTTAGGACAGTGTAAAAATAGATACTTGTATTTTGGAAGGAATAGAGGAAATATGGGGAAATGAAAATAATTAATTTGAAGGCGAATGACAGAAATTTTTAAAATTCAGCCGTGGTGCTGACGGGACAGCTACAGTATACCTGACGCCATGCCGGGCCTGCCTCTTTTTAAAATGCAGTTCTGTAATACGCGGGACGCTGAGGAAATGTAAGGTAGGGCGGTGGAATTCATCGTTGTCGGTGTTACCGTGGGCAGTCCTGACTGTACCTGAACGGTGCCTTAACATAACGTTCTTCTCCACGCTGGACCCGGGTAGCACTCCCGCTGCTGGACTCTGATATCTGTTTTGTCCTCAGTGGGCCAGATGCGGCTTTTCTCCCCTCGGCTGCACGTTATTCTTTCACACGTGCACTCAGCGGACACGTGCCAGGTTCTGATCAGGTGTGGGCAGTACACGACCACAAGGCTCTGTCCTCACGGGGCTTCCAGGCTGTTGGGAAGGACAGTAAACAAGTTCGCTGGCCGTGTGATTCCAAGTGGCGGTACCAGCAGTGAAGGAAAGTAGGGTACAGACTAGTGAAGTAGAAAGCAGTAGCTGCTTTTCCGGAGAGTCAGGGAAGATCCTGCTGAGAAACAGAGAAGTAAAGGAGCAACCACGCAACTTCTGGAGGAGGATGTGCCAAGGCACTGAGGCAGGAACAAGTCTGGTATGTTTGTGAGACGAAATGAGTTCCGAGACACGGGTGAGGCTGGGAACTCTGGACCACAACATGGGAACTTTTCTAAGTGTGATGATAAGTTGTTGTGGGTTTTGGGTTTTTTTTTAAGATTTATTTATTTGAGAGACAGTTTTGGGGTGAGGGGCAGAGGGCAGGGTAGAGAGAGAAGTTTAAGCAGCCTCCACGCTGAGCGCAGAGCCTGATTCAGGGCTCGATCCCCCACCTGAGATCATGACCTGAGCCAAAACCAAGAGTCGGATGCTCAACCGACTGAGTCACCCAGGCACCCTGTGATGGCGGGTTTTAAGGAATGTGAACACGCTTACCTCTTCTTAGTAGGGAACGGACCGTCCGTCAGGCAGAGGAGAAGCAGAGGACCAGCTAGGGATTCAGCAGTCCAGATGAAAGGTCAAGGGGGCTTGGCCTGGGAGGCTGGCACGGGTGTGGAGTGAGGGCCTGTTCTGAAGGCACAGCATGTCTGATGTGCTGACACGGGCACGAGGAAGCGTCAGGAGACAAGGATCGCGCCTAGGCTCAGGATTCAGTCACCAGGTAAATGGTGAGGACATTTGCTAGGAGGGAGGAGGAATAGGTTCTATTATTTCTTAGTGAAAAAATTCGATCTGATCTAGGTCAGTCTGAAAGCAGCTGCTGATTCCCAGAATCCCATGGCTGTATCTTACCGAGAGGAAAAGGGTTTCGCAGGACAGTGGAGAGACCTCCAGCTTAGGAGCCTAGAAACCTGAGTCTGGTCTGCCTCTGCAACTAAATAGCAGTTTGATCTAGGACACCTCATGTCACCTCTCAGAATTACAGTTCCCTGCATATCGGCCTGGTCTGCAGAGCTGTCAGAGCTTTGTAAGCTGTCGAAGTTCAACACAGACACATAGTGGTGTCAGTATTGTTACCTGCGCTCCGGTATAATCATGACCTGGAGCATGTGTGAAAGCACAAGTCAGTAGAGGGTTGCCCCTGATAATGCTGGCTGTCTTCGTCCAGCCCCCTGACTCACCCCTGGCCTGCCGCCCCCACCTGCTGCACACCCATCACGAGCCAAATGCTGTGCGCCTGTCCTCCAACGGCTCAGCAAGACCCCCTGCAAGAGTGGAACGAAGGCATATTCTGATGTATCCCTGAGTACCTAAAAAATTAAATTTGCATTTCGTTCTCTGAGGACGCTTGCCAGTGGAGGTGGGTGGTTATTTTTCATTATCCCTTCCCTCCTCTGTTTGTTTCCAGGGGCCGTTTCCATCAGCCTTACCCTAGATTAAGCCAGCCATATAAATGAGAAGTCACTCCAGGAAGCTGACTTCTCCCCTCCAAGCACTGCTTAATGGGCCTAATCAGCAAACTTCTTTCTTTCGCCCTCTTCCATACCATCTTGAGAAGTCCCAGCACCTGTCACCTAAAGAGGACGTCTTCTACAGTGAATGGAGAGGTGGAATGGGTGTTGAAAGGACAATTGAGGGAGCTAATCTAAACGATTGGATGCTTTTCTTGCTAACAGGAGCCTAATTCTATTATATCTCTTAAAGACTCCATTAAGACAGGTTTCTTTGACTCCTGGTACTCTGTTTAAACTTCTAGAGTCATTCAAATTGCCCACTCACCAGCTCAAGGAAAGTATAAGCAAATAAAAAAAGCAAGGGGAGCCAGAGAACAATTTTCTTTTATGATTTCTCTTCTCGAAGTGAGGAAATTCCGAATCCTTCACCCAAAACACTATGGGGTTCATAGAGACTGACGATGGTGAGAAGCAGGTGAACTCAGGTGACATGAAGTGTGGGCCGAAGTGTGGGGACAGTCCACGGAGCAGGCTCGCTCAGGAGACACCTCACAGCCAAGGACAGGGCAGATCCATCCAGAACGCAGGCTGAGAGCTAAAGGGAAGTGGTCCTGTTGTGTGGGGACAAAACCAATCCATAGCCTTCTTTCACTTCTGCCATTTCAGGGAAAGTTTTTTTCCTTGCTATGTAATTGCTTTTGTATAAAAGTTTAATTATTTGTGAGCCGGGTACAGGAGCTGAGATTCCCCCTCGGCTTCTGTGAGCCTCTCTATGTCTCTGCCCCAGACTTGAACTGATATGGGATTGTAGACCCAATGCCCGGCTTCGGAACTGTCTGTCCAACCCTTCCAACCAGCCCAGATTGTGACAGTTGAGGTAAACAGGTAAGCCTCTTTGTAACACCCTCAAAGTCACTGTTGTAATGGGGTAGCTTTAATCCAGAGCTAACTGACCTTGAAGTGTGAGTACTGTGTAAAGAATGACATTTCCAGTAGCCAGTCCGACTCTGTCATACAGAAAGTAGGGAGAACTTAGTTTGGGGAGCAGTTTAAGCCAGAGAGACTCTCTGGACTGGAAAAGGCATTTTAGATTCTGCCTGGAGTGAATAAAGCATCTGAGGTTTTGGTTACAGGGCACATGAGGCCAAGGGGAGCATGCTGTACCCCCCTTGGACTGGCCTCTCCACGCCGTGCCCAGGACCATGGTGAGGTCACATACAAAGGCTTCCCAAACAAGGTTTATAGTGGGTCTCTTACATCCTGTTTGGGTCTAGTTGCCTTGACAATATTTTCCCACATTTTCAGGTGAGAAAACCTTCCTAGCCCGATAGAACAGACACTGTTAATTAGAATGAAGAACTTTAGGGTACGCTTCCTATGGCAGCACTCCTAGCTACTCAGATCACTTTCTGCGAGCTCAGGATTCCCATGTAAAATGGTGAAAATGAACCTGAACTGAATTTATAGCGTCTGGAAGCCTGCCTAAGGAAGATGGGGATGAACGAGGAGGTGAGAGGTGATTCTGTGTCTCCTGAGTCACCGAGTGCAGGCCCTGGGCCATAGTGGGTGCTTAGAAGATGTCTGCGGAAGTCAGGCGGGTTTCATATTGTTGGTGATAACGGACTTGTCTCCATGAACCTTTTATTCTATTGAAAATTGATCTCCACTTCATCTTTTAAAATAATAACTAGGCATTGGTGTGTCCTTTGGCAAGCTGTGTAAACTCTTTTGGTCTCAAGTTTCTTCTTTCCATTGAAAGCTATTGGCTAAGCACTGTGCACCACACCTGAACGGGGCACTCCCGGAAGCCTGGTTCAGAATTTACTTTGATAAGGAGGTTTTTCTAAACCTTAGATGGAAATAAAATATACATGCAGAAGCTAGTAGGCTTTAAAAAATGTAACGCTTACTGGTTAGAAAGTTTAATCTGTTTACTGCTACTGAGGCAGGGGAATGCTAAATCATTTTTATAATGTACCCCCCAAAATCTACCGTGATAGATCCTGACATGAAAAATGTATATATCCTAATATATTGAGTTTATGCCACATGAACATGTGGGATAGGACGTGTGTGCGGCTGTTTTGCATTCATGCTTTGTCTGCTGGTCCAGATGTTTAAGCATGTCCTAAAGACCAGCTCTGTGGTACTGTCACCAGGCCTACCAGGTTGCTGCCGACCGCCCCAGGCTTCATGGGGTTGAAGCCCTTTATTCCACCCTCTCCCCTTTTTTGCCACCAGAAGTGAGGATCCTTACAAATTCGGGTTAATCAATACTGTAGTTTCTGTTTCCCATCCAGAGGTTTTTTTTATACCCTGTATCAGAGAATTTGTATCTCATCTTTTTTGCAAAATAAGTATTAACAATGATAGCGGGGCGCCTGGGTGGCTCAGTTGGTTAAGCATCTCCCTTTGGCTCAGGTCATGATCCCGGGGTCCTGGGATCGAGCCCCACATGGGGGCTCTCTGCTCGGTGGGGGGTCTGCATCTCCCTCTCCCTCTGCCCCTCCCCTACTTGTGCACGTCCTCGCTCATTCTCTCTCTCAAATAAATAAATAAAATCTTTAAAAATAAAGTGTAATAAATTAAAAATTTTAAAAACCCAATAGTAAGTTAGTAATATACTCTTTGGACACAGTACCATCCTGTGAGTTTACTTTTCAGTATATCAGATGCAGCCTGGCGTCTCTCTTTACGTTCTCAGGATAAGTGGGCTTCCGCTTAAAGAGCTACAGAAACAACTGTCACACGGTGTCACAGCCGGAGCTGTAGACCGAGGAACACACGGCGTCTGAAGAGCAACTGGCAGGATGCTCTAAATATTTCATTTTCTTTTTGGAAAACCCTCGCCAGATTTGCCCCTTCACCGTGAATCTTTGAGCAGCCTGACGATTTATGGGGGAGCCATCGTTTGGCTTTTACGTCGAGAGTAACAGCTGAACCGCTGCTTCCCAACACGCGGCTGTTCAGCGGGATATTAATGGGCACAGTGGCTAATGTGTTCACATTGTTCCTGCAGACGGTTTGCGGTGCTTTGGGGAATCATTTATCCTCAGCACTTGCAAGATAAACCTGTTTTTAAGTAAACCTAGGATAAAAATCTCGTGATTTATTGCCGTGTAACAAACTGCCCCCAAACTTTGTGACTCAGACGCCGACTGTGTTATGCGTACAGATCCTTGTCCCTGTTCTGTGACGCCAGGGCATTGTCCGAGGAGCCTCGAGGATGGCAAGTGGCTGGGTGCAGGGTGAAGTGAGGCTGGCAGCAGATGCTGGCGAGGACTTGGTGGCCTTTGGGCTGGACCGTCACCACAGTCACCTCTGGATCCAAGCTCGTTATACATGGTGGCTGATGGCCCCGAGAGCAGCTATTCCAGTGAGCACTGGGAGGCCGCACTGTTTTGGGGACCTGGTCTCACAAATCACGTCGCATCACTTCTGCTACCTTCCGTTGGTGGAAACGGTCACAGAAGCCATCTGGTTTCTGGAGGAGAGGACAGGGCCTGCACCTCTCAAAGGAAGAACCTTCAAGGTCCCATTGGAAGAACTCATGTAGGACAGAAGACGTCATTGCTGCCACTCGAGGAAATGATTGCACCACACTCCGTGCACAGATTTCTGTAGGAAATGAATGAATTGGGTTCTCTGGCTAAAACACATCTGCAAATGTGTTTATAGAAAATGACTAATCTTGTAGTTTTCCTGGCAGACGCCAAGATCAGGGTTGGTAGGCCTGGCCCCGGAGCGATAGATCTGAGTGCTGAGTTATCAGTAAATAACCAACACAAGTATCTTCTAGGTACTTAAAAATTAAAATTGAACCCAAAGAACAACGGCTACTCTGAACAGTTAGGTCATGACACCTGAGATCTAGGCTCGCTTTTTACTTGAATAATCATGATGTTACCGCATTCAAGGTGTATGGGAAAAATAAATTCCTTCTTTAAAAAAATTGCTTAGGATTTGATATTCATTAAAGTAAGAAGCACCGTAAATAATTGAGTTCTTTGAAGGAATTTTTGGTTTTCTTGACCTATTTAGGCATAAAAATAAAATCAGATAGGAGACAGAACGTGAATGTGTAGCAAATACCTTCAACTAGACAGACATACATGTTTCTCTTCATGTTGTCAACATGTGTGATGCTTGTGAATTCTCGTTTAATGTCAGAGGCTGATGTGAAACGCCATGCAAGTGTTCCTCCTTTTAATTTCTTGTTTCAATTCTGTTCCTTGCTCTGGAGCAGTTTCTTCCCTTCGTTCTCATAAAAATTAAGGTAAAAACGTCACTCTTACCCAAAAGCTGTACGCCCATGTGTCATCATTGTCTTTTGTGTGCCCGTGTGTCATCACTGGCGTTGTCCTGGGCCTTTCTGGTGAGCGTAGATCCCAAGATGCTCTGAGAACCGTGCTAAGAATTTATGGTGTTTTGTGGGAAATTACCCAGGATAAGCCTTTGTGGCAGCACCACAGCAAGCCAGGTGCTGGGCCCCTGGGCACTGTGCCGTGACTTCCAGCCCTCTCTCTGCCTCCCAGGAAACTGTGAATTCACCACGGGTATCGTGCTCACCCCTCGAGCTAAGCGATGATGATGGCTAAAATGTAGGGGAGCAAGGCTACCACTTACTGAACACTCCCTATGTGCTATGCACTGAGTCACAACTTACATTATTTTATTTGGTCTTCACAATAATCCTGCAAGACAGCTTTTACTATCCTAATTTTACAGATAAGGAAATGGAAATTGTAGGAGAATGAATAATTTGCAGAAAGTCACACTGTATGTAAATAATGGAGCAAGCCTCTTCAGTTACTTTCAGTGATTATTACAGAGGTTAAATTAGAAGCATTTCTTCCTTTCTTGGAAAATAAACCTACTAGAAAACTCAGAAGCCATCAAGGAAAAGAGGGATGAATGTATCCACCTAAAAAGGTAAAACGTCAGCCCAACAAAATGTACCAAAAAATTAGGTCAAGGACATATAACAAACAAGGCGGGGGGTGGGGAGTTGCCACCCTATGGTAAAAGACCAATTTTCTTTATATAGGAAAGAGCTCTTACAAGTCAGTGTGAGTGAGAAATACAGACTGCTGATAAACATGAAGTGTGCTCAGCTTCGGTCACGATTAGAGAAATATAAATTAATAACTGTGACTTACAGCTTTTCAGTTGTTGAATTGACAAAGATACTAAAAGTTGATAATACAGATTGATACAATTCTTCTGGAAGGCAGTTTTCATTATAAATACCAAATATATGAAAATATGCATACTTTGATGCAGGATTTACATATCCCACAAATATCTTAATACAGGTATTTAAATATGTATGTGCCAGGACGTTCCTTGCACCATTTGATATAACGCCCCAAACTGTTCCTCGATTGAAGATTGAGTAAATACATTTTGGAATGTTCATACAACAGAATACTAGTAGTCATAAACAATTCTATCCAACAATAAGAAAAGAGGCACAAGATATATTGAGAGAGCATTCTATACCTGATTCCATTTTCTGATTTTATAAACATGTATGTGTTTTTGTGCATAGGTAATATCTAAAAAGACAACAAAGGAAACCTCTACAGCAGGGGACTAGAATTGGGGATATCTTTTTCTTTTCAGTTCATACCCCCCTCTGTATAATTCAGATTTTTTTTACTATTAGCATATATTATTTTTATGATAAAATAATACTTTTTAAAAATCCATCGTGGAAGACATTCATTTACTCGGCCCTGTTTGCAAGATGCGGCCTATACGAGTGGATCATCCCGTGTTGACAGATAGAACTTACCCAACCATGGAGAAAAGATATCAATGATTTAATACACAATAAAGTTAATAAAAGTTTTAGCAAAACTGACTAGAATCTCTTGGGAACATTCTCTCCGGCTAGGTGAGTTTTTCAGTCTAGCAGAAATAGGAAAAAATAGTGTTGGGGACAGTACATTTTCTGAGATGTTATCCAATTTCATATATTTTAATGCCTTTTCTCCTATTTACCAAAGTAACACATTCATTGTCAGAATTTGGAAAATATGAATAAGCTCAAAGACAAAATATAAGGATTTCACAGGGGCTTTGTTTTTAATGGGCTGTAAATGACACAGATGACAATTACAAGATTACGTTTCAGCAAAAAGAACAAATAAATGGCTGAACTGGTGGATTAGAATGAGTTTGAAAATTTCTTTTGAATTGCATTATGTGTGAGGTAAAGGAAACAGACTGATGGGTGGGAAATGGGAGGCTGTCTGAGACTCTGAGAGAAGAACTAGAAGACTTCTTTGAAAAGTACGCATATTCCCAGCCAAGATAGGTTTACATCCCCCACTGAAGGGAATCCTAAACGAGCATGGTAGAAAACTATGGAGGTGAAAAGACATCTAACTCCATTGTGCAAATGAGAAATTTGGGTCCAGGTTATTCAGTAATTTAAAAATACTTATCGAGTCCCCAGTGCAGTGCTCCTCTCGATAACTGTCTGATGCAAGGATATTTTCCGAGGACAGTGCCCCTTATCCACTTGAGTAACAAGTACGACTTCCAATAAGCAAAGACAAAATCATGAGCTACCACTAACGTTGGTGATTCGCCTTTGAAGTGGTTTCAGGTCATTATTTTAATATTGTGCTCACTCACAACCTGTTTTACATTCATTTGCAGACTTCAAATATCTAATTTCAGGGTGAGGCTTAGCTGAGTGACATTAGAGCCCTCTGAGCTGCCTTGGGTTTGGTGTGAAGTGAGAGGTCTGAAAAGAATATTGAACTAAATCTTCAACTTAAAAGCAACAGTTATTTTTTTAATTAAAAAATCATCCAATGTGATCTGAATCTTAACAATAGATTTGTGTCACGCTCTTTAGTTAAAACTCTGGATGTAGAAAACTGGCTTTGAGAGTGTTGGACTGAGATAGAGAGCAGAGGTGAAAACCATGATAATGCCTGATTCTCGCTCCCTGTGATATGGGGGAACAAGGGAAGACAGAAAAACACATCATGGCCAAGAATACTTATTTCAGAACATTCTTTCTTA
This sequence comes from Ursus maritimus, assembly GCF_017311325.1. Lineage (NCBI taxonomy): Eukaryota > Metazoa > Chordata > Mammalia > Carnivora > Ursidae > Ursus > Ursus maritimus. The sequence goes on from NW_024425564.1 coordinate 17,322,622, forward strand.
CTAGGAAACCTTCAGGATCTTAGGAAACAGTTCTCACGTGGAGCCTTGTGAGGTTTCCCTGGTAGTCTTGTAAGTTGCGTGAGTCATTAGGACCAGGGTCTTTAAGAAACATCCCCCATCCTAAATGGAACTTAGACAGTTCATCAGCAGACTCACCAGGCCACTAGGAGCCTCAGATCACCTCTGCCCGGTAGCTGGGACTGGCCTACACAGCGTGAAACCACTTGATCAGAGTATCAGTCAGTAGGGATTGGCCAGTCTCATGTTTTGGTAACAAATAACCTGAAGATCTCTGCCACTTAACCTGACAGAAGTGTATTTCTCACTCTGGGAATTGGGCTCTACTCTCTCAGTTGCTACTGGGGCAGCCAGGTGCAGGGAGGGAACGGTGGGCACTGATGAGTACAGGCTTGGCCCACCCCACCTGCTCAGAACTTACCAGGGCCCTCTCAACTGCAGGGGGCAGACATGAGCAAATCCCCCATGTGCCTAGAAGGGGAGGAGAAGTAATAGGGGAACAAGGAGTCTTTTCCACAAGGAGAAGTCACAGGCGCTGGCGTTCTCACCCATGCTGTTCTTTTCAGTTACTCAGACTGCGGGAAGGACCGTATACCAGAGTAGGCTGCACTTTGTATGGGGTCTTGCAGATCCTTGTAGGGCCTTTTACAAGCGTACCCCTTAGCAACAACCCTGTGCGTGGCATTGAGAAAGGTAGGGTTATTTCCCCTCAGTGAGCCTGCCACCATGATTCCTTGAGACTCCCCTGTACCTATCCCTTCTCCTTTAGTAGCTTCCTTACTGATCTCCTATCCCATTCCCTCCCCTGGAATCTACTTATGCTAAAGTATGCTTGATTCATCTTTAGAAAGCTCAGCTACGATTACATCACCCCCTCACAGAGGTTTTTGGGTGGTTTACCATTGTCTACGGTTTTGCTCCTTAAACTAGTCCATGGGCCAGCAGCATCCCCTGGGGTCTTGTTAAAATGCAGAGTCTCAGGCACCCCCCCCAGACCTACTGAATCAGAATCCGCATCTTAATAAGACCCAGGGGATTCATGCACACATTCAAGTTTGAAGAGCACTTGTCCACAGCACTGGTTCTCAGATTTACCAGCACATTCGAATTACCTGGAGAGATTTAAAAAATTGCTAATACCCAGTTTGCAGGTCTGGAGTGAGGCCTTGCACCAAGATTTTAAAAAGCTCCCAGGTGATTCTGTCACGCAGCAGAGTTCGAGAACCACTGCTGTACAGGGACCCAAGTGACATTCACAGCCGCCATTAGCGTGTCCCACACAGCCTTCCCAGGGCGCTTGTCACTCTATATTGGACTGACCTCTGAACCCCAAGTGCATTCTACAGTTTACAGAAAGTGCTGTTCGGTCTGTTATCAGAAGTCACCAGGCAGCCCGTATGTCTCCCCTAAGCACCGCCACATCTAAATTTTGCCTTAAAAATGCCGTGGCTACAAGTCTCAGAAATCCAAATACAATAATTTACTAAATTGTCCATTTGAAGTATTTTCCCGATTGATAGAATTGAAAACTCGACTTCCCCAGATGACAGCCCTATTATGTTACCGCGTCTCCTTTTTGAGTTTATTCTGTATTGTGCATCAAAACTGTGGCAGATGGTAAGACTGCACTTGGTTTTGTTTACGTAACTTTGAGGGTTACGTACAGAGGGGTCGCTTTCCAAGTAGGTAGCAATAACTGGGATAATCTGCTTTTAATTATTCTCACTGCTTCCACTCACTGAACTTGTGATGGGTGACACATACGCGAGAGACACCTGGCTCTCGGGACAGAATCCAGTAAAGATCCTCTTTGATCCCTCCCCTAATGAAATGAGGATGGCAGACACACAGACATCTATAGGGGTTTTCTGCCTGCCCGGCCAGCAGTTGCCGAACAGACCCCTGTCACCACGGTGTCTGACAGAATCTCACTCCTGGGTAGATTTTCTTTCCCAAATGGCCCCCAAAGAGATCAGTACTTTTCTTTTTGCTTTTATATGAGCAAGGTGTTAATTTTCACCAAGAATTTTATGGGCACAGCAAGCAGCAGTTGCTTTTTCCGTGTGAACATTAAATAAGATTCAGGGTCTGAAAAGCCTCCCTTGGAGGCTCAGAGGATCTGTGGGATTTGCTGGGCTGTGGCAGACAAATGGACTGCCAGTCTGTGACGAGCTTGCAGTCGCGGTGGGCCCTGCCGTCGGGGAAGCACGGGATCCTCTAATTCATCAGGATTACCTGGGCTCTGCTCCCACAGCCCTTGGAGAGTTAGAGCCCCGCGTGTGCCTCTCTCTGGAAAGGCCATTGGTGACACACGTGGAATCCTGGCATTAGCGGGGTCTGCCTGAGCGCTGGTAAGTCACGGCTGCCTCTGGCTGCGGGCCTGTCGCCTCGAGCACAGCGCTCTGCGGGCTGGGCTCTGCGGAGCCTGGCTGCGGGGGGACACATGTCAGTTGCAGAAGCACGCAGATGAGGATTCCCATTATCTCATTAGGAATATAAAGCATGACTGTGAACAGAAAAGCATGTGCTCAGGCCTTCATCTCAGCTCTTACTGGGACCAGGGATGCCCCACACAACAACTCTGGTCAGGTGCAGAATAGAGGATTCTAATGACACTTCAGAAACCAGAATGTCAAGTTCTCTCTCAGTTGTTTTCAATGCCGGTACCAAGAATCGACAGTCATGGTGCTGGCAATACCTTTGCTTTGCTTTTCCTCTGGCTTCATCCCTAAAAGAAGAATAGAAATGAAAAAGAAAGAGTCATTAAATGAAATTAATTAAAAGCAAGGAGCAGTTAACTTTATGTCAACTTTAAGATAACACTGGTAAATAAAATGGCTAATTGAAATTCTTGGTGTGTTCTGACAAGAACTTTTTATTATTAACTTATTTTATGCTTTAGTGGTTACTCATGACATATGGTTGAGTGCAGTTCTCTTCATTACTCATTTTTATTAACACACACAATAAATATTAAAATAGATCTTGGGAGCAATAATGAGGTGAGAAATAGATGTGTGACTTGTCAAATACAAAATAGAGCAATATGTATGTTCTTACTACATTTTTAAATTCATACTGGCTACTTTTTACACTAGTGTAGCCTTTTTCTGACTTCTGTTTTATTATATTGTTGTTCTTGATGTCCCCCCCCCCGAATTGGAATTTTGCTATAAATTATGAAATGTATCAAAACATCTAGGACTTTTGAAAGCCACGGGTATGGATCCCTTTTAAGTGTTTCATTAAGACTAAGCAAAGAAACAACAACAAGAGAACTTTTAACATTTTTCTCCCTGTTGGAAATTGTGTTTTATATTTTTTAATTGGGAGATCAGAAATATTTTAAAGTGTCCCTTTAGCAAAGCATATACTCAACCAGATTTCCAGTAGTATTTTTCTTTAATGTTGAAAAAAATAGCAAACTTTTTGGGGAGACAGTGTCTGCAGAGGTAAAACATCTGTTTTGATCAACCTCAATTCATTGGAATGCTCTGTGAAGTGTATGTTTTGATTAGTTCAATATTTTAAGTAATGTAAATACCGAAAACCCTTTCAGTTTCTGTTCCTATTGTTTATCTTTCTATAGAGATATGTGTACTTTCTGCCTTAGTAAGTAGATAAAATTTAGCTTTAATCTTTCTTTGATTATTGAAATGTTTTTCTAATGGGCTTCAATCACAGATATTTCTAAAACTTGTGGAAACGTAATTCACAAATATCATGAATTAGTTTAGGCCAGTTTTTGTTGTAAAACGTCAGAAGTTTAGGAGTTTGAGGCTAAGATTGGACTGTCCCTAAGCCATATTTAAGAAGTTCTTATTTGTTTAAAAACAAATGCTCAGTCTACCATCTTCTAAAACTGAAATGAGAGCAAAATAAAGCTTGTCTGAGGATTCTGGTCACTTGGATTTTAATTAAGATTTTTGATGAACTTTTTGATTTTTCTCTTCCCTTCAATGCACTACCATGTCCCCAGACCCTGGGGACTAAGATACTGAGAGGTGGAAAGCCTAAGCCAGGGGGCTCCAATGGAGAGTCCTGCAATGGACTGGGGGTTCTAGAAGGCCCAGCTGGGCTTTTCTCTTGTGTGCCCTCTGGGCTGTCACTGTCCTCACCATTGCCCGTTGGGAACACCAGATAATTTTACTTAGAGGAACTTTGACAAAACATATATGTACTGGTTTGATTTTATGGACATTGGCTTTTCAAGATTCTTGAGATCCTTTTGCTTCAAAGTGAAATGAGGTCTTCTCAAGCTTGAAGACTTCCACAGGCGAAACTTGAAGGAAGGAAGGAAGGAAGGAAGGAAGGAAGGAAGGAAGGAAGGAAGGAAGGAAGGAAGGAAGGAAGGGAAATTACAGAGGAACAAACTGTTTTCCTTTAAGTTTCACTTAATAAAATTCAGATGATTGTTAAAAACAAATGTAGCTTTTACGCAACTAATGAATCATCGAACTTTACAAGGGAAACTGGGGATGTACTGTATGGTGACTAACATAATATAATAAAAAAAATTAAAAAAATGTAGCTGCCAGGTCTTTTGGATTATGTGTCATGGTTCCAAAGAACGATGGACCTCTGGGAACCCCTGTGATGGAAGGTTTCATACTGCGTTATGATCTGAAGGCATACACTTACCTATACTCAGACAACACCAGTTCAGTTCAACACTTTTTTTTATATGCTCACTGTCTGCTAGCTGCTGAAAGGTCCCCTCTCTCATGTTGCTCAAGATCGAGTACATGGTTTTATAAAATAGGTGCGTGGAGCCTTGGTGGTCTCTGGTGAGCAAACTAGTGGGTCTGTTGGCAGCTGACAATTATAGAGCAAATGTGAAATACAAAGTGAGATTTTTGCCGATGTCCCATTGTATTCTTCATAATGGGTTTATAGGGTGCCTGGGTAGTGCGGTCAGTTGGGCATCTGACTTTTTTTTTTTTTTATGTTAGTCATCAAACTAACATTTTTTTATGTTAGTCATCCCTAGTTTTCGATCTCTTGGTTTCGGCTCAGGTCGTGGTCTCAGGGTTTTGGGATCCAGCCCCACATAGGGCTCTGCACTCAGTGGGAAATCTGCTGGAGATTCTCTCTCCTCTCTCTGCCCCTCCCCCGCTCTCTCTCTAAAGTAAAAAGAAAAATGGGTTTATAGCAGATACACATTTTTCCCACCACTCTGGCTCTAAGAAATGGAACCTTCCTTTATTGCCCAAATTCGATTTTATCTATCTCATGCTCCTACCCCCCCCCCCAATCTCCCTCTACCACACGGATACACCATATTGCATGAAGGCCTTGCAAAATGGGAAAGAACACTCTTCAGCCAGACCACAGTGGCCACAGCTGTGACATGCTCTGTGTCCAAGCCTGGAGTCCTCTGAGGGCAGACAGGTCCTCTGCTTCTGTGCAGAGCTGGGCACAAGAGCCTTTCACCAGGGCTCCAGAAACATCAGCTTTCTGATGTTCAGTCCATCCTGTATCCCTGAGCTCTCCCAGAGGTCCTCCCACTCCTAGGAGACGTATGCAGGCGCGGGGTCCTGGCTTCCCCGTCTCTCAGGACCTTCTAAACCCTCTATGCTTTCATGGTTTGTGCCCCCTGATCTGCCTCAAACCCAGCCACCTCCCTCCCACCCCCCCAATCCCCCCACCTTCCCTGGGAAATCCTGAGTCACCTCACTTCAGTGGGCTTTAGAAACACAATGCTGGGTTCTCCTTTCTGTGACTGATAAAGATGATCAGTTCTTAAAAAAGTTTAACACTGGTCAGATGTTTTTCTTAATACATCATAGTGATAAGGAGTATTAAATATTTAGCATATGCTACAAGGACTGTCTTCGTTACTTCTCAGCTATCCAAAGGGTGTAATTATCTACAAATGTATTTTTGTCTCATTTACAAGTTCATCTTTACATATACTAAATTTGCCCATTTCAATTAGTGGTTGGATCAGTGGTTCAAAATGACTCCTTGAAGTCCAAAAAGGGGGAAAATAATGTAAATCCTAGAACTCAAATCAGCATGCAAATGGCAATCGTTAACAGGTTTCTTTTTCTTTTTTTTTTTTAAAAGATTTATTTATTTATTTATTATTTATTTATTTATTTATTTATTTGACAGAGATAGAGACAGCCAGCGAGAGAGGGAACACAAGCAGGGGGAGTGGGAGAGGAAGAAGCAGGCTCATAGCAGAGGAGCCTGATGTGGGGCTCGATCCCCTAACGCCAGGATCACGCCCTGAGCCGAAGGCAGCCGCTTAACGACTGCACCACCCAGGCGCCCCATCGTTAACAGGTTTCTAATGTGACTTTGGATTGTCAATCTGCAGGTGGGATGATTTCTCAAAAGCATCCAAAAAAGAAACCTACAAACAGGAAGTATGATAATGCATAGGTAAAATTTTGAATTTATTTGCACTGGGGAGCCATTCAGCCCCAGCTTTGGTAGCTGTTAATGGAATCCTGGTAAATAGTTGCCTTCTCTGTAAACAGAGATGATAATCGAACTTAGGTCAGAGTTGTTGTAAGGAATACATGACTGAACGTATGTAGAATGCTTACATACACACTTAGCGCTGTCTGTGTTATGACAGTTATTATCAATATTATTAAAATAAGGCCCAGTGGTCTCTCTAAGCTTACTGAATTTTTCAGAACAAATGAAAATACTAGTGCTTTTGGCACACAAGTGATAAATGCTATCATTAAAGATGAAGAAGTGACCAGAATTGGAGCAGTTTTAGAGTTGTACAAGCTTATGCGACTTACAGTTTGGCCAAATAAACCATAAAGTCAATAGCAAATATGTCAAAAACATGAAATGTTCAGAACATGAAATTGTCATTTTTTTTAAGTCTGCAACATTAAATACTAGGAAATCCATATGTTTCAACTTAGCATGCTCGGAGAAAAAGCAGAGTGTGCTGCTGACACGATTCCTCCGCTAAGTAACAGGGCGGGCAGCCACACACTCCGGGCGGTGTCCGCTGTGAAGAACGATCCCTCTCCCTGAGTGTGTCCAAAGACGCTCTGCTCTGCGTTTTGCGGGAGCTGCGGAGTGTACGTCCCCACTCGGACAGGGAGCAGGTCAATGCAGTACTGGGTAACTTTCTCTTGTCCCCGTCCCCTCAAACCCCAGCCATGAAGCAACCTCCATTATTTAGTTAATGGTTATTCCGGGCATGCTGTAGGTTGGAAAGAGTCCATGAGGATCATTACTGATCGCACCACTACCTGACCAGAAAGGAGGGGCTTCTATCCAAGAAAGAGCTACCCGCTGGCAATCCCTGGAGAATCTTTGATCAGATGCTTGTGTCTTATGCCCCCCCTCACTCTTCACCCCACCCCTCCAAGACAACCACTCCCTGACTTCTCTCACCATAGGTGAGTTTTTCCTATTTGTGCACTTCATATAAATAGAATTTTATTCTATTGAATAAACTCCTTGAGTTTTGAAGTAAGGGTGAAGGTAGGAGTATTTCCTGGTGACAGGGACCACGCTGGCAGAGAATTTCTTCGTGATTTCAAGCACTTCACAAAATCATGGAGACATAGCATTTTTGAATAGCCTGAACCTATCACTGAAATATTATACTTTTTAACTCTGAGGGTAGGATAATAGAATTTCATTAAAAAAAGAACAACCTCAAACCCAAAATCAAAACTGAACTGCAGTGCAAACAGCTTGATTTCTGAAAGTTTGCATCTTTCCCTGTGTTTCTTTCTCTTCAGTCACGGGAAAGGGAAATCAGGAAGCACTGAAGGTCAGAGTTGCTAACTACCTCCAAATGCTGCTGTGGGGTATGAGGAAATACTTTGTAGAAAGAAAGACAATTGAAGAATAGATTAGGAATCCACCCACTGCTTTCTTCCTCCTGAATCAGACACATTTAACGTTCTAGTACTTGAGTGCTTTCTGCTCATGGATTTAAGATCTGACTAATTCCGGAGGTAGTTTCCAATGAGGACATTCACTGTGACCTGTGGGTTAATCCCCACGCCTACCACTGTCCAGCAAAGCCGCCAAACACTTGCTCTTGGGCCAAACAGTGGTCATTGCTTTTTAGGATTTTTATTCTAGGAGAAAGAGAGCGTACTACTAACAGTTGGGGTAATGGATATAGTTAACATTTCTGAGACTCACTCTGTGGCAGATACTTTCTCAGAGCCTCACTTCCTGTAACGGTCCCCATGGGTCAGATTGCTGTCCCCCGAATATACACTGAGGGAATGGAGGGGCAGAGAGCTTAGTGACCAGGACGGCAGAGCCATGGTGTGCACCGTGCCGGGGACTCCAGGGCTTGTGGCTGCGTCATTCCCCCTGTGTGAGTAAGAAACCAGAAAGGGAGCCATGGCAGGAGTTCACCATCCCTGAACTGATCGTGTGCCTTTCTGAAAGGGTTCTTGCTGATGGCAGCCAAAAATAATACTTACTTTAAAAATAGTTTCATTTTGGAGGGCACCAGGGTAGTTTAGTCGGTTAAGTATTCAACTCTTGATTTCGGCTCAGGTCATGATCTCAGGGTCACGAGATTGAGCCCTGTGTTGGGTTCCGCACTCAGTGGGGAGTCTGCTTAAAGATTCTCTCTCCCTCTGCCCCTCTGCCACCCGCCCCCCCCGCTCTCTCTCTCAAAAAAAAAAAAAAAGTTTCATTTTTGTTAGCCAGTGTTGCTTCCAACTTTTAAAAATCACTACATCATTCCTGTCCGCATGTGTGCTAAATGGCCCTGAAGCGATCCTCGGATGCCAAGAAACACTGGTCTAGCTGAAGAAGTTAAGAGTTGATTTAGCGGTATCTGGCAAGTGGTAAGAGTGGGAGCTATTTCCCTCCTATGAAAATTGAAGTGCTGAGGGCCTCAGTCTTGAAAACCTGGGGAATCTGCTCCCCCTCTTCTACTCTCTTGTGGTAACCCTGTTTTTATATAACCTCACTACTCATAGGCCAAAGGCATCACTTGGGATGAGGACGGGGACTTGTGTTTTAGGGAGCCCCTTTCATAAGCCCCTCTGCCACCTGTCTGGGTGGCCGGCCAGACTCACACAGCCTTCTGCTGCTTCCCTGTCCCTGCCTCTCCAGTTTCTGATTGATCTTACTCCCCCGTCCCCTAAATGTGAGGTTCCTCTCCCCTCTCCTTACCCGCTTCTAGAGCAGCAGCAGCCACCCTCTTCTAATGGCTCCTGGCCCTGCTTCTTCAGCTGCCTTGTCTGCACAACCTCAGGCCCTCGTCTCCGGCTGCTGGGACCCAGGCCTGGATAAGCCGCCCACAGCGTGGGTTCAGTATGCATCAATGGGGCTCATTTTGTCCTTCTGACCTCTTATCTTTCTAAATGGCTTCGGCCTTTCTGGGTCACCTGGGCATGGGACCTCATGCTCACCTCCCCACCCCCACCTCCCACCCTTCCCTGCTCATGATCATTTGCCTTTTCCTCCTCCTGCCTGGATTGTAAGCCCAGGGCACGTTCTTGTTACCTTCTGTTACAGTTGCTACTTGCTCAGTCTGCAACCAGCTTCCCTTTGCCAGTCTCCCGGCCTTCATCCTAACTCATCCTCAACATTGCTGTCCAACTAATCTTTCTAGAAGATAGATCTAGAAACTTCCTGCTGAGAAATGCACGGTGGTTCTCCAGTCTCCCTCCCAAAACCCAAGTGGCTTATTCTAATGCTCGAGGCCCTTTGGAGCTCACTCGTCTTAGTTTGCGTTGCTGTAACAAGAAATACTATAGACTTGTGGCTGAAACAGCAAACATTTAGTTCTCACAGTTCTGGAAGCTCAAAGTCCAAGATCAGGGTGCCATTATGGTCGGGTTCTGTTGAGGGCCCTACTCCTGATTTCCTCACATGCAGAGAGAGAGAGAGAGAAAGAGAGGAGAGAGAGTGAGTGAGTGAGTTAATTCTGGTCCCTTTATTCCCTTACAGAGGCACTAATCCCATCATGGGGGATCCACCCTCATGACCTCGTCTAACCCTAATCTAACCCCCAAAGACCCCACCTCCAAATACCATCACATTGGAGTTAAGATTTCAACATATGACACAAACATTCAAAGCAGAGCACCATCATATTCCCAATGTTATTTCTTTTTGTTGTTCTACTTACATAGTCTCTGCTTAGTCCACTTGGAATGTTCTTGCTTCTTAAACATCAGCATGCACCTCACCTTGCTTCTACCTGTGCCTCTGCATCTCCCCACCTCTGCCTTTGAAGCTCTCACCTGTCTTCCCTGCCCATCTCGAATGCCACTGCGTATTTCCCAGTCTCTCGTGCTCTCTCCCTCCTCTGAACCTCAGTCATCCTTTGCAGTTTATTCCTTGTTGATGATCAACCTGATGGCCTCCCTCCCTTCATGAGATGGCAAAGTCTGTGAGGGCAGGGGCTGGGTCTGAGTCGCCATCATTTCCCTCGAACATGGTAGGCCAACAGTCAATAGTTCTTGGATTAAACGTGGCCGTGCTGTCCCCATTACTTCCAGATGCCCCCCCGTTCCACTGGGGTGATGCTGACGTCTAAGGGCCTTGCAGGTCACTGGGCATGGCTGGCAGCCTACGCTACTTACCTGCCATGAATGAGCCCTGAGAGGAGCCAGCGAGGTTCTTTTAAACACAGGGCTACATCAACTGTCAGGTTTCCAACAAGGAAGACTGTATTTAACTTGCCTTTGAACGAGAGCTTTGGCCACTACACTTTTGTAGTAAGCAAGCCATCTGCTAATACCTGGCTACCTTTTACCTTTCCCTCTTGCTCCCTATCGTTTATAACTGTGGACTGCATTCAGCGTCCTCCTCCCATCACTCTTCTGCTATTAATTCTCTTACTGTTTCTACAGCCTTGAGATTTGTCGGATGTTGCTGGGTGAGATGATCAGAACATCAGTTAGAGCTTTTGTGAGACGTTGAGGCAGTGGGGGAAATTGCTGTCTTTCCCTCCATTTATGAAGTTCCCGTGGTTTCCACCTCGCAGTCAGCGAGGCTGTACTAAAGGCCCGGCAGACACAGCCTCGCTTTCTCCCAAGTGCCTTGACGAACCAGAATGTTTTGCTTTGTTTTAACAAAGGCACCGTCAGCCCAGCACCTTGTTAAGTGCTTGTTCTTACTTTCATTCCTTTGTACGCCCTTTTCCTGCTTTCTTTTATTAGGGACCTGCTTGATAGCATCACCCTGTTGCCATATTCGCTGAAAGAAACGAATGTGTCCACGCGGTCTCCTGTGGGGCCACGTCTGCAGTTGGCAGTGTGGGCCTACCCCGTGCGGGGCTGGTGATGTGGGTTGCACTCATAAAAGCAGCTTCTCCTTAGCAATTGGGGGGCAGCCATTGTTCCAATAATATGTGAATCTGAAAAACAAATTCAGCGTCTGAGCATGAAGTAAGAAGTGAGCTTAACACGGCACCAGGCCCCCTGACAACCTGCTCAGCATCGGAAAACCTTGACGCCAGTACAAGTTTCCCCACCCACAGACACAGGAGCTTAGAGGAGGCACAGCTGCTGACCATGGCATTTGAGATCATTTCCTCCAGCCCAGGTCCTCAGACTTGCTCAAAGTCACGCAGAACACTTTGCAGGACAGTCGAGACCAGAACCTTGGTCTCTTTAGGTCGAGTCCAGGCGTTTCCTCCTCTTTGAACCTTTCCAAACAGATGTCTTCTTAGGAGTAGATCATGAGTAATGCCTCCCCCACTTCCCAAGGTAGAGAGGGGCAAATGGGGGCGCATGTGTAAAGCTCCCTTGGAGATCCCAAAGCGCTACACTCCTCCTCTGGGGGAGCTGACTCATTTCCTGCCATGCACCCATCCTCCCGGCGCACATCTCACACAGAACCCCCATATCCCAGGCGATTCATTAGGCTCAGGGGTCCCGGAGCCTAAAGAAGCGCTGTCCCTGCCCTCAAGCACCTCACATTCCAAAGCAGAAGGCAAACACTTGACAGGTATTTGGGGTGCCAAGGATACCTGCTCTAATTAAGGGATGCATTAAGCACTGTGGAGCATAGGGAAGGAAGACATTGATTATCAATTCCTTAGTGTCGGGATATTAGGGGTGCCTAACAGGGAAGGTGATGTTTGAGTTAAACCTTAAAGAATAAGCAAGAATTCACCAGGTGGAGCAGGTGGGGATGATGTTGTGGATAGAATGAAAACTCACGGGCCTGGAAGTTTACGGTGTGTTGCAGAGCAGCGAACAGCCTGGTGTGGTGGCAAAATGCCTGAGCAGAAAGGTTTTGTACGTTGTCTTCTAAGTAATGAGCAGTCATTGTAGAAAATAACACTGTATTTTTGCTAGAAACTTCCATTCCTTAGACTGGCACAGGAATCTGGGATTTCCTTACGGTTGGAACCTAAATCTATATATCTATAGTTGGATTGATTCTGTCCTTCTTTTGATTTATTCATTTATTTTTTTGGCCTAATTTCGTTCTATCAGGATTTGAGATCAAAGGGAGCTCCGTCACTGGCCAGCCATGGTCACTTCTCAGGATGTCCCTACGTGGTCAGTTAGATTCTGCTTGTCCCATGATCTCCCTAGGGTGCAGGAATTCACAGGTAGGACCCCAGGCAGTTATCCCGAAGGGACTAGGGTAGAAACGAGGGACAGTCATTAGAAGTACTTCAGTTTAATTTAGGAGAGATCTGTGGTGTGCCCACTGAATGCAAAAGTTCTGGAAAGATAGTTGTCAAAGCAACTTAGGGTACTGCTCCTTGGCAGCTTTTCTACAGGCCCTACCTCTGGTTGAAGGAGGACAAAGTGTGGTCTCTTTAGCTGGCATAGAAGTGACTCTTTGGCTTTGTGTTGCAAACTACAGGCAGCTCTTCCATCTGGGGGAGGCTGATGTGCACGATGAAAGAAAGAGTCCTTTTGCGGTGTTTCTGCTTGACAGTGAATGAGACACTGACATCTGAAAAGTATTCTTTCCTTGGATATAAGGTTCCTAGATTTTAAAAATTTGTTTGCAAATCATTAAAGCCTGTGTCACGGTTTTGGGAGTCAGGCCTGAAGGCAATGGAATTCAGACCCAGAAAAAAAATGACAATTTCCTATTTATGTTCCATAGGGATGTGTATTGCATGCATGTGTGTGTGCACGCATGCCCTGTGTCACTCCCGCTGGGATAGTTAAGATGTCGGGAAGGCTCTGAGTAGAGCCCCAGGGCGGCATTGTCAGCCATGATTTTCCATCTTCTGCCCTTGTGAGCTGAGGGAGTTTCTCAGCTCTTGGTGAGCACTCATGTTAACCTGCACTTCTCAGCTCGCCCAGATTGAGGGGGAAATCCTATGAAATCACCCATTCTCCTGTGGGCTGCTAAGGCTGCTTTGACATGTGCATATCGCTCAGGTGGGCTGTTTTCCTTTCAAGTCCGTGGGCATTGCAGGCCAGCACAGGCCCTTTCCTTCTGAGAAGAGCCGGGGTACTACCTGGTGAGGCGGCCCTCTCTCCAGCAATTGTCTCATCATCCTGGAGCTGAGAAGGAAGGCATTTTGGCTTTAAGAGCCTCCAAGTTCCAGACTAGTTGGGTTTTATACCTCCAGTGACCTAATATGTGGTATAGACAGATTCACTCTGCTCATAGGATGCCGGTGGCCAAAGCTGTGCCCCTCACTTGTGAAGGAGATGACTCACTGCAAATCACTAAGACAAGACTATTGAGTATCCCAGGAAAGTCTATCACAAATGGTTCTAAATGGGACCCTTTATATACAGTGACCTTCAGAAGTGCTCAGGCCAAGCTGGAGGAACAGGGAGTGAATTTACCCTCCCACCTCCGATGACTGAAAATCTAGACAGAATATAGGAAACAGTGGTTTGCAGACATTGGACACAAGGTAGTACAGGACGGAGTCCCTGAGAGGGGAAACAATCAAGGCAGGCCCTAGAGTCCTCCCAGCTCACTGCTGGAGAGGGGTCCCAGGCCACAACACAGAGTAGGGGACCCGGACAGGGCCCAGGAGTCTCCAAGCCCAAGAGACAAAGTTAGGGAATCAGAGGCCGAGGCAGCTGGAGTTCAATAGGCAGAGTTCTGGAGGGAGAGCAAGCTTGGGGGTTGCAGAGGATTTCCCTTTGGTCCTCAGGTGGGTACTGCTTAGCACTTAAGGTGAGGAAGCTACCAGCAGCTGAGGAAAGAACCACAGGACAGGAGCGGACCGAACAGTCTCTGAGGTCCTACAGGGCAGGGAATAATTTGTGTTCCCACCAGCCAAAGTAGGAAGATCTTGGAGATGGTAGTCAGAAGGGTAATCCATCAGTGCTGGGGAAAAAGGAGCCCTAGAAGAAAGGCTGCCCTGGTACTGACCACCAACGCTTAAAAGCAAGCCTACAGGCTCCTTGGCGAGATGACAGATCCTAGGACTGGGGCAGGAAATACGTAAGATGAGCCCCAAGTATCCTGTAGTGCCAGAAAAAGAAGGAAGTGCTCCCCAATACCCACAGAATTCCCTCTCCAAGTCACACAGCTAGAAAGTAGCAGAGCCCTGCTCCAAGCTAAGGGATCTCTGCCTGTAAAGGCCACAGTGTTCCCGCTGCAGTGCCTGCCTCTCCCTCCAGCTCCCTGCCATCCGTCCCGTCCTTGCTTGGGAATCCTGAGCCAGCTGCTGAGGCTCTTTCGGCCAAATGGCCGCTCCGCATGCACACGGTCCAGCATGCACTAACCATGCTTGGTCCCGAAGCTCACGCTATGGATACGCATGCCAGTACCAATTCCAGTACCTCTCCCTAAAATGGAGCATGCGAAAAGTGTACCTCTAGAACTCTCACTGTCACCATTGTGATGCTTCCATTCCAGTAAGCTTTCTGGAAGGAAGAGAAGGACCCAAGGGGCAGTGTATAACCTGCTCCCTAGCTTATGCTGATCTGCAGTGAGCAACCACAAACCTTTAAGATTCAGGTCAGTTTGGCATTATGGTGGAACTGCTGAGTTGTGGTTGGTTGGTTAGTTGGTTGGTTGGTTGGTCTCCACATATTCTCTTTACCTTTACCTGGGAATGGACAAAGTTGACAAGGAAGAAGGCAAGGTGTGTCCACCATAGGTGAGGATACTCTGTGTTTACAGAGGTAGTGGTGTTTTGGTTATAACACATTTCTGTTTCAGTTACCAAGCCAGAAGAAGCCAAAGAGATTATGCAAATAAATTGGAAGAACACTACTCATTATAGCGAATATTAAAAATTTGTAAACCCTAGGTATTATAACAATAAAATTAAGTTTATTATCAGCTCATTCTTTTGTCGGACAAACTTGCTCACGTTATAAGTGGAATGGAGGTCTGGAAAAATCAACACTTAGGAAAACAAATGTGGTATTTCAATTTCTTGTAAAATGTATTGGAAAATAAATTGAATTACCACATTTATTTTCCATAATGAATGACCATCTCACACATCCGTAACCCATTAAATGTCCACACCCATTCTGCACTTGTGATTGTCTTGCTGGTCCTTGGTGGGCCAGTGGGGAAGGCCTCGCATGTCAATGAGCCATTTTTAAGTGGAGAGAGTGGTGAGTAACACGGCTCTAAGACAGCTTCCACAAGAGCCTTTGCCTGTTTGGACAGGCCACTGCAGATGTGGGAGAGGCCCTTTTACCCCATGGCCCCAGGGGGAATCTGGCCCAAGGGTGGCATGGCACCCACCCAGCCAAATGGCAGACCCGAGTGCAGATCAGAAGAACATAGTGTTCTCTTGCTCTACCGTGTTTTTCAAAGCCATGAAATTTAGTCCATATGTTTAAATCTTTCCTTGGCTGATTGCCTTGTGCAGTTGATATGTACAGTGCAACAAAATAAAAATAAAAAATCTGTTTTGGAGCAAACTTGAATGGGAGAAAATGCTGTAGTTCTGTGTGGAGAGCGTATGTAAGCATATAAATCCCATTTTGTGTGTGTGTGTGTGTGTGTGTCTGTGTCTGTCTAAGCTGTGCTTTCAGAGTGCCATTTATAAAATATTTATCATAGTTTTACTGATTTAGGTTCATGCAGAGCCTTTGTTATTGAAAAGGAGCCGCAGCACTTTGCTAATTGAGGAGGCTGTGTGGGGGGGTGTAAGAGTCAGAACCACAGAGGACTGCGTTCGAATCCAGAGGGGAAATTGGCAGTCCCGTGAACATGAGCAACAAGATGCAGCCATCTCTGGGTTGAGCCAGTCTTATTTCAAAGGCACCACTAAAGAAGGGGGTCTGGAAGGATCATCTGTGGCTTTATCCTTTGTGGTCTCAGCATTTGCAGCCGTGGGGTGGGTCAGCCGGACCGTCGAGCACGGACTTGATTGCTGTGGCTACACTTGGTCTCCTTAGATCTCACTGCTCCTCCCAGATCCCCATCGGGAACCTGAAACCAAAAAGAAGACTCACTCACTCAAACCTTTCGAAGGATAATACCTTGTTAAGGAGACTCATAAAACTTCAGAAACCCAAAGCCAACAAGACATCAGGAAGAGCCAGGAAGCCTTCTCTGAGCAGCTACTCCCTGTCCATAATTACTGTGATTTCGGAGGGAGATCCTGAAGAAATGGGTGCTCCTGAAGGAGCTGTGAGAAGAAAAACAAATTGGTTGAGAAGAATAGTAGTTAATCGTTTATTGAGCATTTCATCTGTGCCAAACACTGCTCCATATGCTTTGAATTTATCAACCTCATTTAGCCCATACGTACCTCTATTACCCCCATTTTACACTAGGAAACTAAGATTCAAAGAAATTAAATATCTTGCCCAAGGTCATGCAGCTAGTCATTGGCAGAGCCAGGATCTGACCCAGAGGGTCTGACCATAGCACCTACATTTGAAAAATTTACGACACATGATCTGTTATCACCTTGTATGCTTCCCCACGCCCTCCCAACAGGGATTCTTTTTTTCAAGTGTCTAATTCAGTTGCTTTAGCATGTTCACAGAGCTGTGCATCTATCAATTTGAGAATATTTTCATTACCCCAAAAAGAAATCCATCACACACACACCCAGTATTGTAACCCTCCCCACCCCCAGCCCTAAGCAACCACTGAACTGCTTCTTATTTCTATGGATTTGCCTATTCTTGGCAATTCATATACATGGAATCGTGTAATGTGTGCTCCCTTGTGACTGCCTTCTTTCACTTAGCGTAATGCTTTCAAGATTGATCCATCTTGTAGCAGGTGTCAGGACTTTGTTTCTTTTTATTGCTGAATGATGATAATAATAATAGGACTAATAAATGTTGAGCATCTTTTCTGTACTTAATCTCTCCAGCTCTTCTTTTGAAGGTAATCCTATGTCATCCATAAATGCCCGTGTGTGTACCTATAATAAAAACAAACAAAAACACTTTTCAAAAACCTAACTATAATATTTTTATCATTACCTTGAAAAATATTTAATTATCAAATAAATAGTCAGTATTCAGATTTTTCTGTTTTCCCTGTTTGTTTCATACTTTCTTCTTTCAGTGGTTGGTTGAATTCAGATATAAACGAGACCCATGCTTACATTTGCCTGATATATCTCTTTGGTCTCTTTTAGTTGATATTTCCTCTCTTCATCTTTTTTTGGTAATTTTTGTTGTTGAAGAACTTAGGCTGTTTGTCCTGTGTGGTTTCCCACATTCTAACAGTTTGTCAGTTGCCTCCCTGTGGTGTCATTTAACAGGTTCTTCTGTCCTCTGTATGTCCTATAAACTGGTAGTTGAATCTAGAGACTTCACGAAATTTAAGTTTGATTGTTTTGTGGGGAGGCAAGACTGCTTCATGGGTGGTGCTCTGTCCTTCCATACGTCTCTCTTTTTGTACTGTTAAGATTGAGCAGTGGATTCAGGTGTTGTCAGCTTAGTATACCTATGATAAAGTTCTCCCATCAGCTTTTTACTCAGTGGTTTTAGCGGCCATTGCTTAGATCCATTATTCATCAGGGGAGCTTGCCTCCCGAATCACACTCATCAAATGCCTCCCAAGAAGGCAACAGTACTCTTTTTACCATACCCTATTTCCTTTATATTACAAAAGTATGAAAATGGGGAGGTATCGGTAATTAAGGGGACATTTTGCTTTTTTATATTACTTGTGTAAAAATTTACTCAGCTCTTCTGTGCCAGGCTTCCTGAGGGCAAGAACTGTCTTGTTTACCGCTGGGTCCTCAATGCCCTCAATGCCTGCCTCCCCTAAGGCAGGCCCATGGAAAGAGCTTACTAAGTAGATGTTGAGTGAGTGAGTGAATATCATGTGCTCCTTACTGAATACCTTCTTCTGAAGATTTCCTGTGATGACCAGGGTCGGCCACATGTTTGCTGATAGATGTTTAGTGGCTTCCTGGTTTTCAGATGATGCCGCCGTTGAACAGTAAAATGGGTGAAGCAGGCTGTAACTGTGGGTAGACAGTGGGAGACATTTAGAAGATCGAATTCAAGGATGACTGATCAGAGTGCAAGCTGAATTTTTTTTTAAGATTTTATTTATTTAGTTGACAGAGAGACAGCCAGCAAGAGAGGGAACACAAGCAGGGGGAGCGGGAGAGGAAGAAGCAGGCTTCCAGTGGAGGAGCCTGATGTGGGGCTCGATCCCAGACTGCCGGGATCACGCCCTGAGCCGAAGGCAGGCCCTTAACGACTGAGCCACCCAGGTCCCCCTGAATTTTTTCTTTTTAACCAAAACCTCTTTAGCTAACTGAACCAAAAACTGTGTGGTCTTTTCCTCCCCTATTTTGTGGCCCCAGTTCTCTTATAACTGAATAGTTGATGAAAAGTTGAGCCTATTCCTGCTGAGCCCATGAACTCTATCAACCCATAATAATGTGGCTTCTTTTTTTGGATTGGAAAATAAAATAAACGAACTCTGGTTTATTAAATTCATGTTAGGTGTGTTGCAAGAACAGAGAAATTTTATTTGAAATCTTCCTGTTAATATTGAATCTTTGGTTCTTCTAAACCAGTATGTGCCCCCCCCCAGTCTTCCCACAGGAGATCCCAAGAGTGTTTCTGATCCCACTCAGAACCTTACTGCTTGCAACAGGTGCAGAGCACAATGTTTGCAACATAGCCAGGATCTGAGATTTCTCTCCTGCCTCCCTGCACCCCTTTTACCTACTGACTCAGTTATACTTGTCTGAAGAAAAACATTTGGATGCTAACCTGAGATTTTGAAAGCAGAAGACCATTATTTTGGAAAAGCCAGGCATGACAGCTGGAGGGTACAGTCAGTGCCATTGTGTGTGGACGTTCTCTTAGGCTTCAACACAAAGAACTTTATGTGACACCAAGAAACAAGAGCATACATCTTTCCAAGATAACTCCAAGTTCGGGTTCTATAACGTCATGTGGCTTGTGTAAAAAGTTGTAGCACGATGTGTTTCCTTTTACATGAGACAGCTTCCAAATGTGACTTCCTTTCAGTGTGATGCCAACCGTCTGTGAACTCTCTCTGGCATACCACAGAAATTGCCATAGCCATGATGTCATTTGTCTCCCAGAAGCCAGAGAGTCACTTTTAAAACATGTCATGTGCTTTCCTATTAAAAAGTGGTGTTTCAATGGTAGTTAGGCTCCTCATTAACACGCAGGGTAGTGAGGTCACCCACATGTTCAATGTGCAACAGAAAAAAAAAAAAAAAAGAAGAAGGGAAAAACCTCAAACATGGCAGCAATACCAGTAGTTAAAATTAAAGCAATTATATTTAACACATTTAGAACTCATTTTAAAATCTTTATCTGATGTAGGCACTTAAGAAAAAGGAAAGGATGAAAAAATAGTTGGAGACACGTATGTTGATTCTGAGGGGGACTTAGGAGTGCTCCTGCCATTGAGACTTCGTGTCACTGGCCTTCCTCTAATACATCTGAACGATTGCAAAAGCTTTATGGAACATTCAGAAAGAGAGCAGGGAAGACAGATACAAAGTAAAGAGAATGTCTCTTTAGTAGATTCATTCAGTAGCATTTATCAGCCACTAGAGCAGCAATTCTCAAACTTTTTAGTCTCAAGATCCCCTTTATACTCTTAAAAAAACATTGAGGGCCCAGAGAGCTTTTGTTTATGTGGGGGTTATAGCTCTTGATGTTGACCATATGGAAATATATTTAGAAATACTTGATTAGTTCATATAGAGATAATAAGGAAGCCATTGCATGTTAACCACATATTTTTAGGGAAAAAAGTCATAATGAAAAGAGTAGCATTGATTTACATGTTTTCAAATCTCTTTACTGTCCGGCTTAATAGAAAACAGCTGGCTTCATGTATCTGCTTCTACATTCAGTCTGGTGTTCTAAGTTGTTTTGGTTGAAGCATATGAAGAAAATCCGACCTTGCCATATGTTACTAAAAAAGGGAGAGTGTCTTAATAGCTTTTTGAGAAAATTGTGGCTACTCTTTTTTGATATTACACAAAATTCAGCAAGTAGTCGTTTCTTAAGTTAGTTGCACTGAGAATTCTGAAACAATATCAATGAACTTTTTATTAGGTACACTACAATCTATTAGTCAGTCTTGCAATGTGAATGGATCTTTTACAAATGCGCCATTTGGTGACATCTTGCACTAGTCCGTTGGAAACTATTGGTTGAGTGAGTTATGCCACTCTTTAAAATGTTGATGCATTTCGTTACTCAAGATCAATAAGTCACATTTGTTAATATCACCATCTTTCTTATCAGAAATGTCTTAAATATTGGGAAGCATTGGCAGATACAAGTTTTCCAAAATTCAGATTTTCACTTGAAAGCTCGATTTTTATCCTTGGCAAAAGCTGCTCTCAGTTGTGGCAGGCTCACTTCATTCCTATTTGAGAAAAATCCCTGCCATCATCTGTCACTAGTTCATGGAGTTCCGTGAAGAAAGTTGCTAGTTCATCTCCTAATTCAAATGATCATAGAAGTGCTTTTCAGCCCCATATTTCAGTGTGTAACAGATGGGCATCCCATTTAGTCACACAGAATATCAAAAAGTCATGTCCTCAAGGGCCAAGATATAATAAAGGTGACCATTTGTACTGCTCTTCCAAGGACATTCTTAAGGCAAAGCAGACTGTTGTTTTTCCCTGCATGTGTGAGATGCTTAAACTTTCAGTCGCCACTAGTAACAGGTTGGTGCTATTACCGTGACTTGGGTCAAGGTACCATGCATTTTATCCATCTTTACTTTTTTGCCAACATTGCAAATGTCAACACAGTGAAAAGTGCAAATAAAGCCTTATTCTTATTATATTACTTTGACCTCATGAACTCCTCTAAGGGACTTGGGGGCCCCCAGAGGTCTACACTAGATATTCAGCTTGACCTATCCAAGACTTTCTTCTTGTAGAGGGGCAAGAGAGAATTTTTTTAAAAATGCATAAGATGCTTCAACGAAAAGCAGGGGTGTGTGTCAGCAGGCTGTTTGAGGTTGGGTGGTCGTTAAATCTCCTCAGAGAAGGGTAGGTAACATGGAAGGTGAAACTTAGGAGCAAGTAGAACAGGACTGCTAGCTCGGGCTCTGCAGCGAGAATGGCTGAGGAACAGGAAGAGGACCGTGTTGCTAAGCATAGTGGGTGAGGGGGATGTGGTGTGAGGGAAGGTCAGTGAGACAGTCAAGGTCCACCCTGGACTGGGCCTTAGAAACCAAGGTAAGGAGCTGGCTTTTATGCTAAGTTGGATGAAGACTTGGGAGGGGATTGAGCCAAGTGAAAGGTGATGATCCCCTTGTACCGCCCCCAGGAGGTGCGTCTTCCCCTCTTCCACCTCCTTTCTTCTGCAGGTGACTTCATCTGGCTTTGAAATTCTAACTGCTGGTTGTAAAGTTGTGAATGTAAGTGGAAAAATCCCAAAAGATGACGTATAGCGCGATACTCTCTTTATACAATAAAAATAAATTCTAAAAATACTATAGTCGTGAGGAGGCTATGTAAAAAAGAAACCAAGGGGACAATAAACAGAAATTCAGAACAGTGACGACCTCAGATAGGGGAGTCGGGAGGACCAGGTCAGGGAAGACCACACGGAGAGATGTAGGTCCTTGTTGAAGTTCCAGTTCTGAGGTTGAGTGGTGGCTCTGTGGGTGGTTATTATCTTACCTTATCATGGACAGGTGAATGAGTGAAAGCAGGCAGGCCGTGAATGGGCCAGTTATAGGAGTCCCTCAGGAGCCGCAGATAATGACTAACCCGAGTGTGTGCACCAGGGTCTAATATAAAAAGAAAGTATGGGTGGAAAAGATACAAATCTAATACCTTTTTCATTCTTCACAAACCGAAAGGCAACTTCCTAGCCTGTTCTAACCGTAGCTGTGCAAATATCAACCGTAGCCCCTGGCGAAGAACTTGGGCTTCGGGGTAGAAATGCTTGGGTTCACATCTTTGCCTCATGCACTACCAACTGTGCAACCTGGACTCAGTACCGATCCCTCCAGCCTCAGTTGTCTTCATCTGTGAGCTGGGATAATAGCTTGAGTTGAGCTCTCCTCGAGTTCTGGGGAAGATGTAATAGGGTCATTGCCCCTAAAGTGCTTGTTACAGAATTTCTGTTATGTTTGCAGGAGGTGGGGTGAAAGTTCTCAGGTGAAAATTCTCGTTCCTGTAAATACTCTCTGCTTCTTTCCATTTTTTCTTTCTTTATGTAACCGGGGGAAACCAAGAAAGGAGGAGGTTTGTTTTTTTGTTTTGTTTGTGAGAAAAAGGTTGTTGAATCTACTCTTAAGAATGTTTGAATTAAATCCTCTTGCCTGAGGAGGATATTTTTATCTTATATGATTGTTCTTTGAACAAGCAGTAAAAAAACAAAATGAAACGGAAGGCTCAATGCTTTCTTCCTGAAAAGAGGCTTCAGGGCTTTAGGCCAAAATGTGGCTTGAAGTGAATTTTAGAAGCAGCCGCAGCTGGCGGTCTCAGTTGTGAGGGGCCCCGCTGGTGACAGGCACATCCCCCAGGACAGGGGAAACACCCAGCCGAGCGCTCACTGGGCTGCCCGCTGCGCAGGGACCTGCGGGAGGAAGAGAGTGTCTGGATCGGAAAGGAAGGGCCGCCCCATGGGAAACGCGGGAGACCAAGCCAGGCAAGTGCAAATTTCAGCCCACTTTTCCTTCAGCTGCATGATTTCAGTTCCATCTTAAAGGGGTTTAGGGCCTGCCAGGCCTGACACCCTTTAGCTGACCCTGCCTCCCCCACTCTGTGGATGGCATCCACCTGATCTGGTTTCTGACCCTATGCTTTTGCCTTTGCCAGAAAGCCGCAGGAATGGAATCATGCGGTATGTAACTTCTGCAGTCTGGTTTCTTTCATTAGCACGATGCCTTCAAGATACAGCCATCTCGTTGTATATGAGTAGTCTTCCCCTTTTTGTTGCTGAGTCGTGTTCCATTGTATGAATGAATCACAGTTTGAATCTCCGTTTTCCAGGAGAGAGACATTTAGATTTCTTCAGTTTAGGGCAAATATAAATAAAGCTGCCCTTAAACATTCACATGCAGGTGTGAATGTGAACAGAAATTGAGGTTCCTTTTTTACTTTTTCCGCTTATGGACATCCAGCACTTTCAGCACCATGTTGAATATACTCTCCTTTCTGCATTGAATTGCATTTTCCCCTGTTTGAGAAATCAATCAACCATATATGTGTAGGTCTATTTGGGGTTTTCTATTCTATTCATTTTTTTCTGTCTGTCTAGCCTTTCTTTAATGCTACAACGGTTTGATTACTATTGCTTTTAAAGATTCTATTTATTTGTTTGTCAGAGAGAGAGAGCACACAAGCAGGGGGGGTGGGGGCAGAGGGAGAAGCAGGCTCCCCACTGAGTAAGGAGCCCGATGCGGGACTCGATCCCAGGACCCTGGGATCATGACCTGAGCCGAAGGCAGACGCTTAACCAACTGAGCCCCCCAGGTGTCCCATACTATTGCTTTTATAGGAAATCTTGAAATCAAGTAGTGCAAGTCCTCCAGTTTTGTTTTTTTACAAAATTCCTTGGTCTATTCCTTTTCTTTTCCATATAAAATTTAAAATCAGCTTGTTGATTTCTATAAAAACTTCTCAGAATTTAATTGGAATTGTATTGAATCTATATGTAGTCTGGGAAGAATTGACATCAAAATTATTGTCTTTCAATCCGTGATCATGGTATGTCTGATCATTTTAGATCTTTGATTTATTTCATCAGTGTTTGTATTTTTCATCACACATATCTGGCACTTAATTTCTAAGATTTATTCTTACATATCTCGTGTTTTTTCATGCTACTGCAAATGGCACTGTTTTTATTATATTTTGGTTTTCAATTGTTCATTGGTAGTTTATGGAAATATATATATTTTTAATACTGCTTTTGTGCTTTGTGACCTTACTAAGTTCTAATAGTTGTTTTTTTTATATATAGTAGATTCTTTTGGGTTATATATGTGGCCAAATCATAACTTCTATAAATAAGAAATTTTATTTTTTTCTGTCCAACCCATGCCTTTATTTCTTTTTCTTGCCTTCTTTCACTGGCTAGGGTCTCTAATATAATGTTTATCATTATTTATTACTAATTTATTCTTCATGAGTTTATCATATTGGTCCTCTTGGAAAAAGTTAGTCATTCATTCATTCACCAAACATTTCTCAAATATCAAGTGTCAGGTTTTCTACATGATGCTATGTGGGATACAAAGAAAAATAGCTTACCTCTAAAAAACTTAAGCTCATGTAGGAAACATAAGATATTTTCCCAAATGAGAATAACTCTAGGTAAAAAGTATGGGTCACGCCATAGTCCCTTGGGGTCAGCCCCGGGTGGGGTTGAGAAGGAGGCAGACAGTTTTCCTGTCCCTGCTCAGAGGTGTGCTCAGCTCCCTTCTGAGAGCTGTGCAGTGGATCAGAGATGGCCCCTGATTGGTTCCCAGTGTTGCAGGTTGGCTGACATACTAGCCCAAGAGATGGGGTAGGCTTAATAATGAATAAGGCTTGACCAGCCCTAAGGGAGGTAGAAATAGGCACCTGTTTGTTATGATTCTGGCTGGAAGGACAATTTCCAACAAATTGTACCTAAGAGAGGTGCTCAGTCAACACACTTTTCTTGCCTTCAAAAACTCAGAGACCCTCGAAGGAAGCTGAAGCAGGAAGAATGCCCTCCCAGCACCGCTCCTTCCAGACTTTGAAGGTTGGTCAGTCAGAAATATGGGATGGGCTTCACCTCGAAGAGAGGGAGAAATGTGAGGTGGGGGAGTGCAGTGGGAACGTAGGGACTAATGAGATGAGAGACTAATGAAAAGAGGAGTCACGTGCAGCTGTGTGCTGTGACTTGTAGTCCTCTTCTTCCCTGCGTGAATCTCAGTGTCAGGGTTGGAAGGAGATATCAGAATACATGGTTTCTGGAACTCAGAGAAGGGAGAGTTGAGTGGTATGGGAAGAGCAATCTTCTTGAGCAGAAAAATGGGTAAGATGTGCATATGCAGAAACAGAGGAGGACATTCTAGGCCAAGGACAGGGAAGAGGGACTAAGGATTACTAGGCAAGAACAGTAATACTTTGGACCCCATGCTCATGCTTTGTATCTCATGCATGGAATGGAGCAGCGAGGGGATTTATGGGAAGGAAGCTAGAAAGGGACTCTGGAGGCAGGTTGTATGCGGCCTTGAGTGCCAGCCTAATGGGTTGGAACTGAACTTGATAATCAGTGGGAGATGAGAAACGAATTTTGAGTAGGGAAGGATATGAGATCTGAGCTTTGAGGTAGTTGTTATGAAACGGTTCCACACATGGCCTCTCCAGCCGGGCTGCCTGGGTTCAAATCCTGGCCACCAGCTATGGAAAGAGCTACCTGTCCCTCTTGGTGCCTCAGTTTCCACACCTGTAAAATAGGAATAATCGTAGGTACTTGTCCAGACTGAATGAGCAGATACACGTGAAGCTCTTGGAATAGCGCGTGGCGTGTGAAAAAGTGCCGTAAGAGTGTTATCTTGTATTATGCTTATCAGCATTGTCATCGTCGTTATTTTAGGAACCTTAATTGGGAGGAAGGTGGGTGAATTTGAGCGGTTAAGTGACTGCATAGTGAAGCACACCAGCCTTGCAAGGCCTGACTTTAAAAGGCTGGATGTGCTGCCCCACCCCTACCATGGCACCTGTTCCAGGTTCTTCCCTCTTTCCCCACCCCTGCAGCTGAAACACAAATAGAAACCTTGCTCTTTTTTTCTCTTTAAAAGCTTTGACTTTCTGATCCTCACTTGGGTTAATCACACTCTGGTACCCTTTCACCAGAGTGTGTAATAGATGTGTGCACGCTTAGGGCTGCATTTCCTACAAGCAGATTTGGGGAGTAAATTTCAAGCGCCTCCCTCCCGAGCCAGCAGGCCTTCTGCGGGGGATGTGAATTTGATGTCTGGAGCCCACCATCGAGATGGTAATTACAAAGACTGCAGCAAATAGGAAAATATTTAGACAATAATGTTACATGAAACTAAACCTAAAATTGTGCATACATCACATAACTGTGTGAAAACATGGATACATATTGGCAAGGACTGTAAAGAAATGCAGACACATGACAACATTTGTGTTAAGTTGGAAAGAGCGTGAGCACATTAATTGCTTTTTCTTTAGTGTTTCTGCAATTGTTTTAGCAATATGCAAAAAAGTCAAAAAAAGAAAGGAGGGAGCACAAGTCCCGCCCCCCCCCCATGCCTAAGAGACCCTTACTGGAGAGCAATCATTGTTTAGCAGAGAACAGAGGCTATGGAAGGGTGGAGGGCATCAGTAGTTAGCAGGACCACGATCTCCAGAGCCAAGGTCTGTTCTGCCCCCTCTGGCCCCAGAATTCACCCATCTTCTCTACTTTTAGAAATTCCTAGACAGTGGCCCCCACACCCGCTCTTAGCAGCAGAGGGCCCCTCCCTTCTGTGCAGACAACACTCCCCAGGGACGAAGGCCCTTCCAGAGGGACACAGAATGAACATGTCGCATCCTTAGGCCATCACAGGGATGGTCTCAGTTAAACAGACATGATTCGGATTCCAGCTTTGTCAATATCATGTGCAAATGGTGTGACTTTAGCCTCTTTGAACCTCCCTTTTGCCATCTGTAAAATGGGATTAATAATATCTTTTGCAGTGGGCTGTTACTAGTCGGAAGAGCATGAATACAGTGCTTGGCACCCAGGAAATTGCTCAGTAAATAGTCGCTGTTGTTGTAGCTGCTGGGAGTGGGGGGTGGTAGGGGTTGTTATGACTCACGGTTAGTTTATTGGAGAGAACCATCATTCAATGGCTGGCTTGCCTGCCACTGCCTTTGGGAGGTCAGAGCCCATTCCTCTGCCAGGAGCTTCCTCTCTCTCCACTGGTCTTCTGGAACATTTGGTTTGCACCTATTTCCCAGCATCTGTGGCAGCAGTGTCATTTGTATGCCATAGCACTTCCCAGAGGTAGCAACATGGTGCCGAGTGGCCAGAACGAGGGAAAGGCCAGATCAGGGACTTCACGTTGAAGATCAGAAGTGCTACCCTAGTGAAGAAAGTGCATTCAGGGCACCTTCTAGTGTCAGTCTTGTGACTCGGGGTGCATTCGAGTCTAGAACAGGCAGTGAAGGGGAGTCGTTTGAAATGGGGAGGACCCTTCCACGTCCTTCAAGTCATCCTTCCTCCGTGGTCCCCAACTCCACCTATGGGAAGGTGGCTCCATCCATGTCTGTGTGATCAGAACGTGGCCCCGTGAACCCGCAACACTGCCCAGCCCTCCACAGCGGCTGGAACATCGCCACAGTCCTCTGACCTGCTCTCATCTTCGGCATCTGCCACCCTCTGAGACAGTGTTTGGAACATTGTAGGCACGTGGTACACATTTAATAATGGCTGAATTAATTAGTTCAGCCAGGCAAAGCGGGTCTGAAGAATTCACAGATTGAGGTCCCACAAGGATCTCATTTTCAGGTGCATTTTCCTCCGATGCTCTGCGACAACCGGGAGAAGTTCCCGGAGCTTCGGTTACATCTGCTGTGTCCTCAGCACTTGGAAATGTAATGCAGGGGATGCCCGTGGAGAATGATTTCTAAATGAGCTTCCTGCCTTAAGGCAAAGGTCGATTCGCCTGTGCAGTTAGAGGGGCCACCAGGTGAATGAAGCTGTTAGTGGGGAGGTAATGTGGATGAAAGGTCATTGGAGCTTGGCCTACTGCGGGCGCCTAATGGATGCTAAATAATTGAAAGAATAAAGTGAGAGATGGGTGGATGTTGCATTGATGAACCCGTGATGAACTAAGGGGGTCCTAGAACGTTTGCAAATTGGTCATTAATGTTTCATCAACAGTGTCTGCATCCTTTGTTAATTCTGGGTGGTAGCAGGAGTTTGCAATCACAGGGATGCGGCCCCATGAGAAACTGAAATAGAGCAATTGTGCCTGGCCTGCAATTCTACCCAATCATTTGGGTTTATTTCAAAGTAGTCTAATAGCTGGCAATGGCCTTCTGTCCCTTACTAATGGGCATAGAAGGGACTCGGGTGCTCTCACACTGTGACGTTTGGAGGGTGCTTACGGAGTTTAGAGCATTGCATCTTTATTGGGGTTTTGTTGTTGTTGTTGCTCTTTTGCTTTGCCTATTTTTGAAGTGAGGTTTGCTAAAGCAGAAACGACTGTTTATTCATGATGGGGAGGGGACAAGGAGATACAGGGAATAATAATTCTATTCATCTAGAAAGAATGCCTTCCTCAAAATGATTTTTGCTGTTGGCAAAACTGAGAACATACTCACATGATTCTCTCCCTGCAGTAAGTGACAGGGAAAACACATCGTGCGCCGTGGAGAGCTGTCACTGGCAGCGAGTCGGCGTAAATCATAAGGAGAGCCTCCGTTTGCATAGCTCACCGTACTTCGGGAGAACCCGGCTGGGGGAAGGAAAGGGAGGTGCATTTTACTAGATTGGTCAGGTCCAGTCATGAGCCACCTCCTGTGGCTGGGCTTTTCCAAGCAATAACCAGGTCCTTGCCCACCGTGAGCTCTACTCTCTGGTAAGATTTTCTGCTCTCTGCCACCGCCCTGTCCTCCGTCTAGGGACCCTGCCATGCTAAAAAGCTGTCCACCCTGAGGCCACCCGAAACCCTGCCTGAGCTCGCCAGTCCTTCTTTTGCTGACTTTCGAAGGGAGTCCCCGTTGTCTCCAGCCCTGGGCAGCATGCTTTTGACAGCGGCCCGCCCTGCAGCCTGTACCCAGGGAGCTGGTGGTAGGTTCCGATGGCCCTGAGCATCAGCAGAGCTCGCTCGTCCCGCAGATGGCATTGTTTCCATGTTACACAGCCTAACCAAAAAGGGCGCTTAAGGGAGGCAGGCATTTAGTCCGTCCCAGGCAGAATCCGTCTTCCGCTGCAGGAAGGAGCTAGGCCCCACGCAGCTGGTGCCTGGAGTCCGTTTAGAGCCTTTGTTGACTAGACACCCTCTCCAGGTAACTGAAATGAATAGCTGGTGCTCATGAATGATGTGGACCCAGAGCCCGTCAGCCTCTGGCAGTGCCCACTGTGGCCTGTCGAGTGTCCTGGGCCGTCCCCAGGCCAGAGCGGAGGGCTGGGCACCCTGAGCCTGGGTTGAGCCGAAGACCCAGCCTGGCCACGGGAGTCTCCGGCCTGCCCCCCGGGGCCAGGCACGGGCTGCACAGGGAGTGCGGGGGCTGAGGAGACGGAACCAGGAATATCGGAGAGACGGGGGCCAGGAAGCCACCGGTAGGCACACGGTCTTTGAACAGGGAAGGTTGTTCTGAAAAGGCACCAGCATCCGCCTGTATGTGTCTTTGAAAGGAGAGGTGTGTGCTCATTTTACTTTCCTCTTGCAGATGTTTAGGGTATGGCCCCGTGCTCTGCATTCCTCTGCATTCCGATTTCTGTTTCCGCCCTCAGCTTCTGTCTGTCTTTCCACCAGAGGGATGGGTATGTCAGTCGTTCACAGGGGCCTGCGCCCTTATCCTTTAAAGCACGAGCCGCCCTCACCTTGTTTTTGTTTTCTGTTTGCTTGTTTTTGAAGCACAGATTTTCAAGTATGAAATTACTCATCCTATCCCTCCACTTTACCCTCAGAAAACTTGCCTGTTTCCCAAGGGATTGACCTGAACCACCCTTTTTATTTTTAAAGATTTTATTTATTTATTTGACAGAGAGAGACAGCCAGCGAGAGAGGGAACACAGCAGGGGAGTGGGAGAGGAAGAAGCAGGCTCCCAGCCGAGGACCCTGATGTGGGGCTCGATCCCAGAATGCCGGGATCACGCCCTGAGCCGAAGGCAGACGCTTAATGACTGAGCCCCCCAGGCGCCCCTGACCTGAATCACTCTTAAGCAGGGTTTGTCAACGTTGGCACTGTTGACATTCTAGAACAGGATCATCCTTTGCTGTGGGGGCTGTCCTGTGCTTTGTGGGATATTGACAGCATCCCTGGCCTCTACCCACCATATGCCATGAGCAACGTGCCCCCCACACATACCAGTTGTGACAACCAAAAATGTCTCCAGACATTGCCAAATTTCCCCCGGTTAAGAACCAGTGCTCTACAGGAATTATGCCAAGGCAGCCCTCCCATTTTAAACATATGCCAGTCCACATGGTGGGCTGGCTTATTCTTAGTTATTAAACTCTGTTTATTATTTCTTCATTTATTCACCTGTCTGGTCACCCATTGATCCATCCATCTGTCCATCCAGCTAACCAGCCAACCATCCATCCATGGAATAATAGCACCTTTGGAGCTAGACATTCTTGAATTTAAGTTTTGGCTCTACTACTCACTAACTGTATAACCTTAGATTTAACTTCCCTGCACCTCACCCTCTTCATCTGTAGGAGAGGAGAAAACGGTGCCCAACTCATGAGATACAGAGCAGGACCGGGATTAGACTCGGCTTCGTGGAGATGATGATGTTTGGAGTTGGGTAAAGACAGATGGCGGAGATTTTGAGTGGAAGGCGAAGGCCAAAACCTAATGCGGAGGGACTGAATTGGGACATGTTTAGTGAGCACTGAGAGGAGGAGGTGTCCATCTGTGATTGCAGAATTGACTAGATTCAGGAGTGAGGCCAGAGAATGTGAGGAGTCTAAGATGATCCCAAGGCTTTGAGAGTATCCGGGTACCTTGGAGAATGATGGACTGTGATCAGAGTGATGGCACCCAGGGAAAAGAAAAGGCATGGGAGGCGAGGGGGGCTCAGTTCGGCAAGGCTGAGTCTGAGTGCCATGGACATGCAGTCAGCTAGAGGTGCTGAGTAGGTGTTGGGAAGCGTGGGCTTGCAGGAGACGTCAGCACCCAGGTTCTCTATATAGAGGTGATCATTTGAATCATGTGCTTGGACAAAGTAAAGAGCATAACCAGAGAAGAGAAAAGGGCCAAGGATAGGTCCTTTGGGAGCACCCTCATTAAGGTAAGGTGGTAATATGGGAGCAGATGAGGTTGTAAGAGAGAGCAAATCTAGAGCCCAAGAAGAAGAAGTCAGAAGCTTGCTAAGATTTCCAGGAGCACAAGGTCATGGGAGGCTGAGGGAAGTTTCAGAGAGGAAGATGGGGTTGACTGTGACATGCCCAAGAAGGTCCAGATGAGTAAAGATGGAGTAATAGAGCTCTGGTGGGTACTGAAGGTTACCAGAGACCTTTAAATATGTAGTTACAGGAAAATGGTGTTCGCGGAGCCCCCATACTTATGGATTAACGGTAGAGGGTATAATATTCCATTTCAAGACGTTGTTAAGCAAAGACGAGCACTGTAGGAGAATTTCCTTTAAAAAAATTTTTTTTGAGAGAAATATGAGCCTTTTTCAGGGAGAAAGAGAGATTGAAGATAGACAAGATGATTCATGAGGAAATAGCATGAAATCAAAGGCATTAAATGTTTGGGGAATGTTTGGAAAGAGGATATAGATGCTTCCATTTTTGAGACCACAGGGAAGGGAGACTGGAAAAGAGAGCACAGATCAGTCGGTCTTGAGGAAGGTAACTTCAGCTAACCCTAAGCCCAGATACAAAGAAGGAAGATTTACAGGGCCAAAGGGATCTTTGTCCGGCTAGAACTGTTTTCCTTGGATTTGTTTTCCCAAGAAATGTCATAGGGGAGTGATTCATTATCATCAGTTAATATGTCCAAGCATAAGGCCAGGAGAGAGAAATTAAGACTCCTTCTTAGAGCTCCTGTACATTTGACGAAGGTATCCTTCACAAAGGGCGGATTATACAAAGCGTTGGCAACCTTTCAGAAGTCATGAGCTAAGTCTTCACTTATTCACTCTTATTAAATGGTCCTCTCGTTAGTATAAGTTTACGTCCCCAAATCATCATGATTAGAAACTTTATCATGTGCTCATTATGTTGTAAGAGCTTCACATGGGTTAATTCAATGAGTCGCTCAGCCCCATACGGTACTTTGAAGACGAGGCACCTGAAGCACAGAAGGGTTAACTCACTGGCCGCATGTCACACAGCAACTAAGGGGCAGAGCTGGAGTCCAGACCCGAGTAGTCTGGCTCTACAAACGCTGGCTCCAAGACCACACGCTCATTGTCTAGAGGAAACACTGAGACCTGGATGGGAGTGTGACCATCACACCACCCAGGTGAACCCATGATCTTGGGAAATCCAGCTGATCTAAGAAGGTGACAGACCTTGGGCATTTAAGAGAATTAGGGTACTGGGTTGTTGTTGTTGTTGTTATTTATTTGTCAGAGAAAAAGAGCACAAGCAGGGGGAGCTGCAGGCAGAGGGAAAAGCGGGCTCCCCGCTGAGCAGGGAGCCCAACGCAGGGCTCCATCCCAGGACCCTGGGATCATGACCTGGGCCAAAGGCAGATGCTTAACCGACTGAGCCACACAGGCATCCCATGGTATTGGGGTTTTTAAAAAGGTATAAAGAAAAAAAATCATAAAAAAATAAAAAGGCTTGAGAAAGCCAGGAAATGAGATGGACCCTAGGGACCCCCATGCTGAGGTAAATATTTCTCTTCCCATTTTCCTTTCCTCCTTCTCCTCCTTCTCCTCCTTCCCCCTCCTTCTTTCCCTTTCTCTTCTTCTTCGTGGGTCCTCCTTTCTGTACAACCCACAAAACTGTCCCCTTTCTCTGCTGGGAGTCGGACCCCAGATCCTCAATACTCTGCTCCCCAAGTCCTCCCCAGTGCTGCCCCCTTGTGCACTCATGCCATGGGCTCCTGCCCTGTGTGAATAAAGAACCATGGGACCCACAGATGGGGCATTTTTCATGGGCAGGAGTGTGGTTTCTAATGAGCAGTTTTCCTCTGTCCTACCGTTTGATGTCCCTGCACATTCTTCTATGTCTGGTGTCCTGTCCTGGGGGCAGAAGCTGGGCTGTATTGTCTTCTGGAGCTCAAAGTCCCTTTGTAGTGAAATTCCATGCCAAGCCTATGGGGCTGTCACTTTGGGGCACACTAGTTGATCTCCATCTTCTCAGACATCCTTTCCCATTAAAAATTGAAGTGATCATAAAAATAGGGCCCCTTGGTCCTTCTTAGGTCCTCAACATTTGTTAGCCACAGCTGGGAACCCTTTTCTTCTCGGCCTGTGTCGTCTGGACTGCACTGTGGCCCTGCCATATCAGACCCTCATGTGGCCCATGCAAGCAGAACCTGTCTCCCCACATTCTCTGCCTCCTCTTCTACTGTCCTCCTGTGGGGTCCTGCTGACCCCATTGCTGCGACAGGCTCGCAGAGCTGCCCCTGGCCCCCTGTGTCCAGTTTTGCATTGCTTCCTAATGTGCATCCTTGCTCATTGGATCAGAAACCACTTAAATAATACAGCAAACATCGCTCAGCACCAATCACGTCCCAGCCACTGTGCTTGGGGACGCAAAAGTGAATGAGCGGTCCTTAAAAGTAGACAGACCACTAGTGACACAAGACACGAGTATAATGAGAGGTGCATATGGGGTGCTATAGTGATAGAGCATGTGAGCCCCCCCTGGAGGGCAGGGACCACCTGGCCTTCAGCCCCCTAGGGGTTCATGCCGGGAACAGCGTGCTGGTGTGCCTGGCACACAGCAGTACTCCACACACGTTAGCGGTCACTACTCTTATCCATTCCCTTCCAGCCCATTTCCCCAAGTTCCAGTATCGAGCCACACATAGGGTATTCAGAAATGGTTCTTAATTACAATGAAACAAATGAAGAGGTGAGTGTTGGGTCCGTCAGGAGGGAATTAGAGGCGCTGGAGAGGAGACAGATGTTATTAGTGGTGCAGTTAAGGAGGGGAGAGTCTGGGAGGAAGAGACTGGGTCCCGTGGGTGCATCAAGACTTTCCTCCCGGGGGCGCCTGGGTGGCACAGCGGTTAAGCGTCTGCCTTCGGCTCAGGGCGTGGTCCCAGCGTTGTGGGATCGAGCCCCACATCGGGCTCCTCCGCTATGAGCCTGCTTCTTCCTCTCCCACTCCCCCTGCTTGTGTTCCCTCTCTTGCTGGCTGTCTCTATCTCTGTCAAATAAATAAATAAAATCTTAAAAAAAAAAAAAAAAGACTTTCCTCCTGGATCGGCTTTGCTCCTCAGTCCTGGTCACTAGTCCCCTGAGGGCCCCTAGTGAGTCTCCTCATTGTTTCCCCCCTTTTTTCCCTCTAGAAATAGGACCTTTTCGTACACATAACTTTCAAAAAACAAAACAAAAGTCAGGAATACTTCAGAGCCTATTCCTCTGTTCACTGTTCTTTCAATTCACATCACTTTTGCAATCATTTATCGACTTCTTCCTGTGAGCCAGATACCATGTGAGGCCCTCAAATACAGCCGTGGACCAGACGGTCCTTTCCCTCCCTCTCAGAGCTCAATCGGTCCAGCGGGACAGACCACGGATGCCACAGGGTCCGGGCTGCCCCCCCCCACCCCGAGTTACCTACCACCTCTAACAATAGGACAGGTAAAGGGAAGGGTCTCGCTCACATTCCCTTTTCCCAGGATGAGGTTTTGTGTGATTTTAACTTATTTGCAGACAATTAACCCTGGGGTCAAAAAAGCACACCCTTGTGCCTCTGCGGAGATTGAAAGCAGATTTGTGAAGAGAAGCAATTGCTGTATAGAATTAAAAGCTTCTTGATGAATAATGCTGTGTTACACAGGGAGGAAATTACAGTAGCACTTTCTGCTATGTAATTAAAAAACCAAAAAAGCAAAGATGAATGAAATACCCACAAGTGAAAATGGGATTTGGTTTTCAACAGAGGAAATTGAAGCTGTGTCAGTCACATGGTTTTCATTTCCCAGTCTAAGTGAAGTGTGTCCTGAATCATTTCAAATTATAGCAGGGAATCTCATGGCACATTTTCTTTAACCTTTATAATACGATGGTCTAAAAAAGGAGATTTTTACTCTAAAAAGGTGGCTTTTTTTCCCCCCATCCTAACCACTGACTCTCTTTCTAAAATATCAAAAGCATTTCATAGACCCAGTTGGGGTCATGATCCATTTTATTTCTCTTTCTCCCCACTGCCACACCCTGATTTTCATAGTCACGCTGATTCTCCCATTTTTAATCTAACCAGCCTTGCTCAAGAACATATAAGATCAGTAGCCCAGACATGGGCTTGGGTCCACACTGTACTCTTCGATGTGATTTTTTTTCCCTCAGTGTTGTGTAATCATGCCTGAGAGACCATAGCTGCTACACATTGATAGGCCCCCAGAGCAGAGGGGACCACTGGTTCCGAAGTAGAGAGACCCGGGTTCTACTCCCAGCCTAGTTATTTGCGATGTAACCTGTGAAATCAGTACCCTTTCTGGGCTTCATTTTCTACATGTATAGAATAGGGATTGTAATAGCCTCTTCATTAGAGTTGTAAGAAGTAAGTGAGTTGATAGAAAAAGGAATGTCTGGTCCAGAAGAAAACCAGCTATTATTATCGTTGGTATTATTGGAAATAACCATGGGATTCAAGAGTGGAAAACTGATGTTATAGCTAAGGGATTTGGGATTACCAGCACCGGTTGTGGACAGTGGCCACAGGTTCCAGTAGCAGATGTAAACATTGTGAGCAATGGAGAATATAGTCTGACAGATTCTTCTTGGAATTCTGGAAAGCTGGGCTGGAGCAGGAGGCCTGTCCTAGAGGCCTCAGAGACCTCTTTCACCCTCCACGCCCCAGTCCTCAGAGTTGTACCACTGGGGACAAGGGAGTAAGGTCCTGAATACACGTTCTCCTGAGAAAAGAAGACATGGCTGGCTCTCCTCCCAGGCAGGACAAAAGAGCTGGTCTTCTTTAGGACTCTAAGTACATGGAATTAAGGAGTAGGCCTTGGGACTCTGATCTTTGCACTGTGAGAAAAAACAAGGAGAGCATCAGGGAGAGCCATGACTCTGTGGGCGCCATTCTCACACTCTGCAGTCTCACACTCAGGCTGGGTCCTGGAATTTGACCCATCAGATAGGGGTCCCTCCCCTTAGAGTGAGAGCAAAGAGATGACAGTGATGATGCTGATGACAACGATGACAACGTCATCACATTGTAAGACATGGCACTTAATATGGCTGGATAATACTTTAAATGCTTTATATAAATTATCTTATTTAATCTTCATAATAACCCCTTGATATACGTATTGATGTTATGCTCACCTTCTATGTGAGGATACATAATTAGAGCCTAGAGTTCCTCTATGAATAAAAAGGATGGATGGATGGATGGATGGATAGATAGGATACTGTATCTTTCTATAGATAATTCTTCTCATCCTCTTCTTCACAACTGTTGGCCTCTAAAATGACCATCACAATAAAATAAACAGCCTTGCAGAAGATTAAGCCCAGACGTGTCTCCTGCTTATTTCACAAGTTATATTAAAATGCAAAAAAAAGATTATTAGTTATTAGTTTTAAAACAAAAGCTAGAAACATATATTCAGTTTAGCCTCAAGGGATTTTTTTAAAACTATTTGTACCCCTTGCTATTCACTATAGAATTGTTATCTCTCCATGAAAGACTCAGAGAGGTTAAATAACTTACTCAAGGTCACTGAGCTAATAAGTAGCAGAACTGTAATCTGCTTCCCGGTTCTCTGATTCTGTCAACTGCCATTTCCATGTCTTCCTCCCATTACCCTATACTTTATGTGGGTAGCTCGCCAGATCACATCAGGGGGCCGAACCAAGGAAAATGTAGGGAGTTTAGTGATTAAATGAATGGGTCTTTGAAGGAAGAAAGCTCCTGGCCCAAATTGTGGTTCCTCACTTCATGCTCTCTAGTTACTTACCCTCTCTGGGCCTCCATTTCTCCTGGGGTCGTTGTGAGGATTAGATGAAATAATGATATAAAGCATCAGTGCCTAGGTGATAACTGTGGTTATAATTAATAGTGAGTCATATGCCCTTGGCTATGTTCTCTCAGGAATTCCTTGCCTCCTAGTAGAGCAGTGCCAAGTCTAAAAGGCCATTGGAAACCTCTGAATATTGTTACTGTTAATGACCCTAATCAGTAAAGATAATGTCTTAAACCTCCAAATTCACTCTTTGGCAAGTTGAGTCTACCCCCTGCCTGTCAAACACACCCTGTGGTACTGGCCTTGTCTGTGACACCATGCCCATGTTGACCTTCCAAACACTATAAGGAAGGCTGGGTGTCACAATGGCCATTGATGTTCCCCTTCTAGGAAGCTGTTCTCAAGATGACTGCAAAACTTGTTTGAACCATTCAGAAGAGGGATGGTTAGTAGATTCGTTATCTATTGCTTCATAATGAATTACCCCCAAAACAATATGGCTACACACAACAGACGTTTCATTCTCGCACAGCTTTTGTGGCCAGCAGTTGGAGAGTGAGTGTCTTGATGGGGTGATACTGGCTCTGGGTCTGTCATAAGATTGTAGTCAAGATGTCGGGCTGGTGGGGGGTGGGGTAGCAGGGGAGGCTGTATCATTTGACAGCTTGATTGGGGCTCACTGTCGTGGCTGTGCCAGGAGACCTGGTTCCTCCCTGGCCATTGGTCAGAAGTCATAGCTCTTTGCCAAGTGGCCTTTTCCACAGGGCAGCATGGCAGCCGGCTTCCATGAGCAAGTGACCAGAGAGAGCAAGGCAGGAGTCGTGATGTGTTTCATAGCCTACTCTTGGAAGTAACACATCATCACTTCTGCCATGGTGTATGGCCACACAGATCACCCCTGGTCCAACTGGAGGGGACCACACAGGGCGTGAATGCCAGTTGATGGGGATCACTAGGGGCCCCTCAGAGGCTGGCTACCACAGGTGGTACATTCACATCTCTGGACAACTGAGAGAATTGTGATCTTTACAACCATTGCCTCTAAAAAAACCAACCTAATGGGGTAAGCAGCCTTTCAGAGGAAATCTCAGTCCACATATTCCAAGGCACATCAGCCGATTATTTTGTGGATTATAATAAAATGTGAAAAGTCCAATGACCATGTTAGTTTTGAAACAAAAGTGAAAAATATATTTCCAGTTTAACCTCAAGGGATTTCTTTTTTAACTCTAAGTACCCTTGGCTATTTATTATAGAGGTGGCCACAGAACTTTAAATATAGACGAGCATAAATTCAACTCTTACAAATTCAAAAACATCAGAAATGCTAGAACACTTCTTTCTCAATCCAGAGGGGAGAGTTTTCTAATACATAGCAAACCAATTGACTGCTTCAGCATCTGTGATATGGAATACTTTGCATTCCCTCTGACTCATCTCTTTTCTGTCCCTATAATTCCTTTTCGTACCTGAGGCTCCCTCCACCCTAAGCCAGATTATTTTGAGTGAGGACATTGATTTACACTTACTCTACTTTCACTTTGCCCTGTGAACTCACATAAGGAAATGAAATTAAAATTCATAGGTCCCATACATGAGGAACACAGTCAAGCTCACAAGAAGGAAGATCACACGGTTAGTTCTTAGAAAGGTAAAGTTGAACTGGGTATTTACCCCAAAGATGCAGATGTAGTGAAAAGAAGGGCCATATGCACCCCAGTGTTCATACCAGCAATGTCCACGATAGCCAAACTGTGGAAGGAACCAAGATGCCCTTCAACAGACGAATGGATAAAGATGTGGCCCATACATACAATGGAATATTACTCAGCCATCAGAAAGGGTGATTACCCAACATTTGCATCAACATGGACAGAACTGGAGGAGATTATGCTAAGTGAAATAAGTCAAGCAGAGAAAGACAATTATCATATGGTTTCACTCATTTGTGGAACATAAGGGATAGCATGGAGAACATCAGGAGAAGGGAGGGAAAACTGAAGGGGGGGGAATCAGAGGGAGAGATGAACCAAGAGAGACTATGAACTCCAGGAAACAATCTGAGGGTTTTAGGGGTGGGGGGTGGGAGTTGGGATACTTCGGTGATGGGTATTAAGGAGGGCACATATTGCATGGA
The DNA here is from genome assembly GCF_017311325.1 of Ursus maritimus. Classification (NCBI taxonomy): domain Eukaryota; kingdom Metazoa; phylum Chordata; class Mammalia; order Carnivora; family Ursidae; genus Ursus; species Ursus maritimus. Next base: position 17,361,861 of record NW_024425564.1, read on the forward strand.
GCACTGGGTGTTATACGCAAATAATGAGTCACGGAACACTACATCAAAAACTAAGGATGTACTGTATGGTGACTAACATAACATAATAATAATTAAAAAAAAAAAAAGGTAAAGTTGAGCAACCAAAACCTCACATATGTATACTCAAAACCACTTACAGGGATCCTTAAAGGCGGGGGGAGGGGGGACCAGAAGGCCCTTCAGAAGAGGATCCTATAGGAAGGCAGTCTAGCCCCTCCTCCCCGTCTGGGGTAGTGTGGGCGGCAGATGGTATGGGTTGGCTGACCTATCCTCATCCGTGACTCTCTTATCTTGGGCTTAGAGGTGGCTGTGCAACCCACGTTTGGCCAAAGAATAGGCAGAAGTTTCTGGATGAGGTGTCCCGAAAGGCTTTGTGCCTAGGACAGCCTTGTGGCCATTTACCATGCGGCCCTTCTCCCGTCTATCTATCTGCAGTGGCGATGGAGCACCCATCTTGGAACCTTTAGGGAACGCACATGAAGACAGCAGCCCGCTTGCTAAGGAGGATGGAACAGAAAGAAGAGGTTGGATTCCTCGTGCCGTCACTGACAGCCGCTCTGGTCCGCACACCTCCAGAAGTGATTTTACTGTGTTTCGGCCGGTTCGGTCTTTTTTGTTCGTGCAGCTAAACTCCTCAGAACTGACACACAGTGTGGCTCAGAGCTCTGAAGATATAGAAGATGTCGTTCTGTTGCACACTCAAAGGAGACAGAGTCCTAGAGGAAACATGAATAGAACAGGAGCCTTGAATGTACATCCCCACAGTCTAAAGAGAGGTCAATGAATGAGTGATTCAGGAAGTGTCCAGGAATGAGTGACACAAATGGAATGCATCATTCTCACTTAGAAGTAAAATGGCAAGGTCAGCAGAGTTTTTCCTGTTTACCAGATACAAAGTTATCTACATCATTATAAGGACTGTTTTTATTGCCAGAAACATCTAACTTTTATAAAAGCTTAAAGTAATTTTTTATCATTATTTCTGCAAAATGTTTTTATTAAAGGAAACACCATATGGTAACAGCAAGAAGAGTTAGTTACAAGTCACGAAGCTAGTCACAGATTTCTTTCCAACAGTTAAATTCGAAATACTTATCACAGACCCTACATTTAGAAAAAAAAAAAAATTGCAAGTTTCAAGACTCCTAAAAGTATAAAACTTTCATCAAAGGGTTGTGCATTTATTTCATGTTGTTGTTGTTCTTGTTTTGTTGTTGTTGTTGTTGTATAGGATACAAAATCCAGTCTGGTAAGACCTAGGGTTGTATTCAGGATATTTACCCACCCATGTACAGCCTGAGCCCTGGCAGAACAGACATCCTCCCAGCTGCAGGTGCAAAGTCTCAGGACGTCAGCCCTTGGGAAACCTGGGGGTGGGGGGGACATTGTGTGTGTGTGTGTGTGTGTGTGTGTGTGTGTGTGTGTGTGGTGCTGAAACATATTCCATCATACAGACCCTATTTGGTGATCATCAATGGTGATCTAGCCACCATTGAATTGGCAGAATGCTAACAGCGAGTTGGATCATGTCGGTTCTTTCTCTGCAGTGGTTTAGTTTGGTTTTTAAAATATGCCAATGTCTTGATTTTAGAGACAGTGAAAGATGGCCTCCCTCGACCCCACCCAAAAACAGCAACAACGACAAAACAAGAATCCTGACCTCTAGCTCGGTAATTTCCAACTTTGAAAAAGAGGACACCATCCTGTTACTTGAACGATAATTGTGTGATAAGTCCCGCAAAGCAAACCATGGGTCGGTCGTGTGTGCGCACACGGGCGCACAGCTCTGCGTCAGTGTACCGTGTGTGCGGATGTGCGTGACCACCACTGCCGTCTGTACAGAACGACTCCGTTGTGAAAAGATCTCCCTTGTCCTCCCTTTGAGTGTCTTCCTCCTCCTCCTCCCACTCCTAGCTGCTAAGCAGCCACTAATCTGTTTTCCATCTTTATAATGTTGTCATTTGAAGAATGTCACATAAATGGAATCATGGAGTGTGTGACCTTCTGAGACTGCTTGTCTCACTCAGCCTAACGCCCTTGAGATCCATACAAGGTGTTGCATGTATCAAGAAAACAGGAATCCTAACTTCTAACTCAGCCATTTCCAACTTTGGCCAAGTCGGGGCTGTGGCCCGTTGTTTGACCCATCCTTCCCTGGGAGGCAATAATTAAAACCAACGCAGTGGGTTGTTTTTTGCATTTAGAGCAAAGTAAAAATTGCTTAGCAGGAGGAACTGTAGCCTCGGGCCGTTAGGGTCCCTGAAACCCTGTGTGTGGGGGGGTGGATTAACTCAGTGTAAAGCATCTGCAAGACGGACACGTGCTTCCCCGGCTAATATTGACCACTTGGTTTCTCATGGTGGAATTCTGGAATATTGGTGAAAAACCATCCCCCTTCTAGCGCTCCTTCTATAATCCTTGTCCAGGAGGGCTCCCCATGCTGCCACATATTCACATGACATTTTAAGAGCCAAGGAAAGGAGGGGAGCTTCATCTCAACCGAGATCTCCCAGTCCTTGAAGCCTCTGGAGTAAATCCTAGCCACTCTGCGAAATGCATCCCCTACAGTATTTTATTCAGTCCTTTCAGCAGCTCTACAAGATAGATGCTGTTAATGACCCCATTTCCCAGATGAAGCCATTGAGGCCTAGAAAATTAAAACACGCAGGACTGGAACCTGGGTTTAAAGGGCCCCAGACTCCTTGCTTTGAACCACCAAATTGTTGTAGCCCAGAGGTGAGAGCAGGCCAAAGAGCCCATGTACACTGGTGTCTGCCCGCTGCGGACGGGGAGAGAACGTGTACCTGTTGGCGCTCGAAGCCTTGGCATCTGCCCTTCAACACCCCTTCATCCAAGCTGTGGTGAGACATGCATGTGAGTGTGTGAGCAGTTCATTAAATGGAAACCAAGGACCGAGGGAGCTCACAGTGTGGGGGCCTGACTTGGGGGTTTTAAAACAGCTGGGACCTTTGAGGCCTCTTTAGTTTTTCCCAATGAAGTAGGTCAGGGATGGAGATTTCTTCAGTCTGTAGAAGCAGAAACCTGTGCCAGGCTTTTTAATTTCGAATCAAAACTGAGTACCAAATGAGTCGATGTATACCTTTAAAAAGTAGTGCCTAACAGTATGAAGCAAAGCATTAAGGAAAAAAAAATTTGTAACCCCTCTCCTCTACTCTCTGTCACTTACTTTTTTGATAAAGCAAAATCCTTTGGCTTTGTTTAAGCAACGGCATTAAGGATATTCACAGACCCCCGCCCAGTATTGACCCCACTCTTGCAGATGCTGTTCCTCGTATCTTCACGCTCACCTGCCACAAGAAAGTGCCGCATGGCCATGCCTCACCTGGGCAGAGAGAAACCCTCGTGGAGGCTTGCCTTTTATCCCCACTAAGCACACAGACGTGTGATGTGGGAAATGAGAGCACGGGGGACAACGGGCTGGTCTCTAACCTGTGGGGAGTAGCCCTCCTGGAGACCAGCGCTCCGGGACGTGTTGCCTGAGCCACCGTTGAGTTGACACCCTGCAGCTGATGTCACCAGTGCCCCAGCTCACTCCCGCATGTGACCTCCGACCATCGGCTTGCAACCACCATAGCTATACGTGGACAGCCAGCCAGCCCGCCCCACAGAATGGCTTCTGGCTTGGCCCCATGAGGGACTTCTCTTTAGTGATAGGTGCCTCCATGTTCAACAGGCTCCTGGATGTTCCTCAATACCTATGTCTGAACTCGGCCTTGGCCTCCATGCTTTTATTCTGCTTGTGACAGAAAGTTTCAGTGTAGGTAGGGTTGGCCTGGGGAAAGACAGGCTTGACTCTGCCCATTCTAAGATTAATGAGTATCTTGGAGCCAGCTTTTTTTCCCAAAGTCTACTTGAAATTCCAGGTTTGCTTGCTCCCAAATCTTCATTTATTATTTGTGAGCAAGCTGCTCCCAGTGCAGGGGGCACCTGGGGCGCTTGCTGGTGCCTCACTCTTTGCTGATCCAAATTGGGGTACAAGCTTTCACCCTCCCACAACGTTGCTTTTCACCGTCACCCCGTCTCTTATTTGGCCTTCCTTCCTGCATTGTTTCTCTTCCCAGATTTCTTATCCCTTTGATTCCAAACATAGTTTCCTCAGAAGAACCAAGTCCGTTAGTCTGAGGGATAAGGATGGGGGAAGGATGACAATTCTGAGGAACTCTAGTAGGTTGTTTTTTATTAAGCATATTTTATATTTTCCTATTATCTATGTAGTCTTCTAAGCATTAACTTCAATGAGAACTTCACTATGGAAAACCTTTAGAGGGGTTAGAGACTTTGTGCAGTTTCCTCTTACTTTCTCATCTGGCAGAATGTTTCTTTTGTTTTGTTTGGTGGCTTGTTTGGTTGGTTGCTTGCTTTTTCTTACCCTCCCTTGGCCCTCACCACCACCTCCCCTTCTGTACTAGCCTCGTGCTTTCCTGAGTGTCTGCAAAGAAAAGGATATGTTTGCAGGTATTAAAAATAAGGAAAGGGAATCTGGTAATAGTGTTCCAAACAGGTAAACTTCCTATCACATAAGGGTTTCTTTAAATAGACACACACACACACACACACACACACACACACACACACACACAAAGTCGCACATAGTCTTTGGAGGAATTGGCTGTAGGTGGAAAAAAGCAGAAGTCCACAGCCCTGCTGAGAAGTGGGGTCCCAGTACTCCCGAGAGGAACTGTGCTTTTGCCTGATGGCTGATGAGTCGTGTACAGGTGTGTAAGTGTTTGTGTGGGGGTGGGGCTGGGGGCGTGATTATGGAGCAAGAGAAGGATATATATCCCAAGATCAATAACATTATCAATGTCCTGCCTTGTAGGGTTCTGTCTAGTTATTTGAGCTTTGAGGATTCTCCTGGCTATAATCCAGCCTTCTTGAAAACCTTGAGAAAAGTCCTTTAGTGATTCCAGTGTCTTATTAAGTGGTACCTTGCAACCCCTTTTGAAACTTCTGGTTTTCCCATCTCTAAAATTCCCTTCATGAGACAGTCTTAGATTGGTGACTTTCATTCCTCATACTGATCTGTCATGCTGGAAACCACAGAGCCTTCCTTTTGTCCATCCGGCCCTAAGACTGAAATCCACAGCAATGGTCCCTGTTGTGGGGACTTCGACCATAAGCATCTGGGCAACAGATGAGGCCAAGATCGTACGTTACCTTTCTTACAGTGACTGGGAGGCTACAGTGTTCGTATTGATTTACAGAAGCACCTGATCAATGCCCCTAGTTTTGTTGTCTCTTTGCAACTGTACAAAACAGCTTGATTATTAGAAGGTGAAAGCCTTGCTCCCTAATAACCTTATGAAAGTTTCATGGTAGCATTTCATCAGTAACAAGCCTGGCTCAGAACAAAACTGTGTTTTTCATGCTATTGTTGAAGGCTCTCGTGCGCGCTGAAATTGTTTTCTTGTTTCTTGTGGCTTCATAAGGGAGATCATTGTGGGTAGATACCGTGCTCTGGGGGAGTTGGAAGAGAGGATGGATGGGGGCTGGGAAAGCATATTCATGGAAACATGCTGAGTTTAATGGTAGCTGTTTCACTCTCCTTGGAGAAAGTAAAAAACAAATGTGTTATGTCAATAGGCATTTAATAAATGTCTTATTTACACAACTACCATAATAATAGTTTCTATTCATTGAGGGCTAATTACATGCTAGGAACATTTTCAGTATGTGTAACGCTCACTGTGCATTTCTCAACATCTTTCTACCCCTACAGATTATGTGGCAGCCCTACAGTTTGGAACATTGACCCCACACACACACCCCGTCCCCTCCCCAGCTCCAAGGCAGTCCCCTAACTAATCTCAGGTAATGACGGTCATTCCATTTCTTCCACCTAGTTCTAAGCCAATCAGTGCATGGTGCTTCCTCCGTGACAGGGATTAGCCTAGGAATGGGCCCTAACTCAACCGGAACCAGTAATTTGTGAGGGAAAGGGGAGATACCTGACGACTTCTAGAAGCATTTCCTCACACTTGAGAGAGAACCTCCAGGAGAATGTTTTCCTGTGTGGGTAAGAAGCCCGGACCCTGTCGGCTTAAGTCTGGGGATGAAGCTGGCATATGTGGGAGAGCACAGCTGGGGAAAAGGCAGAGAAACCAAACCAAAGTCATGGCCATAAGACAGTCCTCTCACCTGCCCTACTCTTAACAAAACAAATTTGGTCCAACACATTTCTGCATTCTTCAAACCTATTTGAATTGGGAGTTCTGTTACCCACAGCCATCGGCATCCAAACTGAATCAGTATATTCACAGATGACCCATTACAGCTATTTTCTGAGATAGGTACTGTGATGGTCTCTGTTTAAAGAAGAGGAAGCAGAGGCTTTGGGGAGCAGCTTCCCCAGGTCTCAGTGCTTCAGTGCAGACCTCCTTCTTTCTGATTCCTAAGCTTGCGCTCTCCTATCCATTCATCTCCTATCCATTCTCCATTCATTCCCATATCCTGGCCAGTTTTTCATAAGGAAGAGGGGTGGGCAGGAGGAAGCTCACCATTTCTTTGTTTTAGAACCAATGTAAATAAAGTCCAGAGCATAGGGCAAGTGCTCCATGACTTCTGCAGTACACCTTGGGGCTCAGAAGCTGTCCTGCAGTCAAGCACGGAAAGTACCATAGGCCATAGCCTAGAAACTTCCGGTAGGCAGCACGTTAAACTCCTTCACCTTTTTATTGGCAAATACAACACACATGCAGAAAAGTGCAATAAAACATAAATATACGATGTGATGAACAACTGTAAAGAAAATACCCCCTTCAAGGTCTAGTTGGTGGAAAAGGAAATAGTGATGATCTCCTCGGGTCGTTCTCCCCAGCCCGGTCACATCATTAACTTCATCTGTAGCACTTGGCACTCTTTAGGAAAAGAAATGGTGTTTATGCCATAACCTATAATGTTTATGCCAGAATTAACATCTACAGATATATCCACAAAATGGTTTAATGGCTCCTAGAAAAGAGCCATTAAAAAAAAAAAAAAAAGTGAGTCTCTGAATAAGGACAAGAACAGCAATGAAGTTATTATTAGCCCCGTTCTACTTTCTGGCTCTTTGTAGCACCAAATTCTCAGGGGAAAATGGCCTCTCAAGAGATTTCCTGGAAACCCAGAGTATGGAGTAGTGGCCAGGGCTCTCGGGAAGAGGGGACAACTGCCCCCCACGGCCTCACGCGTAGCTTTTCTCCTGTTGGTGAGGAACGAGTCTTTCGTTTGAGAGCCAGGGCACACTCATATTTGTGGTGGGCAGTCTTAAGTAGGCACACTTCATTGTGTGTGCCTGTGGTTTAATGATCTTTTTAGTTTTCAGCAGATATCCCGCATAGATAAATACCAATTTCTGTTTGTGTGTTATCTCTTGTAATTGATTCTTTATTAGCTCTTTTCAAAGACAGTAGAATAAAAAGGTCTGTTTGAGGGAAGCACAAGATGTCCTTGCTGCAAATGAAAGAATAAATAAATCAATGGGCCTTAACAACCACCTTTTATCCCAAAGTGAGCCCCCTGTGACCCTGTATGGTACAGAGTCAGAGGAGAGCACTAAGAAAAGCTCACCACTGAAAGGAACCCCAAAAGCCTGTGATGTGGAGCCAGGCCCCCAACTGGCATGCCCTGTAATTATCAGATGGATTAATCAGGACATTCCTCTCCAATTCATATTTTCACCCTTATTTAGAGTCTTCAATTAAAAAGACAAAATAATATCTTCCAGCCTTGATAACTCCTTTCATTATTTTAATTACTAAAGCAATCTGTTTGATACCATACCTTCCCAGGCAGCCAGCAGATAATTACCTTTGTACACTGCTGAGACCAGCCCAAAGCTGGGCAGGCTTTCTTCTAGAAGTCAAAGCCTACCCTAGTGAACAAAGACAGTGGTCCTTAGATGGTGTGTAGAAGAGGAAATACACACACACGCACACACACACACACACAGTTTGGCTTCCATACCATTGGTATCTGATTTGTGTGTTGACAGTGGCAGGTTCTTGTCTGGTTGCCGTATATTCATTTGCACTTTGAGTGTAATCCAGACAGTGGCTTCCTGGGCCGCCTGTCATTGAGCTGCTGCCATTCCAAGTCCCCCCCCCCCCCCAAGTAGGATGACAGAGACTCTTAGTTTTTTCAAACCCAAGTTCTTTGCAGACAGCACCTACTTCAGGCCTGGAGCTTCAGTGAATAGTGGGCCAGACTCCAGGCAGCAGCCAGATTTGGCGGGGGGACCAGGGGCTTGGTCAGGAGAAGCTGGGGTGTGGAGGGGGAAAGGGACATGCTTTTTTAGGACAGGGTCCTGTCTTACTCATCCTCGTCCCTGCAGTGCCTGAAACGGTGCATATCACGTGACAGCAGTCACTATCTGTTAATATGTATTGAGCCCCTGATATTTGCCAGGGTCGGAGACTGCAGCGGTGAACAAAATTGAGGAGAAAGCCCTGTCCACAGTTCATATTCTGTGGGGACAGATAATAAAATAAGTGAGTAACATATGTAGTATTTTATAGATTGTGGCAAGTGCTGTGGATAGAAAGCAGGGACTTGAGCTAGACTCTAAGGCAGGTGCATGCCTCAAGTTTGAGGAATAGACGGTGCGGCGGACACCAACCAAGAGAGGCCATGGCAGTTAAATGGGGAGAGTGACGGGCACTGTAGGAGATAAAATCAGAAATAGCAGTGGGGGCCAGGTTACACAGGGTCTTGGGGGCCATGGAAAGGACAACTGCTTTAACTCTGAATGTAGTAAGAGGATTTTAGAAGGTTTTGAGCAGAGATGGCTTGATGTGACTTAATGTTTTAACAGCATGATTTTGGCTGCTCTAAGGAGGCAAGGGGAGAAGCGGGGAGACCAGTTAGACTATTGGAATACTTCAGACAAGAGAGGCTGCTGATTTGGATGGTGGTGGTGGAGGTGGTGGAAAGTGGTCAGCTCTGGATACGCTTTGAAGATCCAGCCTGTAGGATTTGCTTATGGGTTCTCAGGAGGTTGGAAGTATGTAACATACGGTCATGTCTGCCATGTTCTCTTGGTCACACAGGTGTGTGTGGAGTACGTATGCCCTGATGTGAGAGGGAGTTACACGGGGATGTGAGTACAGGTGGCAGGGATCGCTGGGGACGGTCTTCTAGACTGCGTTCCACAACGTGGGAAGGTGAAATAAATGCTAGAGAGGCAACCACCAGTGTCCCCTGTGATGAGGCTCGGAGGACTTAAGTCACTTGCCAAAAACGCGCACGTGGTCTTAAGAGTCAGACTATCAGCCTTCACTTTGTTGCTAAATCACCTTCTTATTGATTACTGAGATATATTGAGTTATCAGCCCATTTTAGATTACTAAGATGCATCTTTTTCTCAATTATTGAATTTCGAGATGGATTGTTCTTAAAATCTATAGCTACACCTTCCATTTTCTCCGATTCCAAGCCCATCCCCTTCTTTACTATTCTGGGCTTTATCCTGGACTGTTTCTTAAGATCAAGAGTTTATCTGAAATGACTTCAACAAATAGTTTCATTCAAAATCTGCCCCCTAAGCCAGTTCCATCCTCTCAAGAAAACTCCCACTGTGACCCCTCTCTCCCTCCCCCCTCTCCAGCCTCTACCCACCCCTGCCTCTGTCTTCCCAGCATGGGCGCCAGAATCCATGCCTCCCAGAGCTTTGCCTTCTCCCCCCAAACCTTTCCCATGGCGTTCTGGAGCTTCTTTTCTCACAGCTAACCAAGGGAGAAAGCGACTGCTCCCATTTTGAGCAAAAGAGAGAAATAAGTATGTCTCAGGGACTCATTTCTAGTGAAAAGAACAGTATGTTTGGTACAAAGGGTGCAGACAGATAAATGCAGAAAATGTAGAGAGAAAATAATCTTAAGGGCTTTGGGAAACACAGTTCTCACGGCTAATGTGCGGTAAGAACTTGACCCTTTTTCTTACCGAGAACAGTGAGGGGCAGGCATCATGGCCACAGGCAAGAATCAGGGGTTAAGAGTAAAACAGAAAATAAAAAGAACCAGCCTTGATTATTCATGTATGCCCAATAAGTGTACTGCATACAATATATCATTTTGTTCTAATAATGTGACTGAGGCTGAGAGAGGTTGAACAACTTGTTACTGGACACATAACTAGTCACTGACAGAGCCTGGAACAGTTGTTAAAAATAAGTTGGTTCGACTACTGCCTGCCAGTACTGAGTACTTTCCATTCACTCGTTCAGCAAATACAAATTCAGGGCTGCCTGTCTGCGAACACTGTGGATCCTTGCTACCTTGCTTTTTGACTTGCATACGGTTAGGCTGAAACATTAGTAACAGATTGGGTTTGTTGACATTTTGAGGAGAACATAAATGGCATCCCTCTTCTTCACTGCGCCGAGATATCATTAAGAAGTGGATACAGGAATCAGGTGAAGATCAAAATACAGTGTTAATATTAACATGGTGAAATGTGAGGATACGGCTCAGTTTATAGCCACAGTTGGGCTCCTGAAGTGACCTTCCCTGAAATCCACTCCCTACCTCCATGGATGGGCAGACATCCCAAGGTTGGGCGGGTGCGAAAAGGGGAGCCCTGCGTGGGCTGAGGCCACAGGCCCAGCCCTCCTTCTCTCCCCCACTTCAGACTAATCCCTCCCCTGAGGGAAGGGTCCCAGGCAGGGGGCTTCCCCGTGAGTCATGCCGGGAGGAACAAATGAGAAGATTGTGTGACTTCACTTGCAGACCCGGCCCCACCTGTGGGGAGCACAGTACCCACTGGACCTCTGTGCCTCAACCCTCTTGATCGGACAAGACTGTCAGACATTGGCTCTGACAGAGGGGCAAGAAATAAAAAAGAGCCAGAGATGAGGCCCCATTGAAAGAGTTTCTTTAAGATGCACTTAGGCTTCTCTAAATACTGGTGCGAGGGCAGGAGAAGGCCCAGAGAGCAGAGGGTCACAGATCCAGGAGAGAGAAAGCCTCGTTGTCAGACAAGGCCCCCCAGAATTTGGACGCAGTAGAATGCCCATGGCCATGCTGGGGTTAAGCCTTTGGGAGGAGGAGGGACAGTAGGGAAAGAGGAAAGAATGGTGTGGGTGCTGGTGAGGTGTGGGTCTGGTGGTAGAGAATGGAAGGGCTTTCTTGGTGACTTCTTATTTTTGCCTGGGAAGGAAGGCATGGTCACTTAAAAGATGACTATTCAAAAGTTCTCTCTCAATGTTCCAACTGATCTCTAAGCATCTTTCTTGGTCAACCTTTTCTCACAGGATCAGTCTTCTTCGCCATATTGGATATTGCTTTGCTAGGCACCCTATTAAATCAGACCAGAACTTTTTGCTTCAGTTTTCATACTGAGGTCGACTTCATAAACCTAAGTTAGGCGGACTTTGAGAGGCTGGGCTAGAACCCTAATACCTTGTGCAGCCTTTGCTTCTGGGCTTAGAGGATGCATTCTAGGTACATACTCACTGTCTTACAAATGGTATTTTGGAACACAACTCTCCATAAAGAATGCCACCACCCCTCTCAGTGATTTTAACTATTTGGGGAAATCATAGAAGAAGTCGAGCTTCTTTTGTGTGTCGGCATAGGGAGGAAAGCCAAGAGTAGCCAATGAAGTGACTTCAGCCAATAGACCTGGACTTCGGTCTCTCTCTTATTAGGCAAACGGCATCTTCCAGCCTAGGGATCAAGCACTGCTGTCCTGGACACTTGGTGGTGCATGAATAAAAAAAAAATGCAGCAGTTCCCAGCATGCAACTGACATCTTTTTCCTATTAAGCAAAGCAAGCTTAGAAATGATCCATTATGTGAAGTGCCTTCAATTCTGTCTTCCCCAGCATTCATTCCAGTGAGAAGTCCTTTAAAAGGGAGTCAGTAAATCTAATTCCAATCATGGATCCTTCTGAAGATTCTAAAGTGGAGTATCTCCCTTCATGCCAACTCCAAATTACAAAGCAGTTGAATAAAATGCTTCTCCCTTGCCTCTTTCTGGGTCGAGGGGTGAGCCTGGTGGAAGCCTGGGGTGGCATGCAGCGCCCCCCACCTTGGGCTGCACTCAGGAAGCCATCTCACAGCCCAGGCCCCCCGCTTCCGGCCCCCTTGTTCAGTGCCCCCCCCGCAGGGGCCTTAGATGGGCCGCGCACAGTTACCGCTCACATGTGGTAAGCCATTAATATCACAGGAAAGGACTCTTGAATTTCTTCCATTTAAAAAATGTTTCTGCCACTCGGTTTGTGCCCCAGTGCCCTAGCAAACGTTTCTTTTCTGTGGCATAATGGTAAATTCCTCCCACTTATCACCCTGTCAATTCTGGAGGATAAAAAAAAAGTCCTTCCACGAGGCTCCTCTTTGCAGGGTTTCCCCAAATCCGTCGTGTGCCCAGTGGTGGTTGTGTGAAGGGCCAGACTCATTTAATCTCTCTGTTGTGATGTGCAAAGATCCCGAGAAAGGAAAGATCAGTGATTTATATGAAACACTTGAGCTTCTTCTCTCTACCTTCCTCCTCCAAGAAGATGTCATAAGCAATCCATCAGGGCTCCGAGCTCTGTGTGTTATCTCTCCCCTGTCCCCATCAGAGATCTGTGTCAAGTTAGAGCTAAATCATGAGACACATTTAATTAAAAGACAAATGGCGAAATAAGGTTGTGGTGGATGCTTCCTAATTGTGGTCTGTTACATTTTAATTATGCGTCGTAAATTGCGACAGCCAATCCACTGCGCGTCTCTGCGCGCTCCTGTTCTTTTTAATCACAAAGAAAATGTTCTCAGCTGCTGACAGGATGGGACTCAGCGTCTGTGCAGAGCAACTGGATCTTACCCGATGGTGACTCAGCAACTTGCCGAATCCAATTAGCGCTTTTGTAGCTGCTTACTCGAAAGGACCCGTAGTGAAGCCTGGCTTCAGACATCTCAAACCGCCGGACGTCCCAGCCAACGATCCGCTTGTTTGTAATCAACCAATTACGGCCAGGGTGCAGTAGAACAGATGCTGGGTGCCATGGTGAGCTAGAAACGTGCTTCCTCCTGGGTCCCAGCTTTTCATCTGTCCTTACCTGTGACGGAGACATAAGCACTTAGAGACTCAGAGTGAAAAGGCCAGAAATCTTAGTGACCATCTAGTTCACATGAAGGAACGGAGGCCCAGAGATGTTAGGTGCTGCTCAGGGTTACCTGGGTGGTTAGGGGAAAGGCTAACATCATGGGAACCCAAACGTCTTGATACCGCACAAGTTGCTGTTTCCCAGTGCCCCACCCCCACTTCTCTCCCTCAGAGCCCCCTCTTAGGAAAGGGGTAGCAGGGTGTCCTGGAGAGGTCCCTGCAGACTCTGCCCCCACTAGCGTGAGCAGGTGAGGTGGGCAAGTCACCCAACCCCTCTGGCTCTCAGTTTCCTTATTGTTGCCATGGGACTAATGCTATATTAAGAGAGTTTTGAGAAGTCTGTAAGATAGTATATTCAGAATATATTATAAAAGTACTTAGTACTTTTTAAACAAAAGTACCCAAAACAAAGTAACAATTCAGTACCCAGAAGTCCCTTCCGTGTTGATTTGGGGGCATTGAGATGGAGAGTAAGAGAAAAGGGGAGAGAGAAAATACGTTTGTTGCATGGAAACATTATGAATCAGTCACTTCTGCAAACACTGAAAAAAAGCCGGTGGCCAGAGGGGGCTCTGCTTTGGACGTCAGTTTATTTGGTTGACAACAAAGGGAAAGAGTCCCCTCTCTGGCATTTTTGCCAGAAGGCCCAGAATTTATACTTCTCCGTCTTTTCCGGCTGTAGAGTTCTGCCCGGTGTCTGCCAACAGGACATTGGATCCCTCTGCAGCTTTTCTCCTTGGACACTTGTCTGTGCTTTGTGAGTTCCTGTTTTGTCACTGACACAGACTTATACGTAGACCTAGAGACCAAGGGAAATGAACACCGTTTAATGAATTGTAAAAATGATTGGCTCTGGCACAGAGCTGTTGGTCATCCAGGCCTTTCTTTTGCCTCCCCTCCCCCTATTAACGTGCTTATAAATTTCATGGCTTTGTCCTATCTGTTGAAAAGAGAGCAGCAGATCTGTCTCTTCTCTCTGCTCTATTTTGATTTTTCCTGCGACCAGAGGTGCAGAACGTCGTTTTCAAAAACAAAACCAACGAGGATAGAGCTTCCAAATCAAGTGCAGTGAACAGGGTGTTTCAGACAGAGACTCGCCAGCCACTTCCCTATAGTTTTAATGAAAACCAGCGGTCCAGATTCAGCCCGCACGTGGTGCCAACAGAACATCTGCTGCCTAGATGTCATGCACTCGGAGGGGCTCAAAGGCCGGGAATAGTGTGGTGGTGAGTGTATAGTCCTTAGCACCTGGGGCCCAGGAAATGGCTGTTAATCTTAATGCTCTTGTTTATTTTTCTCTTCTTTGGTAAATCTGGGGACGCATAACTTTTTTTATTAATCTCAATAAATGTATGTGCCACTCACTAAAAAATAAAGTAGTGAAGGTTATAATGCTAATACGAATTATAGGAACTGGTATCTTTTATTAAGTACTTATTTTGTGTCAGGCACTATTTTAGAATCTTTACACATATAGCTATAAGATATTGTATTAACCCCACTTAAAGGTGTTAAAAATCAGGTTTACAGAGATCTGGCGACTTTCCAGAAAGAAATTACACCTAGTACGTGCCGCGAGCAGGTCTGCGTGACTCTCAGCTCTTCTGCTGTATGGCCTCACAGTGTATTTCGTCAAGTTGTCAGTTTCTTTGGGAAGCCTGCAATTGATGGTCGTGATCGGAACAGGAGATGGGCTTTCTGAGCTGCTTACTCCAACCTAGAGCAATTCTGGGACAAACATCTAAGACAGGGACTATCCCTGAACACTGGGGCACCTGAATCCCGGCTTTCAGCTGGTTGTGATCTAAGCCATCATACTACTCTTGCTGGCTTCTTACATCTGCTCTCTTCTGGAATTCAGTTTCCTCCCTAAAATATACCTTTCACAGGTCTTTCATAGAAGGTGTTGAGCAGTAAACTTTCTCATGTTGTCTCACTTTGTCTGAAATTTTTATTTTGCTATTTTTCTAGAATAACAGCTTAGCTGAGTACAATTGATATAGGTTGACATTTTGTTGGTACTATTCCATTCCCTCTTGACCTCCAGAGCAATTGAAAAGTTGCCCATTTATTGCATTGTTCCTTTGTAAGTTCTGCACTTTCCCCTCTAGCTGTTGTCAAGGTCATCCTTCTGTCCTTGGTGTTCTGCAGTTTCATTACCATGTGTCTGGTGCAGACTTGTTTCCTTTTATCCCCTTCAGAGTTTACTGTGCTTCCAGAGTCCGAGGATTTCATTAATTCTGGAAGTCTCTTGCTGTTATCTTTTCAGATATTGCCTCTCTTTGTTCTCTCTCTAGTCTTCTTCTGGTACTCACATTCTATCCTACATTTCTTAGAAAACCTCTTTCCTGTCTTCCATTTCTGTACTTGCTGCATGCGAAACAGCTCCTCAGATCTATCTTCTGGTTTACTAATTCTTCATTCAGCTGTGTCTAACCTGTCATTTTAACCTTCCCACCCATTTTAAAAGTATAACTATATTTTTCTATACATTTTTTTTGGCATGAACCAACTCATTAAATATAAAATAAACACACGTAAATGGCTTTTAAATCTCACTGACAGAAAGCTTGGCAAGTACTCTGAGATTCTAGAGGTCAGTGGAACTTCTGTGTCCAGACAGGAATCTTCCTCACATTCTGAGGGGCAGATTGGGACTCCTGACAAATGACAGTGTCCAAGTACCCCCTCTGCACTCCAGACAATGACAGGGTCTGCAGGAAGTATGGCCTTTGACACAGAATGGGTCACTAGGGAAATGGATGTTACAAAAGAGTTCGGAATTCAGGTCGAAGGCATTCAGCTTGCCACTGATTACAAATCTCTAGGAACAGCCGCCAAACCAACCTTGAGTTTCTCGCTGGTGCCTAACTATTGGCTGCCCTCAGAGGCGATATTCACCTGGTTGCTTACATTTCTATGTAGGTCTATTTCCAACCTGCTATTCTCTTTTCTTAATGTTCTTTCAGAGGGTTCTTTTATGTCTTGAAGTATTTGGAGCATTTTTAAATGTTTAAATCCATTTTTAAGCATTTTAAACACTTCTTAGGTTGTTCTTGTATCTGAAATTCTTGGGGTACTAATCCTTCTGTGTTTTTAATCTAATGACTCAGGCATATCATGGGTCATTTCCTCATGTGTTCTGCAATTTTTGGCTATGAGGTTATGTTCATTGGAGCTTTTCCTGAAATGATCCCATGTGGCTAAGCTTCTCTCCAGAGCTGTTCTGCATTTTCTTCTGCCAGGGATCCTAGGGTTGGCACCATTTCAGGACCAATTTTATGTTGATTTCTCAGCTTGATGATCTGAGGCATCGTGTGTTTTGTATCCAAAAGCCTCTCGTGACACTGGGATTGTGATTCTCAGAGTAGGCTTCTTTACATTGTTCTCAGAATGTAAGCAGAGACAAGATTCCTTTGCTTCTCTCTGTGCCGAGGATATATATTTTTTTCTTAGTCTACTGTTTTATTAAGGGTGCAGCTCTTTAGGGTACCAGCTTTGTGCAGAAATCCAACATCTTGTGCGGTTCCAAATTTCTTTCTTCATGTGAACCAAAGCCTCCTTCTCTATCCCCATGTGGACATTAAAATATAAACTCCAGGTTACAATAACTGAGACTTCTCCCTGCTCTAGGCAGCTGAAACATGAGACACTTAATGGTGCAGGGTTTTTTCTTATTTTTTGCACCTGGAGATTTTCCCTTGCTTTCATATTATCTGTTTAGCTATCTACTTCTTTTTAAAGCTAATGTTCTTATATGTTATTCAACACATCTGGGAGTATATAGCAGTAAGATCTTTATTTTATTTTGCCATCATTCTGGAACCTTCCTAGCTCTCTATTATCTTATTGAGCTAATTGTCATACATGGAAGAGACAGACATACTCTTTGGTCACCTGTTCCAGCAATCTGTCCAAAGCACGTACTGCCCAATTCTGCACTCATTCCTTTGCCCAGCAAAAACAAAACAAAACAAAACAAAAACAAAAAGAAATGATCAGCATGAAATGAGGGAACCTAAAGATGTTAGACCACACTAGTAGTTTCTTCAAGTCATGACAATGTGTCGTATTGACCCGTGAGCCCACAATTGAGGTGTCTTGATATTTTGCCTTTGAAAGTAACCCATGGGCACTCTTGTCAAATCTTGTCTAATTATGCATAATGGACAGATTCAACTTCAGAAGATTATGTTTGCTTGCAGTACACCAGAAATGTAAGCTTGATATCTTTATTTTTTTGAAGTAAGAAAATACCAAAAAGAAAATACTTGTTTTCACCGAGTTTGAAAATGGGTAACTGTAATTCAATAATATTTTGAAATGGTTTATTGACTCTGACTCTTACTTTATTAGTACTTTCTTCAAAGTTGCTGACAATGCTTTGCTCACATGACTTCAGTTTTTTTCTAACTGAGGGACGAGTTCGGAGCAAACAGCATTGCTCCTGTTTTGTTGAGACCGGGAGAGGCCACTTGGATTTATCCAAGTAGCAAAGATAGACCACCAGAAAAGCTGTGTTGAACCGACCCACCTCCCTTGCCTAAAGCAAAATTGCTTTTTCATGGAAGTACATTTTAGGACTATTCCCTCAAGTTTTATCAGTGGAATAGCCTTATGAAACTCACTACTGCCTTGAAATAGTGATATGGTTGAGACATTGGCTACTAATAACAGTCAATACCCCCAGCCCAGGATTAAAAGCATAGCTTTGGAGGCATTTGGACACCTCAGTTGTAATCCTGTGTCTTAACCTACTACTTGAGTGACCTGGGCAAGTCACTTTTAACCTCTCTGAGCTATCATTTTCTCACCTGCAAAAGAGGGGAAATAATGCCCATTATGATGAGACTGTGATAAGAATTAAACAGGCTACGGGTGCCTAGGTGGCTCAGTTGGTTAGGCGTCTGCCTTCAGCTCAGGTCATGATTTCAGGGTCCTGGGATTGGTCCCTGCATCGGGCTCCCTGCTTGGCGGGGAGCCTGCTTCTCTCTCTCCTTCCCACTTCTGCTCTCTCACTGTCTCTGTCTCTCTCTCAAATAAATAAATAAAATCTTTAAAAAAATTTAAATGGGATAATGCATGTAGGCATACCAAGTGACCCATGAATCTTGGCCATTATAAATTGGAAGTTCCTGTGGGAAGCCCCACCTGAGAAATTTCTTTTAGAATATTACATTGGGGTAAGTTTTGCTTCCCTAAAGAACAGCAGTCTTCTCTCCTCTCAGGCAGTATGAACCATGAAACTAATAAGGCAAATTCGGAAGCAAGTTTATTATCTCCACTAGTTCAGCTCGCAGCCTGCAGATCTGGGCTCTGTGTTCTCCACGTTTGACTTTGTCTTCATCAGTCTCATATTCTCCCTTAGTCTGGCTTTGTTTGTTTTTCTTTTTCTCTCCCGTATTTTCTATTAATAATGAGGATAAAATGAAATATGAAAGTACCTAGCACGGGGTACATAGTAGATCATTCTTCCCTTTAAAATGTTTTTTCTGGGGTGCCGGGGTGGCTCAGTCGTTAAGCGTCTGCCTTCGGCTCAGGGCGTGATCCCGGTGTTCTGGGATCGAGCCCCACATCAGGCTCTTCCGCTGGGAGCCTGCTTCTTCTTCTCCCACTCCCCTTGCTTGTGTTCCCTCTCTAGCTGGCTGTCTCTGTCTCTGTCAAATAAATAAATAAAATCTTTTTAAAAATAAATAAATAAATAAAATGTTTTTTTCTTGGGGTGCCTGCGTGGCCCAGTCGGTTAAACACCGACTCTTGATTTCGGGCAAGTTCATAATCTCAGGGCTATGAGATTGAGCCCTGTGTTCAGCTCCATGCTGAGCATGGAACCTTCTCTCCCTCTCTCTCTGCCCCTCCATCCCATCCCTGCTTTCTCTCTCTAAAAAAAATAAAATAAAATGTTTTTTCTTTCTTCTTTCACCCTTTCTATTTACTTCCTACACTTTCTCTGCTAAATGATATTTACCAATGATTTATTCTTTCCCTGTTTTGTGATGAAGTCCTAGTCATACTTCTAAAACCATCCTGTAATTTAATTGGTAAATAATAATCATTACTGTTATAACCCTGTTAAAAGTAGTTAATGGTGGAGCACCTGGGTGGCTCAGTCAGTTGAGCATCTGACCGTTGGTTTCGGCTTGGTCGTGATCTCAGGGTTGCAGTATGGAGCTCTGCATCGGGCCCTGCACTCAGTGTAGCGTCTGCTTGAGATTCTCTCTCTCCCTCTCCCTGTGCCCCTCCCCCCACTTGTGCGCTTGTCTCTCTTTCTCTCTCTCTCTCAAGTAAATAAGTAAATCTTAAAAATAAGGTAAATGGTGCCTGCAGCAGACATTAGGAGGCTGAAGAGACTGTGCCTACAGCAAAAGGATGAGCAGACTGGAGTGAAAAGGAAGTGAGTCCCCACGTATTCGAGCTGTGGCCTTCACTAAGTCACTGCATCTCTCTGGGCCTGTTCCTGGCTCTGCAGAAGGAGGGAACAGTGCCCACCTCTCAGGATTGCCGTGTGGGTCTCAGTCAGTAGGACCATGTGGGTCCAAGGCTCTGGAAGCTGGATCACTTTATAATTGTTAATTTGTCTTATCATTGCTACTATTATTAGTAACAGAGCATCTTCAGTTTTACGAAGACTGTCTGATGGCAAAGCCCAGAATGTTCTTTAATTTTATCAATATTTGGAATTTAAACATAGTTTTCCTGTAGGTGTTCCAGGTTCTAGGACACGTTTCTGTTGGTATGGTTTCCTCGTATTAGTTCTTCAGAGGAATAGATGGTCTGGGATAATCATGTCCTTCTCTAGATGGTAAAAATAAATCCATTAGGAACGTCCATAACTGTGGCATGACTATTAAGTAGTACACACAAACATCCCAGCAACTTCTGAGTTGCTCACTGACACTTGCACAGGGCACTTTCTCTGACCTGTCCATTTAAGTTAATTGCCCTTTTATGTAGCCTCATTGCTCCATGTACCTCTTCTTCAAAGCCAGTGGGTAGTTGCAATTTACATCTCTTTGTAATTCTCTGATTAACGCCTATATTTTATGCTAGACTGTGAGCTCCATGAGGTCAGATCTGTTTTGTTTTGATTTGTTCCGCCATTAGGTCCTTAATACCTGGCAAAATACATGACATATACTGAATATTCACCGCATCTGTTGGATGGATGGACGGATGCATAGACAGACATTTAATCTCAGAGACAGTGGTGTTTGACATTATATATGCTGCCTCCAAATCTGCCTGCCAGTTGTTCTGGGAGTCCCCCACCAGCACTGTCGTGGGGCAAAATCCAGCACCAATGAGGAGAAACGTAGGAAGCCCTTGTCAGCTCAGTTTAAAGGGAATCCCCCTCTCAGTCTGCACTGGGGAAACCTGAAGTGAGCAGCCCCAGAAGTGATCCAACATAAAGCTTTGTAGAAAGAGCTCAAGCATGGGCCAGAAAAATCTTTACGGTCCCATGTCTTGGATTCTCTGATTCCATAAAACATGTTGCTTGTATGATGAATCCTTGACCAAGACATCACTGCCGTATCCCAGCCTAGGATACTATGGATAGAAGAAGCTCACCCTAACAGCCTATTTTGTCACTCTGTCCCTCAACCTCCCACTCACTATTTGTCAAGACATAATACTATTAATTAGACCCAGAGAGTCCCTCCTCAAAAACATTTGCAAAATAACTAAGTCATTGGAAATTTATATAAATTTCTCTTTCCTATATTTTCTTCATAGTTAGACACTGAGTCTTAAAGTGATTAGCACATTCCATCCATTACTCACTAAATATAAGCTCTGCAGCATAACACAGTTATGGGTAATTCTACTTATAGTAATGGGATTGAGGCTAGATCTATAGCACACCCCTTGGTTGGGTGGCTATTACAAGAGATCGGTGACATGGTAAACCATAATATCTGAGTAATCCTCTGTTGTTTGAGGCGAGTGAGATCTGAAGTTCATTGAGGCCCAGACTCTAGATGCTTAATGATGCATTTTCGTTTGAGGCTTCTGAGCCAGGAACATAAGGCCCTCTTCTGTAATCCCCACCCACCCTGCAGCCTCCTCCCTTACCAGTTCTGTGCTGTAGAAGGGTGTAGACCTAGCCCAGCCACTCTGAACTACTCAGCTCTCCTCAATCTGTCCATGCACGTCCATGCTTCTGTCTGTGCCTTTGCAGAAATGACCCTTCCCTCGTACAGGGTCAGTCACTTCCTGTACGTGCTGTGACCAAAGCTGGCTTCCTGCTGTGATTACAACCTTCTCCCAGCAGATCATGCAGCCTCTGGACACCTCTTCACTGGATCATTTATCCCTGCAACATGCACTCAGCCACGCCGCATTGAAATAGAAGAGGAAAAAGATACAATGAATGCCCCCTGGCCAGTACTTGTGTCATTTTGCCCCCTAGATGCACCCCTTGGCCTTCACCTGCAAAAATCCTTATCATACTTTAAGATCTAAATCTAATCTCATCTCCCCGCCAATCTTTCTCACTGCTCAGTCATTTACAGTCCATGTCGTTCATTTAACATTTAGCACGAATAGCTTTGTCCTGTTGGTATCTTTTCATGTATAAATGTCTTAAGCCCCAAATAGATGGTAATCTAGCCCAATCCTTCTTTTTGTATTGTTTTGGGATACTTCTTCCCTCTACCACTGCCACTGAGTTGTGCATAGAAAAGCCACTCCATGAATATTTATGTATCGATCAAGCGATTCCTATTTTGTATCTCCCACAATGTCTGCCTCAGCACAGGATAAATAATTGCTGATCAATTGATTGAGTTGGAAGTGTAGCACTTCGCCTACCACAAGTCTTCTGGTTTGTAACCTGACTCATCCACCAAAGTGTCAACACGTTTGGGAAGCCGCCATGTAACAGTAGAGAGTTCAGTTAGCTCTGTTGACTTTGGCTTGGCACACTAAGCCAGGGAGGGAAATAAAACCTCTTCCAAATTTTCCACACAACCAAAAAGCACAGAGCTTTGGAAACCTGTGCAAAATGAGCCATTACTCCAAGTTTGTTAGAAGTGTATGAGGAAAGGGGCGCCTGGGTGGCGCAGTCGTTAAGCATCTGCCTTCGGCTCAGGGAGTGATCCTGGCGTTGTGGGATCGAGCCCCACATCAGGCTCCTCCGCTGGGAGCCTGCTTCTTCCTCTCCCACTCCCCCTGCTTGTGTTCCCTCTCTCGCTGGCTGTTTCTGTCAAATAAATAAATAAATAAATCTTTAAAAAAAAAAGTGTATGAGGATGGCTTGGAAAATCATGGAATAGTTGAAGAGAATTGTTCAAATATGGTCAACCCTTGTTAGAGCTTTATGAGCAGGATATCGTAAAGCTTCATTAGTGTAAAATACAGGGCCGCTTGGTAGCTAGGTTAGCGAAATCAAAGCAAGCCATTCGGGGAGAATGGAGACCCACCACGTTATACCCTTGCAACAGTCCTGCCACACAGATAGCAACGATTTGTTTTTAATATAAATGTGAGTTCCCAACTCCCATTTCTAGTAATAGTCAACTAGGTTATTTGGGCCAACCCTCCTCAAATTTTTTTATTTTAATAAAATGTACATAAAATTGACCTTTTTCACCATTTTTAAGTATACAGTTCTGTGGCAGTAGGCACGTTCACACTGTTGTGCGACCATCACCACCATCCATCTCCAGGTCTCTTTCACCTTCCAGACCCAAACTCTATCCCCATTCAACACTGACTCCTCCTCCTCCTTCCCCCAGCCCCTGGCATCCACCCTTCCACTTTCTGTCTCTGTGTTTCACAACTCTAGGGACCTTATAGAAGTGGAATTATATGTTTGACCTTTTGTGTCTGGCTTATTTCACTTAATATGATGCCCTCAAGTTTCCTCCGTGTTTTAGCATGTATCGTAGTAGAGATCCATTTTTACAGATGGGGAGTTGAAACCCCAATAATTCTTCTAAGGTCATTCAGATCTTTCTTTGTGGCCCAAAGTAGAGGCTCCATAATCTTCGGGTACGTAAATAATAATACTAATTGGTAACTATAAGCCTAAAATATGCTTAAAAACTTAACATGTATTATTTTCATGCAGTTTCTTCAAAAAAAAAACCCTATGAGTTCATTATTTGTATCTTGGAATGAGAACCCAGATCAGAGATTAAGAACTTGCCCAAGATCCTCTAGCTGGGAAGTCGTGGCACTGGTTAGTCTCTATCTTCTGCCTCTCCATAAGAGATTCTATTAGGTGATGTTCCCCAAAGCAATTATTTCCATATATGCATGCATGTAGAAACCAAGAACATCGGCCCCAGTCCCCCAGGAGGCACGAGCATGAACTCCTTCCTCCTGAGGAGCTTGGCATGAGACACTCATTGGGAGGTACCAGGAGAAGTTACCGGGATTGATGGGAATAAAACCCTGGGGGTGCTTTGAAACTTCCCTGAGGACTTGACAAGCGTTTGATGTGAAAAAGCATTTCTTGCCTGCAAAATGTGTGTCTCTGAGGAGCTCTTAAGTTGCCAACACGCGAGCTTACTGGGAGCTGAGCGGGGGGTGAGGGAGGCAGGTTTGAAAGCAACTCTACTCAAGCCGCACCCAGCAAGTTCCCTTTTCCCTGGCTCTGACTCTCTCTCCATCAAGGCCTGGATTGGAGTTGTCTTTCCCAAGGCAGTAACTGTCAGAGGAACCATCTGGTTTGGTTTCTTGTGACTGACTCCCAGGGACAGAAATCCCTCTGGGAAGAAATCATAACACAGCAGCAGCAGCAGTGAGAGGCAACTCTGATGCTGGCTAGCTAGGAACTGGGGGGAGGGCCCCGCTCCAAATGGCCCATCAGGGAGCATTGGGCCTGAGACCTACCATTCTGAGAATGAGAAAGGCAAGCCTCCTAGTTCTGGAGAATATGGGGTGGGGGGAGAAGGGAAAAGGGTAGTTTGTGGAGAGAGGCTAAAAGGTGTCCAGAGTGTCTGTTAGAACTGGAGGTCTACCTTCTACGGGAAGACTTTCTCAGTGGGCTCTGTCAAGCTGTAATCCAACCACATTAAGCCAACTCCCTTCTCTCTTGCTTTGATCACTAATATCATTAATTCATCTTGTGTCCATGCGTCAGCCTATCTGGAAATTGCCCCAGGTCAGGGCCCCCTGCTCTTTCATTCCATTCAGGCTCACAAATGCTGCTGGCTGGCTGCCTCATTTCCTCCATGTGTGCATTTACTCTAGAAACTCATCTGTCCTCTGCACTAACTCTTGGAATGTTAGAGCCTGAAGGAGCCTCAGGCCCATTCAGTCTGGCCCTCTCACTGGGGAGGCCACACAGACATTTCTGGGGCTTGGACTGGGACCTGGGTCTCCTGCCTCCCATACCTTGTGTGTTCTCCACAGAAATGCTCACAGGGAAGCACCAGAGGGAAGAATTGTTTGCTGAAGGAGGATGTGAGGTGGGAGTGTGGCGTGGCTGACGTCATGGCAAGCACCAGCCCCATGATAGCCATGAGGGGAATGGTCCTCCACTTGGGCTCCTTCCTGGCGGCTGCAGGACCTTGGCGGACCACTGGTCCCCAGATGTGAGCTGGTTGGGTCGGGGTTCTGCTCACTTGCTTATCTCTGTCCAGCTCAGTGCCTGGAACATGCTGTTTGTGGAAGGAGTAAAGGAATCTATGAGTAGACCAGTGATAAGCCCTTGAAGCTGAAATGTTCTAAGTCTCTCTTAAAAATTCAAGCTCCATCCAGTGACCTACTCATTTTAGCCAATACCCCAATGCAATGAAATTCCAACACCAAAAGGAATGTTTAGACTCTTTCTTCAAACTCACGATAATGAGATTTGCCCTCTCAAACTCAGTAATGGGTCTTCTCATTTATTTTGCTGATGAGTAGAAGCCATCCAGTACGTAAGAGAGAACTTTTGTTCACCTTAAAAACCACAATTGTTGATGTCATCTCTTCTCTCTTTCAGGGAAGTTTTCTCGCCCTGAAGGCTGTGCCCGCGTGAGTCTGGGGGCAGGCTCTGGCAGCTTCCCACTGCCCAGCCCGCTGTGGGGGCACAGGAGCGGCAGCCGCACACGCACCCCCATCCCATGCTCTCCCCGCAGCTCTCCTGATTCCCCACAGCTGCTTGGCTTTGCAGTCTGCCTTTTTAATGGCCCCTTAAGCAGGAAAGACCTTTATTAAAAAGCCTCCCTGTCCCAGGGCTTCGCACTCCGTGTCCCAGTTATTCCTCACGTGGGCTTGTGCGCTCTGTTAGTCACAGGGCAGAGCTAGAAAAGAACACGGGCTTATTCTGTGTCTTCCTTGAGCAGGAGGATTAAAGACATTACCCTTCTCAATAGCTCACAAGCACTATCACTTCTTAGGGGGAGTTGGGGTAGAAGGAAGAGGCTAGAGGTGGGACCGGAAGAGAGGAGGTGTGTGCTGGAGAGCTGAAGCGTGGTACTTGATACTTGGGCTCTGAAACCAAACTGCCCAGGTTGTGTGTGTTTGTAACAAGGTAAAAATTAACCATTTTTAAAATGGGTGGCTCAGTGGCATTGAGTACTTTCTCAGGGCTGGGCAACCACACCACCTACCTAGTTCCGAAGCTTTTCCTTCACCCCAGAAGAAAACCTTGTACCCACTGTTCACCTTAAAATGGCCCGTTATCTTCCCAGCAAACAATGTATTTATTTGGGAATAGCAGAGAATAACAGTCTGGAATAAGCCAGCTGTGGCACAACCATAGGCAAGTCCCACAAACAAGAATATTTTTAATGGAGAAGAAGGAGGAGGTTGAGAGGGCTCGTTTTGGACAGAAGTCCTTTGGAGAGAAGCAAGAGTTCAGGGTGATAACTCATTGGCTGAGTTGCACGGGTGGTGGATCTCTTGAAGGAGATTTGATGTGAATCTTTCCCCATGGGGGCCTGTAACTGATGACTGTTTCCTGTTGAGACACTTCTGTTGGAGTCTGTGGTTGACAATTCTTCCTGTAATTGACATTCAGCGGAAGGGCTCTCCCTTCTAGCCTCCCAGGCCCCTTTATTAATTTATTTATTAATTTATTAATAATACTAATTAATTTATTAAGCATACTCCCTACCCCCACCCTCTGGAAACCACCAGTCTGCTTTCTGTCTGTATGAATTTCCCTCTTCTGGATGTTTCATGTGGATGAAATGCAGTATGTGTTCTGTTGTGTCGGACTTCTTTCACTTAGCCTGCTTTTGGGGTTCATCCGCACTGTAGCGTGTGTCAGCACTTCATTCTTTTATTGACTGAATAATACTCCGTGGTGTGGATATACCATATTTTGTTTATCCATTCATCCACTGATGGCCATATCCCCTGTTCGGCTGTTATAAATGGAGCTGCTGTGAAAATTTTCCGACGAGTGTTTGTTTGAACACCTGCTTTCAGTTCTTTGGGGCATATGCCAAGCAGTGGAATGGCTGGGTCATAGGGTAAGTCTCTGTTTAACTCTTTGAGGAACCACCAAACTGTTCCCCACAGTGGCTGCACCATCTCCATGCCCATCAGATGGCCTGGTTTCAAATCCAGCCTGCCACTTAGTAGCTGTTTCCACTTGGGCGAGTAACTTTGCTCTCTGTGCCTCAGTTTCTTCATTTGTATAACCAGGACAGTAATGCTACGTACTCCGTGGGGTTTTGATGATTACAGGAGTGAACACCAGCAAAGGGCTTAGAATGGCGCCCGGTATGCCGGAAGCACTACAGAAATGTTTGCTGCTGCTGCTGCCGAGCAACAGTGAGGGTTGTGGCAGATACAAGATTGAGAAGCTTTTTGATCAAAAAGGTCCACATTGGGTGATGTGAAAGAATCACAAGAGCTCTAATCTACATACTTGGAGTTGGGCACGGAGGGCATCCCTCCTTTGAGGGAATCCATCTTCACACCTACTCAGTGATAAACCATAAGTTCCCTCAGCTCCGGGACGCTTGAGGAGAGCCTTCTCCTCAAGGATGAGGAGACTCATGACCAACTTCCAGCTCCACTTCTTCCAGGTCTCCAGGAAGCGAAAGGAGGACAGGAGTGTGACCTAACAACCAAAAGCTCCAAAAAGAAGTCCCTAGAAAACAACAGGCTGCCTGGGTGGCTCAGTCAGTTAAACATCTAACTCTTGATTTTGGCTCAGGTCATGATCTCAAGGTCGTGGCATTGAGCCCCACATCAGGCTCCATGCTCAGCACAGAGGCCACTTCTCCCTCTCCCTCTGCTCCTCCCCCGGCTCCCATGTGCGTGCTCTCCCTCTCAAATAAATAAATCTTAAAAAAAAAAAAAAAAGAGAGAGAGGAGTTCCTAGAAAACAAATAAAAGTCAGTCCTCTCTCTCACCAGTGATGTTAGG
Organism: Ursus maritimus; assembly: GCF_017311325.1. Taxonomy (NCBI): domain Eukaryota; kingdom Metazoa; phylum Chordata; class Mammalia; order Carnivora; family Ursidae; genus Ursus; species Ursus maritimus. The sequence continues at coordinate 17,389,281 of NW_024425564.1, forward strand.
AAAAGGCAAAGCTGGTTGATTTTCAGTTGAATCTACTGAATTATCACCAAATATTCTGCCAATTTTATTTCTCTCAATTTATAAAATTAATCCATATGTTTATGATTCATTTACACCCCACTCATCGAAATGTTTTATAAAAGCTGTTTGAATCCCAGGAATCCTGATAGGGGCCTTCTCTGAAGCACATAGAAACAAGATGATAAATTTTTCCCATTCATCTTGGGTTGGAAATCTCAACTTGTCGAGTGGCCATATTACCAACTCTTCAGCTAAGTAAGAGATGCCAGAGGGAACCAACGAGAAGATGGACTAACAGTTGCCACAAGGATACTCTGGCCTCACACTCCTGTAGCATTTCATCACTTGCAGAGCCCTGTCACTTTCTGAATCAGACTCTGCAACAGTTTGGGCAGATTGGCGGAGTTAACGGTGTGCTCTTGCCTCTTTCAACAGAGAAGGAACAGAGGGCGGGAAGGGCGTGTCGTGGCCCGGAGGCACAGGAACCCGTGCTAGGACCCTGGGCTGCCGCCGCCTTGTAAGGGGCCTGTGTCCCTTGCTCAGATAAGGCATTAGGAGGGCTGGCCCAGGCGGTCCCCTGCAGTGCGCGCAGCTTGGCCTGCCAGTGCTCACCCCCCACACACACACACAGGAAACCATCACACCCTTGCATGGTCACCAAGTCACGGACAGCCTGGGCCCCCAGATCATGAGGCCGCACTTGTTCTCGTAAATGTTTGCCTCATCTTCAGGCATCTACAATTCCTCCGCCCTCTTTCTCCCTCCTTAATTCATTGCTCCTCCTCCAGAACCTTCCAGCTCTCAGAAACTCAGGGTGTTGCAGCATCCTTTCTTGATGACGTCAGGTTGAAAGAAAAGCCTGTCTTCCGTACCCAGGGGAGGCCAGCTGGGGGCTTCAGCAGCCACAGAAGGCCCAGTGCAGCTGGGCACAGTCGGGCGTATCTCTGCTTGGACAGTTTCTCAAGGACCCCAGCAGGGCAGGCCTTGCCCTCCCAGCAGCACCGTGAGGCATGCCCAGTGTACCTGGTGCACACAGGCTCACCTGTGGAGAAAGCCTCTCGGAGCACATGCACAGAGCATCTGTACCAGGCGCTGTGGCTTTTCACATGTCTCTGTGAAGACTGAGTTCTGCAAAGTCCCCTCTACCTGGAACTTGGAAGCATGTCCATATGGCACAATTGTCTGTCTGCTTTCCACGGCCTGCAGGGGTGTGAAGAGAGTGATACCTCTCAACCTTCTAGACGGCTGTAGCCCCCGGGGCCAGTCCCGGCCTTGTGACCCCAGTGTGCCTTCTACACGTGATTGTTTTCTGTGCCATGAGAAAGGTGGAGGCATACTGGCCTTGATTCCTAACCCTCTCTGCTTATCAGAGTCTCCTGGGGAGCTGACAAAAACTCATAAGAAACGCCCTTCCCAGGGGATTTGAATGCATCTGGGCCGATGGGAAGCAGCAGTCTTGATTATTCAAGTCAGTGTTCCCCTAACACTTCCCAAGAAGCCCGTAAGAGGTGCAGGCCGTTAGTGAGAGTGATATCTCTGCACCACGTGGATCCCGTCCTCAGCTCCCCACGGGGGTTGATCTGGTCAAGGGCCGCCAGCACGGCTCCTGCAGGTGGTGGACACGCTTGTCCCTCACTCACCTGCCTTTCTCTTCCGTTCTCCAGGACGCACAAGACCAGCCACTGCTACCGCATCACCTACCGCCACATGGAGCGGACCCTGTCCCAGAAAGAGGTCAGGCACGTGCACCAGGCCATGCAGGAGGCCGCCGTGCAGCTGCTGGGCGTCGAGGGCAGGTTTTGATGCCGCTGCCGGAACCAGGCCGCAGCCTCTTGGGGCTCCACGATTTGCGAGAGAGAAAAGGATATTGTTTGTGGACCGGGGCATCTGTCATGTTTTGATAAATGGGTCAGAGTTAGGACTTTCAGAAAATAAAGGATCGCTCTTGAGAAACTGTTGACATAGCATTTGTCTTTTATTTGGGGAAACGGGGGAAAAAGAAGCAATAATGTAAGAGTTCCCTCCTCTTCCTTTAAGAAACCCTTTGCCCGTTGGCGCTCAGTGTGGTTAATTGGTCCCTGGGTTCCATTAAAGTGTAAACACCAGGCGTGATTTCTTGCCTGGCAGGCTCTTCCACCCTTCTAATGAGTGAAGCCACGCAAAGGGACATCAGAAACTCCGGACACCAGAAGATTGTTTGAATCTGCTTCCATGCTTGCTTTCTTCTCTTCATTTTCTGCTTTGCAAAGGGCAGGCTTCAAACAGGGCACTAATGAGATGCCAGGGCCCCCCTCAAAAGTGAAGGCAATCACATGTCAGAGTGGGGCAGGATATTTCTTGCTTTTCATAAACCCATGGCTTGGAGCCAGGCCTCTGGCCCCAGGGCTTGGGCTTAGCTCCCTTCTGGCCCACCGGCGAGGGAATAAAGGAGCAAGAGCCGCCCCAGAGGCTGGGAGGCGCACAGGGGCCCCAGAGGCTGGGAGGTGCACAGGGGCCCCATCCTTGAACCCCCACGAGTTTTATTGCCTGACAGAAGGCCCCTGCTTCTGGAGACGACCTTTAAGGAAGAATATGGGGCTTTGATGTCCCCCCCTCTTTCCATCCCAGGCACTTTGTAGTCTGCCTGCCTCGCTCCTGACCATTTTTAATAATCAAATTCCATCCCTGGCACGATGCTGGAGGCTGATGGAGGACTGCAAGGGCTGGGATAAATATTTGATGAGGGGTGGCCATTATCAGGCAGTGGCGTGGGGGTTGGGCAGCTGCTCTCAAAGGGAAGGAATGGGCTTTCATGTCATTTGACCTTGTTATTCATGTGTACTTTTCCTTTGGATTTTCAGTGAATTGAAGCAGTACCCCAACTCCCGCACCCGGGGTGGAATCAAACTGCTGTCCAGGGTCCTGGGGGCCCCTGCATGCAGTTCCTTAAGTGGGTAGATCTGGGTGGGAATGCACAGTATGATTCATAATGTCTCCTTCATAATGTCTCCTTGCTAGCAGACCATTTCTTCTCCAGCCTTGGGCTGCATTTCCAGAGGTCCTTTTTATCCCCAAGACCAATTAGGCATTGATTAATATTCTCCAATAAAACAAGTTAGGTGGGTACTACCCAGAAAATCAGGGTGCCCCCCCGCCCGGCCCACAACCATAGCAAAGAGTTGTCAGATCCTATGCTTGTGCCCAACCCTCTCCTTGGGCCTGGAGGAGTGACATTCAGGAGGGTTCACAGAGGGCTCTCAACACGCTATATCGTTATCTAGATTTTACAAATGAGGCACTGCGGTCTAAAGAAGTCACAGGACTTGACCAGGAACGACACACGGGATGGCCGGCCTCACACTCAAGCCTCCTACCTCCAGATGAATAACTCCCATCTAAGCAGACATTGGTTGGCTGTAGGATCTGTGCTTCCCTCCGGCTTCTTGGGCCTTTGTTCCATTCGGAGAACTCCAGCTGCGTGGGCTCCACTCCAGTGGTCTGGCACTCACACCAAACTGGGCCTGCCCCCCCAGAGCCCAGGGAACATCCAGCTCTTGACTTTTCATGTGGTTCCCGCAGGAGAATACATAACGAGAAAGGAAATGATAAGAAAAGCAATTTCATCCGAAAGATGAATAGCACTTTGCCTCTCAAGAACAGACAGCTCTGTACAAAGTCGAGTGCGGGGACTAACACCAGCACCAGGAGCCTCTGGGATGCTGGGTTCCCTCCTTTTATAATAGGAGTAATCATAGCACCTACCACAGAGGGCGCTCGTGAGGACCAACTGAGACATCTCATGTGCTATACTTGGCACAGAACCTGGAACCGAATGAGCCAGCAGTAAATGATACCTGCTGTGATCATTACTCAGGTGGAAAAAGGTGGAACTGTGGAATATTAGAACAGGAGCAGATCCTGGAGAGGGGAACCCGGGTGGCTCAGTCAGTTGGGCGTCCAACTCTTGGTCATGATCTTGGGGTCGTGGGATCGAGACCCACGTTGGGCTCCATGCTCAGTGGGGAGTCTGCTTGGAATTCTTTCCCTCTCCCTGTGCCCAACCACTGCTCTCTCTCACTCTTTCAAATAAATAAATCTTAGGAAAAAAAAAAAAAAGATCCCGGAGAGCAGCCATATCTCCCCCTAGATGACTGTCTATACGTGAGGACACCGGAGTCCGGAGGGGCAAGATGATTTACCCGAGGGCACAGCTAATTACGGTAGAGCTAGGCCTAGAACTAGGCTTTCCAGAGCCATCTTCCACAACACCGCACTGAATCTGTCATCTTGAGCGTATCTCTAGGTGTAAGCCCCACTAAAAGCCTTGACACTCATAAGGGTCAGGAAGACTCAGGCTAAGGTTGCAGCTGTGTCCTGGAGCTGAGGACCAAATGTCCTTCCAGCCCACGCACCACCTGTCTGTGTGATCAGGGCTCTCCAGATGCCAGCCAGACGGAGGTCAGCAGGCTCTGGCTACTGGTCATGGTGAAGGTCATGGTGAAGGTCATGGTGATAAATTCTGTGACCAACTGCGGCTTCGGGGGTGGAAACTCATGGGCTCTGCAGCCATTCGTCCCTGTCCCTTGTCCCTCCCTGCTCTTCCGTCTTTCAGCTGGGGGACCCACTGCTGACCTGATTCCCCTGTGCTGTACCCTGCAATGTGTTATTCCTGGAATCAGCCAGTCAACTCAACACTGGCCCAACGCTCCCAGCCATTGGCTGGTGGTCTGGCAGACAAGAAATGAGAAAGGAAACCCTTCACCACTGGAGGTTCTTTTATTTTTTAATTTATTTTCATATATAAAGGAAATGAGTGAATTCAAAGAATATATGGCGGCCTCCAAATGCCCACGCTCTGACTCTGCTTACGGAGACACCCCAGTGGACACATCGTATCCTCCATTCTCAGGCCAGGAGTCAGCCAGTCTTCCCACTGACCACCATCACTCAAACAACACTTTCGGGCTACTAGCCAGGGCCACGTGCCCCTCCCCATCTCAGGTCATATACATATTTTCGTGGTAGTGGGAGGGCATGTAAGTGACGGTGGGGTCGATGTGGCTAACATCGTGGTCTTCCAGATACAATGCTCCACCTTCATTCGGCCATTTAGAGTGGGGGCTGCTGTTCTGTGCGACAGATGGAGCCACCGAAAGAGAAACCAAGTCCAGCCCTCATGGAGTTTATATGCATCCTCTCATTCCATCCTCACAAGCCCCTGGGGCTCATCCTCTTATCATCTCATCTCCAAGGGCAAGATTAATCGTGTGCAGGGAGATGTTGCAAAGCCAGCAGCGCTGGAGAAGGTCCTTCTGACTTCCAGGCCTGTGCTCTTCACGTCGCCTCCCACTCCTCCCTGTGCACCTGCCCAGGCCCTGGGACAATGACAGGCAAGGCTGGGAATTCCTTCTGGACCCTGGCAGAGGCAACAGGCCGCTGTTGTGGAGACAATGCCGGCAGGGGCTTCAGGCTTCAGGACAGCGACAGCAGCCACAGACAAGCCACAGGACCTCTCAGTGAGGTGCAAGGGTCTTTGATGTAGGCCCTTGGGACCAGCTATGGGTTCTATGTCAAAATTGCCAGAAGCCCCTTTTTATCCTCTGACGCTCAAGGCCTTCAATAGATTTACACTTGTAGCCATAGCTACTTTCAGACAGCAAGTCAGATTCAAGGTCACTGTCAGAGCTGAAAAGGTCAGGTCCTGAGTGACAGAGGAGAACCCAAAACTGAACATTCTAGGACCCTGCGGGAGCAATCCACACTCCTGGGAGGGTGTCCTAGCACTGGGGGTGGGGCGGTGGGGCAGCGGGACAGGAGGTATTGTGGTTATTTCTGACCTCAAGGTCGCGTTGGCTCGAAGATTTCTGGGTGGCTTCAGTAGCCAGAAATGCCTTATTGCTTTAAAAGCAATCAACGGCAACCAAAAAACCAGTGCCCTATTCAAAGGCGAAGGTTCAACACAGATCTCCTGTGATGTTGACGTGACCGCCCTGCTCTGGTACTTTTTCTCTCCAATCCCTGAGCCCTGGGGCTGTTCCCAGGAGGAGAGTGGCGCAGGGATGCCCCACTGGGCACGGGGCCAAGCCCAAGGCTGGGGGTCCAGGTCTACCCCAGCTCTGCCCCAGATGGGTCACCTAGCATCCCTAAGGCTTATTTTCCTCCGCACGAAAATGGAAGTGACAATCCCTGCCCCTCTTCTTGCAGACTATGAATGAATGGCTCAGCAAGCAGTAAAAAGATTGCGTGTAAAACTCCTAAGTATTTCCTGTTAGCCTCATGACAGCAGTCTGTCTACTAAGGAGTTGAAAACATGAAGCCTAAGGCCAGGACCAGGGTCTTCTAGTCAGTGGCTAATAGAGCTGGAATTTAAGGCCGCGTTTCCAGAAGACGAAAGCACACAGTCCTTCCACTGTGCCATGTGTCTGCCGAGCACGGAAGGAGGACGAGAACACTGAGACAGCACATTGCCCTGTGCAGCTGCAGCTATAAAATGGGGAGTGCCCTCCATAGTCTTCTGTCTCAAAATGAAGGCCAGTGTGTGTGTGTGTGTGTGCGTGTGTGCCCGCGCGCACATGTGCGCGCGTTTCCCTGTGTGCATACAAGCCTTATGCCAGGCTACACTGAGTTAACAGCAGAAATCAAGGAAGGCACTTGAGATGGGTTACATGACAAGGATCGATCCCAAAAGAAAATCAGTGTGTTACACTCTAAAGCAGCACTTCCCAGCCCATGATCCCTGCCATGCCCTGAGCTCCCCGCAGGTCTGGCGCAGGACTCAGGGGCACCCGGGGCTGCGTGCACATCCTGGCTCGCCGGCACCTCGTCCTTCCCGGCCAAGAAAGGATTTCAGAATGCAAGTGTGTAAGCTTGACATTTTATAGAGGGAACTTTAAAGTCTATTTTTAACATCTTCTAACCTGTCAAGAGTGAATTATTTGAAGTCATCTATACTTTATTAACAATAAGAAATAACTGGGATGTCCCAGCAACTCCACAGAGAAAGGCAAGTCTTTTCAACAATAATAGCTGGTTATTCGCATGAGAAAAAAAGAAAAGAATCTCAACCCCTACTTCACACTGCACACAAAAAATAATTCCAGATGGAGCATAGACCTAAATATGAAATCCAGAACTTGTAGGGCCTTAGGAGAAAACACACGGGACTATCTCTGTGACCTTGAATGGGCAAAGATTTCTTAGAAAAGACACAGAAGGAACTAGTAAAGAAAAAAATGACAAATTGGACTTTGTCAAGATTTAAAACTTCCACTCCTTGAAACACATCATTAAGAAAACGAATAGGCAAACCGTAGATTAGGAGAAAATACTTACAACCTGTTTCACAAAGGACTTAGATCCTGAGGACACAAACGGTTCCCACAATTCAACAATAATTTTTTTAAATCCTTTGAACAAAATGGGCGAAGCCTTGAACAAACACTTCACAAAGACAAGATTTATAAATGGCCAAGAAGATGAAGAGACGCTCAGCCCTACCACCCGTCAGGAAACGCGTTTCTGAAGTTACGGAGCAGACGGAACTGATCTACAGTGGCAAACGCAGATAGATCAGAGGTTGCCTGGGCCTGGGATGTGATTGACTGAAAGGGGCACACGGGGCGTTTTTAGGTGATGAAGTGTTCTGTGTCTTGAGAGGAGAGCAGTAACATGGACAAATGCATTTGTCACAACTCGTCAGACCATCCACTTGAAGACCTATGCCTTTCGTTGTATGTACATTACGGACGGACGATAACAAAGAGAAAAATTATCACGCTGCACCTCATGACCAAATGAACACTACGGCTTGGAAGCAGAGGAAGCCTCAGATTCTGGAAGAGATGGGCAGAGAAGGCTCTAGAAGGACTCTGGGGGCAAGATGACCCCTGAGTCCACAGTGCAGCTGGGTGTGCAGCTATCTCTCTGCAGGAGGAGGGCAGCACGTGCAGGGGAGACCAGACAGGGTGGAGGAGCAACAGTGAAAGCCCAGGCCCACACAGGACGCAAATGATGGGGCCCTCGGTGTTGTCGTCGGAGTGGGGGTGCACGCGGGAGACTGGCCGGCGGACTCAGTGGCATAGAGCAGAGGGAAAGGAGGGGACCCGAGGGCTGCTGGTAGAGCCTCTGGTTTAGCCACGTAGGTGCTTTCCAAAGTCCTTGGGGCTGGAGCAGCACCGTGACAGGAGTCACGCTGCACCCCTGCTCTAGCTGGGGCGTGGAGCTTATAACAAAGCGCATCCCGTGTCCATCTTCCGCCCGGTGGGAATCACCCAGGGTAACAGGGAAGTCAGGCAGCTGGCCCATGGCTTCCACATTCACACATCTGTCTCCCACCTGAGGGAGGCTCAGCGTGGCCCGGTTAAGAAATCAGACTCTAGTGACACTGTCCCTCCTGCCCTCAGGCCACCAGGCCTGACCACAGCCAGCGGCGCCCTCTCCCTGGGTCACCACCTGGGAGGAGCCAAAGGCCCCGCTGAGGGGTACAGATGCCTGTCTCAGCCATCAGAGGGGAGCTGTGGCTCTGCCGTGGAGTACCTAGGTGACCTTGAGGTGTTCCCGAGCCTCCTGACTCAGTTTCTCCATTTTACAAATGGGAATACTAATCATGGGAAGCTCTTAGTTTTTAGCTCAATGAGCTATGACAGCTATATTAGTATTTTTCCTAAGCCCATGTTGGGAAAATGTTCTGGAATTAGATGGTGGTGATGGTTGCCCAACTATGTGAATATACTAAAATCCCCCACAGCGTATGCTTCGGAAGGGTGAATTTTATGGTATGTGAATTATATCTCAATAAAACTGTTATTTTTTTTAAATGTTAAGAATGTTGACATGTAATAGTAATAAAATGCTATAAATATGTATTTACCAGATGACCCAGCATTTGTATTCCTAAAGTATCTCCCGAGAGAAATAGAAAGAGGGGTCTTACTGAATTAGGGCTAATGTGGAAATGGGCAGAAGTGAGGTGCCTCCTGCAGAGCGGGCAGCCCTCTCTGTCTTCCACGCCTTCCCCAGGATCTGGCCACCGAGAAGCCCACCGGCCCCTCCAGCACAGGGCTTGGAGCAGATGCGACCACACTTCCGGAACAGGGCTGCAGTTTTCTGGTGCACGTGGACCTTGCAGCCTTCCGCCCCTCCTCAGGGCAGGAGGGGTAGCCCTTGACCTCCTCAGGAAGGCTCGGGGGTCCAGCTCCTTACTATGACATGTGGGGCTCCTGAAGCATGAGCGTCGCCCAGAAGCTGGTTAGGAATGCAGAGTCCCAGGCCCCTCTCCCAGACCCGCTAAATCAGAATCCACATTTAATAAGATCCCAGTTGATCGGTGTGTTCTAGATCTCGAGAAGCTCTGGGCTACAGCAATGAGCTCCTTTCCGAGTGTGAAAGATTGAACTCATCATTAGGGCTTAACCAGGCCGCAAAGGGAATGAGGAAGAAAATTCCACCTCTCAGATCCTTGACGGCCCCTGTTATGAGTTGCACTGTATCTACCCAAAAAGGAGATGTGGAAGCCCTACCCCCCAGTTACCACAGAGTGTGACCTTATTTGGAGACAGGATCATTGGCGGTAGAATTCGTTAAGATGAGGTCATGCTGGGATAGAGTGGGCCCAATCTGGAGGCTCGGTGTCCCTATAGGAAGACGGCCACCTGAGAACAGAGACACACAGGGAGAACACCATGTGACATGTGACAATAGAGGCAGAGTTTGGAGTTACGTAACCCCAAGCCAAGGAACACCAAAGATGACCACCAAGCCACCAGAAACCGGGAAGAGGCAAGGGACGACTCTGGAGGCCACGTGACCTTGCCGACACCTTGACTGTGGGCTTCTGGTCTCTGGAACTGTGCGGGAGTAGATTTCTGGTGTTCAAGCTCCCCAGTCTGTGGTACTTAGCTAGGGCAGCCCTCGGAAGCTGATACAGGCCCCAAGACAGAGGGACCACCCCTCCTTCCCATCAGGACTCTGAAAAGAGGGTCGCCTCACGGCTGGCCCCCAACTCTGCCTGGGGAGGGAGCTAGTAAACTGGGGGCTGTGCTGTCTTTAGGTGGAGACAGGCCTTCAAGAGGAAGAGCAAGTTTTAAAAGCTCTTCACACGCTACGTGAGTCTTCTGGATCCTCCAAGAATCGGCCCTGCATTGGGGAGGACGTAGCAAGAGTCTGACTGAGAGTCACTCACGGTCCAGGCGGCCTGTGGCTGGGTGTGCTTCTGGGTAGCCGCTGTCACCATGGCCTCAGCCACTGACTGCTTCCCTCCATGTGCCTGGGCGGAGGGAGTCCTGCCTGTTTCAAGGGGAGTCCAGGGGATCCCAAGTACCATCTTTCATCCGGTTTCATTTGCCCTCCCCTGCAGAGCCTTCGCTTCAGGCAGCTGGACAGAACTTGCTCCAACCCTGCTTCTCTTCCTTCTTTTTCTTTCTCCCCCCCCACCTCTTCCTCCCTCCCCCATCCACCTGCCCCCTGCCCAGCCCACCTAGAGAAGGCAGCTCTGGCCTGGATGAATCCAGCCCTAGATGCTGGGCGTGACACTGCGAGCCCTGCCAGAGGGGAGAGGTACATTGGCCTCTGCTCACCTGTTCAGCCCCTTTGATGAGGGAAATGGCGCCTGGTAAGTCACCGCTCCCTGGCGAGGGCAGCCACTAACTCTCCTGTCGCTGCACATTAATCACCTCCCTGTCCAGGCTGGGCACAGGCAGCAGGGCTCTTAATAGCACGGGGAGACCAGCTCCCTGAGCCTCTCTGTCCCTATACAGCTGAGCCACCCGCAGGACCCCAGAGGAGGGGGAGCTAAGCTGCGCTGGCCTCCCTGCGTCCCGCCCCGGGGCCGGCTGGCTCTGCTGCGGTCACGCTGTGCTGTTCCAGTCAGGGCCCAGGCCCCCAGGTGACCTGCCTTTTCTGGGCCAACCCCTCTGGCGGGCTCTGAATGGCGTTCGCTGGTGACTCCACTCAGACCAGGACAGTCTGTTCATTCCTGGAGTTTATGCTGTGTGGGGGCCTCAGGGCGTGAAAAATACTGTTTGCTAGGGCTGCGGAGAGCAGTCTCACGATGAGGAAGGTAACGCAGGCGGTCACCGAAGTGGTCAGGAACCTGGGCTTCGGAATCAGGCAGATGCACGTTGAAGTGTGAGGTCCTTGAGCACAATGCCTCTTTGCCTCACGGAGCCGCAGCTGTGGGATGGGATGCTGACCGTTGTAAGGATTAAGTGACAGCGTGTGGGAAAGCAGCTAGCATTGGAGCTGGTGAGCAGACAATGAAAGAAAGACAGGAAATCTGGTTGTGGCTTCAGAGGGGGCCATAATCCCAACTGGAGGGATTGTGAGGTCTGGGAAGTTTCTGGAGAAGATGTGGCACTTGGAGGTGCCCCAAAAGTTCTGGACCCAAAGGAACCTTAACAATCATTTGTCCATGGGGGCGCCTGGGTGGCTCAGTCGTTAAGCGTCTGCCTTCGGCCCAGGGTGTGATCCCGGCGTTCTGGGATCGAGCCCCACATCAGGCTCCTCTGCTAGGAGCCTGCTTCTTCCTCTCCCACTCCCCGGCTTGTGTTCCCTCTCTCGCTGGCTATCTCTCTCTGTCAAATAAATAAATACAATCTTAAAAAAAAAAAAAACACAATCATTTGTCCAGTGGCCCCATTTTGGAGATGAATTGCTGAGGCCCAGAGAAGTCCAATGACTTGCTGTACTATCTGGATGATGTCAATGACCGGGTATCGGAATACCCAGTCTAGACTGGCTTACACAATTATCTGAGAGAATGAGAATCCCACAGGACACAGCTAATTCAGCGGTCTGCTGCCGTCACCGAGACCCCAGGCTCATGTTTGTGTTCTGCCAACTGCAGCGTATGGGCAATGTCTTCCCCTCATGGTTGCAATAGGTCTGCAAGAGTAGCAACCAACATGTCTCCACAGAACCCCCAACAGCAGGAATGAAGATGGCAAAGGGTCTTAGTTTCTCTGCACAAATTTCTTTTAATCACAGGGAACTTATTTCTTAGCCTTCCCTCAAGTCTCATTGACCAGGATTGGTTCACAGGTGCACACTCCAACATCGAGGCAACTGGGAAAGGAAGTATCTAGCATTTCCAGCCCCTATTGTAGGAAAAAGCCTCGACCAGAGAAAGAAAGGGGAGCAGGGAATGTTATTTTATAGGAAGCCAATAGTGTCTCCCAGACTGGCCCAATGTCATTCAGCTACTTGGCAACCAGAAACCAGTGGGGCTAGAATAGAGCCCATTTCTCTGATGCCAGGCCCAGGGTCACTTCTAGATCTGTCCTTTTGTAGTTGGCTGCCTCTTCGCTGAGCAGGGCCTTAAACATGGAGTGTGATGACAAACAGGGGGAAGGGCAGCTTGTCCCAGGCCAGGGGACTAGTTAAGCTGAAACTTGGGGTCCAAACTGAACAGAGTGTGTTTAGAGGCCAGGCCAGGCAGGGTGAGGCCGTGGAGGTCAGCCTGGTTATGCTAGATGCCCACGCCACTCGCCTGAGAGCTCGGCGGGCTTCCCACGGGGCTCACCCCTAAGACCTTTCTGCCCACAAGGTGGCCAACATCCATTTGCGGATTAATCAGCCACAGACAGTGGTGTTTACAACATGAAAGATGGCCCTCCAGAGCTGACACTTTATGAAGTGTGTTTACTCACGGCCCGTGCCTTTTTTTTTTCTAGCGTTTTTAAGCTCTTTACAAATGTTCATTTATTTATGTCCATAACTCATGGTTAGGCAAATGGCAAATATTCTTTCCAGCGATGAGAGTATTCACTACCAAGACAAGTGGAGGGACTGGTTCCAACTCACACAGAAACCAGTGTTATGAGTCGTGGGGGCTTCCTGTATTTGTTGTCAGGGACAGTGGATATCACCAGAAATCAAACTGCTAAAACCTCGGTTGCTTTCTGAAAGCAATTGTGGTTGACCCACTGGAGGCAGCCAGGCCCAGGCAGGGGGACTGCATGTGACTCCTGATGGTAGGGCCCTGGTGTTAAGAAGGACGGTGAGAGACGCACTGGGGAGGGCAGGTGTCATGGCTGCTGGCCAAGAGCAGGAGAACATACTCATAATCTGGGAAGATGGCCAGGGAAGCAGGAGGGGATGGCCAGGAGGAGCTGGGCAGTGATCCCCATGGGAGACGGTTGAGGGGTGGAGAGGGTTGACAGAGAGCAGAGAAGGGGTTGACTGGGTGAGCAGAGAATGACAGGAAAAGGGCAGCATCCATCACAGACATGGAGGATACGGCAGTGGAGGGGTCTGGAGAGAAGAGATGGTGTCCTTTGCCTTCATGTTTTCTCAGTATAGGCTTTCTTGGCTCTGACCATGCTGAGATCCTGGGGGAGGCCAGGCTCTGGGTCTGGGTTCTCTGGGAGGCCAGACTGCTGTGGCATCTAGAAGAAATGAATTCTCTCACTCCTCATTGCCTCGTTCCCTCATGAGGGTCAGAACCAAGGTACCACAGCGAGCCACCTCTCATGGTAGAGAGGAAGAAACTGAGGGCCTCATGGGAGCCGTCACTTCCACGAGGCCTGGCTGCCAGTGGCAGAATGGAGGCCAGATCCAGAGCTCTGGGCCTGGTCTAGGACTTCCCTACTAGGCCAATGCTTTCATGGTTTATTTTTTCACCACCAAGAAACTCATTTGTGACTTTTCTCCCCAAGGACCCCATGTTTTAAGAGAGTTTCATCTACCAAACAACTGCATTTATCAAGTGATAATTTATTCATTTTCCCATTTTTTTAATTAATCAAAGATAGACATAACTGCCAGCCAGACTCTCTGATCAGCAGGAGATAACCCTTATTACCACCCTGGGTTCATTTAATTCATGCCAAAAGCAAAGAAACTTGACATTTTAGATAGCCTGAATAGCCTCATTGTGGGAGCGTGGAAGTTTTCCATTAAGCTCTGTGAAGTATTCAAAACAGCTCCTGGACCCCCACCACTGAATCATGGAGACCCTGGCCTCCAGGGATCCCTATCGGGAACCACTGAACCACATCATACAGGAAGTAAGACCCAGAGGGAATGTCACTGTCCCAGAGCCCTGCCACTACACCGTTAAAGGGTTTGTGGCCTGGATACAGCCCCTACCTACCAGCCAGGAGCCTCGGACAGACCACTCAATCTCCCTGAGCCTCAGTTTTCCCGTCAGTAAGGTGGGAATGAGGCCTTAGTCAGGGATCTTAGCTGCAAGCAACAGAAACAAACTCTGCTCTTCCCGAGCAGAAAAAGCGTGTTGAAAAGATGCTAAGATGCTTCTCAGTAAGTTAAACATAGGATTACCCTATGACCCAGCAATTCCAGTCCTTGGTACATTCCCCAAAGAACCGAGAACAGGTGTTCAAACAAACACAACAGCTCCGGTCACAACAGCCAAAAGTTGGAAACAACCCAAATGTCCATCAGTGGATGAATGGATGAACAGACTGGTGTCTATCCACACAACGGAATATTCTTCAGCCACAAGAAGAATGAAGTTCCAATAACATGCTAGAACACGGGTGAACCTTGAGAATACTGTGCTTACTGACAGAAGCCAGGCACAAAAGACCACGTAAGGACTCCATCCCTATGACGCATCCAGAGCAGGCAGACCCAGAGCGGCAGAATGCAGATTAGCGCTTGCCAGGGGCTGGGACGTGGACAGGGGAGGAGTGAAAAGTCATTCCTTAATGGGCGTGGTTTTTCCACGCCCATTTCTTCTAGATAAAGCAATTCTAGAACTGGATGGTGGTGGTGGTTGCACAACATCGAGAAGTGCTTGATGCCTCTGAATTGTGCAATGGAAAATGCTTTGGCTGGTAAATTTTATATGGTGCCTATTTTACCGCAATGAGAAAAAAGTCCATGCAGAGGTGTGGCGGGAGTGGCAGAAGGTGCTGGGTGAATGGCAGAGGCGCTGGGAGCCACACCTCTGCCCTCACCTGAGTGAGGACACCACCGACACAGCTACACAGACACTGCCCCTTGCCCCGCTGCCCAGGGTCTCCGTCTCCTGCAGCCACTCTGGCCTCAGGCCCCGAGACTCCGGGCTGGTGCATCGGACTGGGGGTGCAGAGTCACGGCTCTCAAGGTGTGCGAGGCAGGCTGGGGCATGCGGTCTCTGGCATCTTCGCCTTGTCTTGTGGGAGTCAGGCCCGCCGAGACACGAAAGGGGGCCATTGTCCCAGACTCGGGAAGGCAGGTGAGAGGTGGTTAGAAGGACAAGTGCACGGAGCTCATGTCTACCTCAGAGGCACCAGAGAGCAGACAGAAAGAGCCTGGCATGTGGGGGATGCGCGACACCAGGAGAGAAGCAAGTCCCAAAGCAAATACTGCTCTTCAAAAGGTTTGTGGTGTAAGGCGACCTTTCCCTTCCCTCTTCATCCTTTTCTGAG
This sequence comes from Ursus maritimus, assembly GCF_017311325.1. Classification (NCBI taxonomy): domain Eukaryota; kingdom Metazoa; phylum Chordata; class Mammalia; order Carnivora; family Ursidae; genus Ursus; species Ursus maritimus. The sequence continues at coordinate 17,404,652 of NW_024425564.1, forward strand.
CACTCTCTACCACCCCACCACCCACAAATTCATTATTCAGAGACAATGGTTCTTCACCTTTCCTATCTAGAGGTTTCTACCCTTTGAACAGGATGACAATAGCTGCTGGTCATTTATCTAGTGGACACTAATCCTTGCCGCTGGCTTTCTGTGATTTGCTTTGTGGTTTAACACAGGGGCCCGGCCACTTAAAAGCTGCCTAACAGTGAGACGGTGCCTGCGAGTGGGGCCAGCTGAGGGCGACCAGATGCTGGGTGAAAAATCGCTGCCTGCTGTTGGGGCCCAGTCCCCACCGCTTGGGTGGGGGAGATACGACACACGTGATGGAAAGTCTTGCCTCAAATCTCTAATACAGACTTTTCAAGAAAGAACTGGAAGCAAAAGAGACTGGTAGGATCAGAGTTAGGTTTTTAACTGTTTTTCTATTTGATATAATTTTAAGCTTCCAGAGAAATTGCAAAAATAGTGCAAGGAACTCCCTTATACCTTTACTCAGATTCACCCCTTTTTGTGTGGATCCCATTGGCTTGATCTTCTCCCTCCCCCACAATGCTCCATCTTGCTGTAAATACCCCCGCGGATATTTCTCAAGAACAGGGACAATCTGTTATGTAACCACAGCATAATTGTCCAGATCTGGAAATTCTACATGGATAAATATTATTGCCTAATCCTCAGTTCATATTCACAATTCATCAGTTGTGCCCCTAATGTCCATTGAAGCTATTTGGGGATTCTCAAAATGTTGGTTTCTAGATTAATTCCACTGTGGTCAGAGAACATGCCCCCCCAAGAGTTCAACCTTTTAACATTTCCTACATCATCTTCTTTTTAAAAAAATTTTAGTTCCAATATAGTTAATATACAGTGTTTACTAGTTTCATGTGTACAATGTAGTGATTCAACAATCCCATGTGTCACTCAGGGCTCATCACGGGAAGTGTGCTCTTACTCCCCTTCACCCATTCCACCCCCCCCCCCGTCTTCCTGTTGGTAGCCATCAGTTTGTTCTCTACAGTTAAGAGTCTGTTTCCTGGTTTGTCTCTTCTCCCCACCTATAATTGTTTGTTTTGTTTCTTAAATTCCACGTATGAGTGAAGTCATATGGTATTCATCTTTCTCTGACTTATTTCACTTAGCATTATACTCTTTAGCTCCATCCATGTCCTTGAAAATGGCAAGATTTCATTCTTTTTTATGACTAACATTTACATGTGTGTATGTATATTTGTGTGTGTGTGCGTGTAAGTGTGTGTGTGTAAGTGCGGGTATACCGTATACCACATTTTCTCTATCCATTCATCTATTCATAGACACTTGGGCTGCTTCCATAATTTGGCTATGGTAGATAATGCTGCTATAAACATGCGGATGCATATATCTTTTCAAATTAGTGTTTTCATATTCTTTGGGTAAATACCCAGAAGTGCAATTATTGGATCATACGGTAATTCTATTTTTAATTTTTTGAGGAACCTCCATACTTTTTTCCACAGCAGCTGTACCATCCTGCATCTTCTTTTATGGCCCCTCCCCTCGGCACTCCCCAGCCTCCTCCTCCCAGGTTCCCTGGACTCTCGTCCACACGCCTGCCTGCGCAGTTCAGAGGGCAGCCGTGGAGCGTGGGGCAGTTTATATGCAGATGTTAGGTCTCCCATCACTGGCTCTCTCCTATCTGGCATCTCTTCCTTTGTTTTACAGCCGTTCAGGCAGCCCCTCTCCCAGCTCTGACCCCTCAAGGCCGTCAGGCTGAGTCTTCTGCTTTAGCTCCATCTGTTTCACCTGCCAACCAGGAGTGTCCAGGTGAGAGCCAGACAAACGCCCATTCTATGCACGGTCAGTGCCCTTCTGGTTTCTGCCTGTTCATATCCGCTCTCTAACACCTTCACATAGTTGGGTTGTCTTTTTGTTTTAACGTTCTGTCCAGAGTTTATCCATCAGTATGCACACACACACTTAGGAACACATCTCATTTATGCCCCGTTCCATAATGAGTACTATCACTAAACAGAACAAACTTGACCCCAACATGATGACTTTCAATTTCAGTTGGCTTTCATCTGATTTACTTATTTACTTATCTGATGAAATTATTGAATCTTTGCTTAACATTACATGAAGAGGTCATTTGGGGACTTAATATAAATCACAAAAGAATTCAGTGAGGCAAAACTAAACGCATATGAAATAAACCAGATACCATATGCTTAAACCTATGAATACTTCAACTAGTAATTCACTTATACCTAAATGTGCAAAGGAGGAAGCATTGCTGAAACATTTCAGCTTGTATTTTATAAAACAGTTTTAAAATATTTGACATAGTTTAGTAATATTCTAGAAAACAGTCTGCCTAGTTTGGATGGTATATTAGTTTTCTCAGGCTGCTATGACAGACTACCACAGGCTGAGTGGCTTAAATAACAGAAATATGTTCTCTCACAGCTCTGGAGGCCGGAAGCCCAAGATCAGGGTGTCAGGAGGGTTGGGTCCTTCTGTGGCCTCTCTCCTTGGCTTGGAGATGCCATCTTCTCCCTGGGTCCTTACACAGTCTTCCCTCTGTGTGTGTCTGTGTCCTGATCCCCCTCTTCTTATGAGGACACCAGTCAGATTGCATTAGGGCCCATCCCAGTGACCTCTTTTAACCTTGCTTACCTCTTTAAAGACGTATCTCTAAATATGGTCAGGTACTAGAGGTTAGGACTCATATGAATTTGGCGGGGGCTGGGGGTGGGGAGAGGACACAGTTCAGTCCATAACAAATGGACGGTCTCCTCAGTCTCCTGCCTTTGGTGTATTGACACATATTTTACCTCACAAAGAGTGAGGAATGGACTTGATCTTAAGAAGAGTGGGATCCAGGCCCAAGAAAGCCAGTCAGAGGCCCAGGAGACCCTAGAGTGGACTCCTCAATCCCCATGTCCTGGTCATACCTGTACCCCAAGGAGGAGAGAGATGGGAGTAGAACCTGACAGATGTGAAGCCTGGCCTTGAGATCACCTCAGTCCGTATCTCCCTGGACTGGCTCATTCTTAATTTGACCAGCATCTACTTTACTCTTTTTTCTAATTAAAAATATTAGCAATTCTGGATCTGGACTAATCAAATGACACAAAAGAACTTGTGATGACAAGACCCTATTAGTCCATCATTTTAATCAGTCCTGGGCAAATATTCATAACTCAGTCGCCCTCCCTGTCTTCATCACACTTGCCTGGCAAAACCCCTCCCCTGGTTGTCTGCATCTCTCCACCTACTCTGCACACGTGCCCACGTGACTTCCTGTTCCTGGAGGAAAAGGCCAACCAACACAGACAAGCATCACTCTAAATTCATGACCACAAACCCAGCACTGTTGAGGCTCCTACATGTTGTTGGTCAGCACACTTCTCCCTGTCCTAGACAACCATTCCATGCCTTCTCTCTCCTGGAGCCCCACCCTCACCCCCTTCCTCCTATGTACACTCAGGAGCTAACCTCAGTTCCCAATTCACTTGGGACATGGAAACAATCAGAAGAGAGCTCTTCAAGCTCCCACCGCCCTGTCCGCTCCCCATGCATGTTCATGCCACATCCCCGCCCCCTGCCCCCTGCCAGTTGTGTAGACCAGTGTGCACACGTCTCCCAAGAAAGCCTATGTTCCCTCTTGCCTCCTCAGGACTTCACTCAGGCCTTGTCCCCTCTGTCCTGTAGTCTGTTTACTAAGCCTAATGTAACCACATTTTGAAACCGCTTAAGCTAAGTGCGGGGAGGCCATGCTTTGAAGCCATGAGAGTTTCCTGAGGATCTCTCTCCCTGCTTCTGGTGGCGTATGCTGAGGAAGACTGAGCAGGGGATCCCAGAGACCAGACATACTAAAACAACCACTTTCAGCAAAAATCTATTGCCTAAATAAAAAGCCTTATAGTTATAAGCTGAAAAAAAAAAGGAGAACTTTTTGTGCTCAATTTTATTCCTAGTGACTTTTTTCAATGGGAATAAAATACAGAAATTCTCTGCTGTTGGACCGAAGAGGTATCAAATTTTCCAAATATCACTTTGGGTGCATTTCAGCTTCTCAGAATGCATGGTTACAGTGGGCTATGGAGCAAGTTCATTTGCCCGCGGCCCACACAGTGTCAGTGTCCTTTGACCCCCTGGGACCCCCCCCCACACACACACTTTGTGACACAGAATGTAAAGCCATTCAGTCCTACTTTTAGGCTGACATAAAAGATAATGTATTTCTCTGCTACCAAGCAGCCTGTGTTTGGCTGTGGCAAGGTGAACGTACAGGAGCTGTTTGGAGCAGACAAGACCCTGGAACCCACCAGGAAGACTAGGCTCTTTGCTTTGTACACAGAGGTCACGTGGAGCAGGTGACTGAGGGCTCATTTGAAAGTCAATTTCTTTTTTTATTATTCTTTAAATTTTAATTCACTAACATCCAGTGCAATATTGGTTTCTGGAGTAGAATTCAGTGATTCCTGACTTACATGCAACACCCAGTGCTCCTCACAAGTGCTCTCCTCGATACCATCACCCATCTAGCCCTTCCCCCACCCACATCCCCCCATCAACCCTCTTATGGCTTGTTCCCCTCTCTTCTCCCCCCCGCCATGTTCATCTGTTTTCTTTCTTAAATTCCACATATAAGTGAGATCATATGGTATTTGTCTTTCTCTGAGTGACTTACTTCTCTTAGTGTAATCCACTCTGCTCCACCCATGTCATCACAAATGGCAAGATTTCATGCTTTTTGATGGCTGAGTAATATTCCAGTGTGTGTGTGTGTGTGTGTGTGTGTGTGTGTGTGTGCACTGCATCTTCTTTATCCGTTCATCAGTTGATGGACATTTGGGCTCTCTCCATAGTTTGGCTATTGTTGATAATGCTGCCATAAGCATTGGGATGCCTGTGCCCCTTCATATCTGTATTTTTGTATCCTTTGGGTAAATACCTAGTAGTGCAATTGCTATATGGTAAGGTAGTTCTATTTTTAACTTTTTGAAGACCCTCCATACTGCTCTCCAGAGTGGCTGCACCAGTTTATTCCCACCAACAGTGCAAGAAGTTTCCTTTTTCTCCACATCCTCGTCAACACCTGTTGTTTCATGTGTTGTTAATTTTAGCCATTCTGACAGGTGTGACGTGGTATCTCATCATGGGTTTGATTTGTATTTCCTTGAGAAGAGTGATGTTGAGCATCTTTTCATGTGTCTGTTAGCCGTCGGGATGTCTTCTTTGGAAAAGTGTCTATTCTTGTCTTCTGCCCATTTCCTAACTGGATTGCTTGTTTGGGGGCGTGGAGTTTGATAAATGCTATATAGATTTTGGATGCTAGCCCTTTATCAGATATATCATTTGTGAATATCTTTTCCCATTCCATAGGCTGCCTTTGAGTTTTGTTGATTGTTTCCTTCTCTGTGCAGAAGCCTTTTATCTTGATGAAGTCCCTATAGTTCATTTTTGCTTTTGTTTCCCTCACCTCTGGAGACGTGTCTAGTAAGAATTTGCTGTAGCCGAGGTCTAGAAGGTTTCTGCCTGTTTTCTCCTCTAGGATTTTGATGGTTTCCTGTCTCACATTTAGGTCTGAAAATCAGTTTCGATACAAGGTTAAATTAAGTTATTTAACAAATTGTGGTTGAGAGTATATACATGCCAGTCACGGTCATAGGTATGTAAAGATGAAAGCAAACAAGAATGACATGGTCCTACCCTCATGGTGCTTACATTCTTTTGGGAAGGAAACATAAACAGACACAAAAGTCTGGAACAATGAGATGAGGCTGAGGAGAAGGGCTTAGGCCAATCTTACAGGGCTTTGTAGTCAGGTGAGGGGTCTGGATTCTAATCTCAGAGAAATGGGAAGTCCTTCGAAGGTCTGGACAGGAGAGTGCCATGATCTCATTTATCCTATAAGAATTTCGCTTTTGCTGCCTCGTGTAGAATGGATTGGAAGGGGCCAATGTGGAAGTGGGAGACCAGCTGGAGGTTGCAGTCACATGAGCTAGAGATCATGGTGACTGGGACCAGGGTAAGGAGAGAGGGAGGGAGAAGGCATTCAAGATGGATTGCCGGGATGCAAAGAACAGGAGGAGGAGTGGCATCAGGGATGGCACCTGGGTTTCATGTCTCCAGCAGCTGGGGGGCTGGTGGAGAATACTGGAAGTGCACACATTTGGGGCGTACGGGGGATGCCCAAGAAAAACTGCACGGAATAGACTTAAACAGGTGAGGAAGTCTTTATTCAAGAGTATCACACTAGTGGAGAGAGGTTAAATTCAACTCCAGTACAACAGGGTAGCAGCTACTTACAGCCGATAGACAAGGTGAGGGGGTCAGTTTGTGGAAAATTACCAAGAGGACCTTGGTTAGGTGTCAAGGGTGGGGGAATTCTTGCTAAATGGTTTGGCAGGCTTCTAGTTATTCTTGACTCACAAACCAAGGACAAAGGTAGTTGAGAAGAAGGCTCAGAGGAGCCTGACTACAATTTGGTCAAGGAGGGGTCCTAGTCAGTGGGAAGGACAAGGGGTTCTGTTTTGGCTGTCAGGTTTAGGATATCCAAGAAGAGATGTCAAGTGTGTAAATCTTGAGGTTGGAGGAGAGGTCTAGGCTGGTTGCGGAAATTTGATCAGTACTATAAAGATGATACTGGGAATCCACAACCCTCACCAAGTTCTCAGACCTGTGCTGTAAAGTCTGATTGTCCCGTCCCAGCTGGAACTTCTAAACCCTACATAGGATACTTAAGCACATTGCAGACATTCTAGTCTCCCCACTCCAGAGAGAGCAGGACCCAGTTATTCTCCTTCCTTGTACCCAGGGTCCGTATCACTTGACCACAGGTGAAGTCTTAATAAAGACTGGCCCCTTATAAAGATAATTCTCATGCTCCCCTAGTGTTGACTGAAAATATTTCTATTGCAATGACACTTAAATATGTGTAATTATAAGACTAAATATCAATGCTCTATGCTTACAGCTATTACACAGTGATCAACCCAGAGTAGATTGAAGAAATGAAAACAAAGCCCTGTATCTCTCCACCCGCAGCTGATCCCAGTTTAAGAAGCACTAGGGAGAGGAACTCTAACATCCTTTCTGTCCTAACGTGCAATGGTTTTCTGAGACTGCAGTGGGGAGACAGGGGCCATAATTGATGCAACAAGGATAAGAGGGTCAATTGGAAAATAGTTACCTAGAGATCCAAAGACTGCATGAGAGACAGCATGAAATAGAAGGATTAGATAAGAAAAATAAGCATTTTGCCTAAAGAAACAGAGACAAAACCAGGATAAGAAGAGCAGATTTATTGTTTGGGTGAAAAGAGATCCTGCAGATTTGAAAAAGTTCAACTTTAAACCTCCTTGACTCACTTGGCCCCATACCCAACAGATTTAGTTTAAAAAAAAAAAACTGATAAGAGGCCTTTTAAAATAACTATGATATTGGGGTGCCAACTGGGGCTCAGTCGCTTAGGTGTCAAACTCTTGATTTGGGCTCGGGGTCGTGAGATTGAGCCCTGCCTCAGGCTCCAGGATTCTCTCTTTTGTTCTCCCTCCCCGACCTCCTGCTCGAGTGCACACGTGTGTGCTCTCTTGCTGTCTCTAATAATAATGATGATGATAATAACAATAATAATAATAATAAAATAACTATGATATTGGTGTATGTTTGGAGTAGTTAAGGATGCTCTTCATTCTATTCATTCCATTCTTAAGGCCACCTACCTAAGACAATAACAAATACTATTTTGTGCATTCCCTTCTAGTCCTCTGTCCTGTGCCTATTTTTTTTCCCCTACTGCACGTATAACATTGTATTCTTTTAAAATTTAGGATTGTGAGTGCGTTTTTCTCTGTTGCCGGTTATAATTAGTTGACTGCATAATTGGGTATTTCTCGTCTATACTACAAGTTACATAATCCCTTTCCTACTATTTATATGTAAGCTGCTGTCTATTTGTCCCCAGTATAAAAAATGCTGCAGGGAACATCTTCAGACATACAGCCTTTTCTATCTTGTGGATTAGTTCATTTAACCAGATTCTGGGTCAAAGTGTACTATTTTATACCAAAAAAAAATTTTTTTTCTGATGATCGAAACAGAGACTTGAGGATAGTGTAGGGAAAAAAGGCAGCTTTGCAACCCACACTAATGAGCAAATTTGAAAATCCTGAGGGAGAAGCAGGGGCTGTGTCACCAGGCAGAGATGGTCCTCTGAACACAGGGGTGTTTGGTGCTCATCTTTCTAAACCTTTCTTGATGCCTCCAGGCAAAGACAGCAAGAGCAATTCAGTGGCGCTCTGCTCAGATCCGCCAGGGGCAGGAGTTTCAGCCGCACAGGCGCTAGTTACCAAGGCGACCTCCACATGTCCCCTCTTTTCCAGGTTAACAGTTCTGCGTCTGTGCTGGATGGTTGGATAGAATTAGTTCAAAAAAGAGAGAAAAAAGAAAATGGCTTTAAAAGACAATTTAACTGTTCACCCGAAGAACCAGCACCAAGCACAACGCAGAGAACCTTCTGGTCCCATTCCTTTTCTGTAGGATTCATGGTTTGATCTTTTCTCTGAGGTGAATTTATTTCCATTTTTCTTTAATTAAATAGATCCACCAGCGTGTTCCGTTGCGTCTAATTACATACAGCCTGTGGAGTGGCAGATGTCTCCGCGACACCGGCTCACGGGGGTCCCGATGGGAAATGCACGGAGGCATAATAGGCTGACTATTATGGGCACGGAGAAACTAGGAACAAGGGGTCTCAAACTCACACGCCTGATCCCGGCGAGACCCCATTGCTGCCAGACTCGTGATTGTGGGGCTTCTCGGGGCCCGAGAACGTATTGCTCCGGCTGCTCACGGAAAGCTCTAAAGCCTCCACCACCCCACTCCTTGCTGGATTTTCCATTCCCCACTGACTTCCCACGGCCCGAAAAGCCGGCCTCGCAGAGCCTGAGAGCCGGGTCACTAGGTGGTCACCGCGGTCCTTGGATGTGAGTTTGCAAGACGGGAGTTCAGGGATGCGGCTTCTCCCAAGTGCATTGTCTGCATCTTGCAGCCACAAACCAGCAATGGCCTGCGTTGCAGCTTTGGGCAAACGACGCACAGAAACAGCAGGATTCACCCCTTAACAAGGTGTGGCAAGTGTGACTCGTAGCCCACAGACCGAGCGGGCAGAAATATATATCGCTTCGCATTTTCTGTAAAGCGTGTCTACTTCTGAACCTCCTGTCAGGCAGATAGAAAGTATAACTGGGCTTGTTCCCAGAGTTTCTCCCCTCCCCGGCTTGGGGGTCTAACAAAGTGCTGATTGGCCAGGGGCTGTCGCTCTGGCACTCGGGGGTCTGCACGCCCAGGTGCTGCTGACAGGCCCACGGACAGCGTCCGGCTGCTGCTGGTCCTATGCCATGCCGGCAGCAAAGAAACCCCATGGGTCTACCTATGGGCCTATCAAGCTAGACACCCCCTGTGACTCTTTGCCTTCTGGGGTCTGTTCTCCTCTCTGAGAGGCAAGCCTGGGTTTGCAGGTGGCAGAAACGGCAGGAGCATTTCTTTTAAGTCTGGGTAATTCTTTCCTCCTTTCGGTTTCTTCAAGGTGCTCTGAATTCCCTTTCCCCAAGTAATTAGGGTTTCCTACAAAATAAAAAAGCCAGAAGTGAGTGACTCTGGTAGTAGACCCTGCCCCATGCTTCCCCTACAGCAGTAAGCACACCAGCTGCTGGTTTGCTCAAAGTGGGGACAGAAGAGGTGGACCCTGGAGCACTGCTCCCCTCCTTCTCCCCCAAGATCTCAAAACAGACTTCAGCACATTAGCCTCCATGCAAATCCTTATGTCCTAGTAAAGAAAATGTACTTCTCCTCTGCGTGTTCCGCCCTTTCTCAGTAAGATGGGGTCTGTGTCTCTTTCACAAATCGAGTGAGTCCCGTATTGGCAACTTCTGCCGCGTAGCACCTGGCTGTGTAGGTGACACTTTCTCCAGCCGCCCTGGGGATGGCGAGGGGGGTGTGGACACTGGGTGGGATTTCGACTCTTGGAGCAGATGGCCGAGACTCAGTTAAGGGACAGAAGGAGAGGCAGGCATGCCACCTGGCAGTGGACCCAGCTGGGAGCAGAGGGACCTCCGGTGTGACAGCTCCGGTGTTACTCTGTGTCCACCCGAAACCGAGGGGCCTGAAGCCAGGGGTGGAGCTTGTCTCCGAGGAGGAGGGGTGCACGATGGGAGGTATGGCTGAACAGTCAGGAAGAAGTTGGTTATACTGGTCCCCTGTCCCCGAATTACGCCAGGCTTTTCAGGGATTATCCTGATACCGGGAACAGCCACGGGCCACCTGTGACCACAGGCATCCGTGTTAAAGTTTCAAACCAAGCCCAGTGATTTATAAAAATAAAATACATTGTAACCAAGTTTGGGTTTAATTCCAAAATCCATATCTTCTGCCAATTTTATGATATGAACAGACACTTTTCCAATGAAGACATAAAAATGGCTAACAGACACATGAAAAATGTTCAAAATCATTAGCCATCAGGGAAATTCAAATCAAAACCACACTAAGATACCAACTTACGTCAGTTAGAATGGCAAAAATTGACAAGGCAAGAAACAGCAAATGTTGGAGAGGATGTGGAGAAAGGGGATCCCTCCTACATTGTTGGTGGGAATGCAAGTTGGTACAGCCACTCTGGAAAACAGTGTGGAGCTCCCTTAAAAAGTTAAAAATTGAGCTACCCTATGATCCAGCCATTGCACTACTGGGTATTTACCCCAAAGATACAGATGTAGTGAAGAGAAGGGCCATATGCACCCCAATGTTCATAGCAGCATTGTCCACAATAGCTAAATCGTGGAAGGAGCCGAGATGCCCTTCAACAGATGACTGGATTAAGAAGTTGTGGTCCATATATATACAATGGAATATTACTCAGCTATCAGAAAGAACGAGTTCTCAACATTTGCTGCAACATGGACGGCACTGGAGGAGATAATGCTAAGTGAAATAAGTCAAGCAGAGAAAGACAATTATCATATGGTTTCTCTCATCTATGGAACATAAGAACTAGGAAGACTGGTAGGAGAAGAAAGGGATAAAGAAAGGGGGGGTAATCAGAAGGGGGAATGAAACATGAGAGACTGTGGACTCTGAGAAACAAACTGAGGGCTTCAGAGGGGAGGGGGGTGGGGGAATGGGATAGGCTGGTGATGGGTAGTAAGGAGGGCACGTATTGCATGGTGCACTGGGTGTTATACGCAATTAACGAATCATCAAACTTTACATCAAAAAAAATAAATAAATAAAAATTAAAAATTAAAAAAAAAATCCAAAATCCAAAGATGGTTTAACATGAAAAAAACCTGTGAAGATAATGCATCACATGGAAATGTGAGAGAAGACTTGTTCTAGAATGTTCATAGCAGCATTCTTTGAATTAAAAAACAAAAACAAAACTGGAGTAGTTTAAAATGTTCATCACTAGAACAATGGATACGTGGATTGTGATATATTCGTATAAGAAAGCACTAGGCAGCAGTGAAAATGCATGAGCCAGTGTTCTATATATTAACATTCATGAAGCTAAAAAATGTAATGTCGAGTCAGAAGAGCAAGCTGCATAAGAATACATATATCGAGATTCATTTACAACAAATGTAAAACATGGAAAAGAAAAAACAATAGTGTGGGGGCGCCTGGGTGGCACAGCGGTTAAGCGTCTGCCTTCGGCTCAGGGCGTGATCCCAGCGTTCTGGGATCGAGCCCCGCATCAGGCTCCTCCGCTGGGAGCCTGCTTCTTCCTCTCCTACTCCCCCTGCCTGTGTTCCTCTCTCGCTGGCTGTCTCTCTCTCTGTCAAATAAATAAATAAAATCTTAAAAAAAAAAAAACCAATAGTTGTAACAGGTAGGGACGCATGCATAGGTAGTAGCAGTGTAAAGAAAAGCATGGTGATGCTAAGGTCTGACTTCATGGAATTGTTCTCCTGTGTGTGTGGAGGAACCGCATGCAGCCAGGGACTGGTGTTCCGAGAGTTTCAAATGTACGGGTACTGTTTTATTTCCCTAATCAGATGGCGGATGCATAGAGGTTCATCGAATTATTCTGTAGACATTGTGTATGTCTTAAATATTTCACAGTATTTTCAAATAAATTTTGAATTAGTCATGAAATGAAAAGCAACAGGAAGCAATATAAGGGGACCTACTATCTGAATTAACCTTTGATCTTAGAAGAAGAATCAGTAAGAATCGTGGTAGAAAGGAGAATGCCATCTTAGGGCAGTTAGGGCTGAGCATACACCTTAGACTTCAGGGGAAAAGAAAGAATATATCAAAGTATGTAAGAATAGATATATAAGAGTATATTAAAATATATTAAAAAGAAAGAATACATAAAAAATTACACTGACAGAGAATCAAATTTAAACTCTGAATAGTCAAGTCCCAGGGGAGTAAACACCAGCCAGCCAGCGCACATGCAGTCCCTCCCAAGACCACGAAAGGAGAGGGTCTGTCACCTGAAGACGTCCCTATTGACCCCAGGGGAATCCCGACCTACTGCAGATTTTACAAGGCCCTTTCCAGAAGATGGAGGAAGGGGCATTCTCGAAAGAGATAAATGAGAGGCAGAACCTATAGGGGGAGAAGCCCAGAGGAAGCCGACAATTGGAAAAAGCTGGAGACCCAGGCGTCCCCGCAGAGCAGACAGACACAGTGAAGCCCCAGGCACCTGCTCACGGATGCCAAGGGGTTTCCTTGCTTCCCGTGGGACCCGGGGAGCAACTCCAGCAGGACAGGGTGCAGAGACCTCAGGAGGCCTTCACAGTCCGGCCAGAGGGAGCACCGGCCAAGGAACAGCTTTCAGGGGATTCAGACATCAGGTTGGACAAGTGAGTCAGAGATACAGACCACAGATCCCTGCCATCACCATAACTGGGAGCTAGGAGGCGGGCTAGGAAGCTGGTGGCTGGTAAGTGCCATTGTGTTTCAAAAAAGGGGCGGGGAGGATTTCAGAAAACCTGGAGCAATTTCCTACAGAACCCATCCTCCCTCGGCCTTTTCGTTTTGTTCTTCTTTTAAATAGGCTCTGTTTTTAGAGCGGTTTTAGGTTCACAGCACAGTTGAGAGGGGGGGGCCAGATTCCCCGTACACCCCCTACCCCACACATGCACAGACTTCCCCACCATCAGCATCCCCCACCAGAGCGGGACCTTTGTTACAATTGACGAATCTACATTGGCACATGAAAGCTACCCGAAGTCCCTGGTTTACCTGAGGTTAGCGTTCACTCTTGGAGTTGTACGTTCTGTGGGTTTCCACAAACTGCCATCATTGAAGTATCATACAGAGTATTTTCAGCACCCTAAAACTTCTCTGTCCTCCGCCTGTTCATCCCAATCTTTTTACTGTCTCCATAGTCTTCCTTTTTCAGGATGTCGTAGAGTTGGACTCATACAGTATGGCTTCTTTCACCGAGTGATACGCATTTAGGTTTCCTTCATGTCTTTTTTTTGGCTTGATAGCTCATTTCTTTTTAGCACTGAATAATATCCATTGTCTGCATGTATCAGAGTTCATTTCTGCACTGAGTTACTAAAGGACGTCTTGGCTGCTTCCAAGTCTTGGCACTTAGGAAGAAAGCTGCTATAAACATCCCTGTGCAGATCTGTGTATGGACAAAAGTTGTGTATGGACATAATATATCCTTTGGATATATTAAGGTTTCCCCCTTTTTCCCCTCTCCTTTCTCTGTTCTCTTTTCCTTCTTCCTTCTTCCTACCCTCCCTCCTTTTATTAGCACCTCCTGGAGCTAGAGACTCACAGGGACTGACCGTGCCCCCCTGTGCTTTCCTCTTGCTGCCTTGCATAGTTCGTTGGATTCCATACAGCACTTCTTGACTTCCTAATTGCTCTTCATACCCCAGTGTCTAGCACAGTTCCAGTCATGAGATACTGTTTCAGAGTATGTTTGTTAAATGAATGAATGAATGAATGAATGAATGAATGAACAACCCTTCAAGGGATAATGCCGCCCATGCTCCCTGAGGTTCATGATTAGGAGACTCATGAACAGGACTGAGACCAGCCTTCTTTCACCTACAGAGCCTTGTCGAGGTGCTTGGCTGTGGGGAGCTGGAGGCTGCAACTGTGTAAAGGGTTTACTGCCAAGGAATGCAAGCCACTGCATAGGACAGATCCAGTGGAGGCCTCCCAGGCTTTTGGAGCACATGGCCCAGGAGTGGAATTTCATCCTGGACGCCACAAACAGATCTCAGCTGAGGGCACACAACTTCAGAAAGACAGAAAGGATGGCAGTGTGGGGACCAGGTTGGAGGCAATGCTGGAGACCTGAGACCACACAGGCAGAGGCCAAAACTCAGGCAAGCGATGGGGTCCAAAGGAGGCTGGCACCGTGACCGCGAGAGGTGGGAACAGACTGGAGAGATGCTTTAGGGGGCAGGGCTGCGGGCTTGGTGGCTGAGCCACGTGGAGAAACAGTGAGAGGCATGACATGGTGTTGGCTTGAGCAGCATGCTGCGTTGGGGTGGATGGTATTGAGTCAGTTCTGGACATTCTAAGCTCTAGCGGTCTGCAGGATGTTTACACAGTGTGGTTAATTTTTTTGTGTAGGGGCAACTTGACTGGGCCACGGGGTACCCCGGATTTTGGGTCAAACATCATTCTGAGTGGCCTGTGAGGGTGTTTCTGGACGAGATTAACATGTGATGTAATAGACTGAGTAAATAGATTGCCCTCCCTACTGTGGGTTGGCTTCATCCAATCCGCTAAAGACATGAGTAGAACAGAAAGACTGAATAAGAGGGAACTTTGCCTGATTGACTGATTGAGCTGGGGCATGGGTGTTTTCCTTCCCTCCAAGCAAAAAAATCCCACCACTGGCTCTCCTGCTTCTAGCTTGTCGACCATAGATCTTGGGACTTCTCCACTGTAATTATTGTGTGAACCAACTCATTATAATATAGCCCTTTATACACACACACACACACAAGGTGGAGTGGTGGGCAGACCAAGGGCACACCAGGCAGAGGGATGGACATATGCAAAGGCCAAGAGGGCAGGGAGGAGCCTTGCGTTTTGGAGGAATTGGAGCCAGGGAAGACGGCCAAGATATGATTGGAGGGGTGGGTAGAGGTGGGACCAACCATGCAGGGTTGCAGGGCCTGCCGTAGAACCTGCACTTAATGTCCCCCCTTAAATGGTAACAGAGTAATAAAAGGTGATGGTGATGGTGGGATGTCTCCATGGATGGCCACAGAAGAATACTCTTTCTGGTTTTCTATCTAGAAAGGGAGTTATCCTGGATAGAGTTTGTATTTTTTACATGTTAACATTATTACGTTTTCTTGGATAGCCAGCACTCAAGGCCGACCTCTGCCCCAGTGGGTCCTCAGGAACTTGAGTGTATTAACTGTCTTTCATTTTCTATATTCTGACGCTTTGACATCTTCAGGACTTGCTGACCCTGCAGGGATTGCCCCTCCCAGGGTTAGCTAATTCCTAGAGATAGCAATATCTGCTTCAGAGTTCACCTTTCAAATGCAAACCAACAAATCCGGGAACACCCCAACCACATCCTCTGCGGGGCCTTTCACACTGCCGGCTGCTGCCCACCTACTCACCCCCGAGCCAGGTACCAGACAACTAGGGACAGCCCTTATGTCCCAGAGCCCACTGGATGATTTAGAAGAGCCAATCCCAAGCCTGCCTACCTTGCTTTGCCGGTTCCAACAACCCAAGGAAACCACAATAAAGACTGTGGCCCATGTTTTTCTCCCCCTAGTTCTGTTTTCTGACCAACCCTGGTTCTTCCCGTGTGGCCCTGTGTGGGGGGCAGTGCCTCCTGTGAATATTACAGACTTGCTTCTTCACGACAGTCATCTTCATGTCTGTGTGTCTAATCACACCCGATTAAAGAGAATCCTGGGTCCCCTTCAAACATAGGATAAACTCTCGCTGTCCATGCATTCAGCAGGAGACCACATCTGGCTCATGCCCCGGTCTCTTCTCAAACCTTCTTAGAGATTAATGCAGGGCTGGATGTGTAGTAAGAGCTCAAGAAATGTGGCTGAATGAACTCCTCTGCCCTCCTCACCCAGCCTTCCTCTGGGGTCCATCCTTCTGGCGGTCTGTGTGTCCATCTGTGATGTGGGACGCCAGCAGCAATGGCGGTAACTAACACACCAGGTTGCTGTCTTTCTCCGAGGCAGCGTCAGGGCTCTGCTTGCTAAGATTGAAGGCAAGGAGGGTGATGGGTGAGCAGAGAACAAGGCTGAGACACAGGAAGGGGATGGGAAGGGCTTTTCAAGGAGTGATCAGGTGGCTGGGGACATCCCAAGGAATGGGCAGGAAGGCTGCCTTCGGAAACTCTCCTGCTCAGATTTCCAAAGGCAACACATCTGGGTTCTATCTTTTCAACTGCTGCAGCATGATGCCCTCCACCTGGGTGGGAGGGAGATGATTCGGGGCCAGATGGGTCCACTGGAGAGGTACTCACCTGGCCTCTGCTCCTCCCCTCTGCCTCTGCCTCATGCAGGTTAAATCAGATCAAGACAGCCACGAAGGGTACTCTTGTTGGGGCAAACATACTACAGAAGGGCAAGATGGGGTCAGAACCAGAAGTGCCCTCTCTTCTGCTGGGTGGCATGAATAACCAAATGTAAATGGCCTCTTTTCCAACCAACAAAGAGAGAGATTCCTGCTTTGTGTTCCCCTGGATGTTGCAGAGTCTAAAACATCTCTACTCCGGCCATGCACCCCCATAGCACTGGGGTTCAGGCAGGAAGGCTACAGGAGAGGAAGGAGGTGCTCCTGCTTCTACTGTCCATGAGTCAGAGCGCACCCAGCCCCCACCTAGAAACCTGGGTCTTCACCTGGCCGGAGCTGGGGGGGGGGGTCCTTTACCTTTGCCACATAGACCCAAGTTCCTCCTTCTGTTCATGTTCTCTCTCTGTCTTCAGACAGACAGACACAGAATCTGATTACTAGATGGGATAACAGAGATTGATTCATTCACTCCCTCTGACATTCATTCATTCATCCTTTCAACGTATTCATTCATTGATCACTATAATAAAAAAGTCAAGGAAAAGTGGCTTGCTACCTCAGGAAGTTTCCTTAATTTTCTAGCTTTTTCCACTCATCTGCTTAAAAAAATACATTAATAGCCACAAGAAGATCTATATAAATTATCTGGCATTTGGTAGATGCCCCGTGAACGGTTCTTATTAATACTGGTACTTGTATGCCAGACCCAGAAATACATAAGTGGATTAACCCCGCACTTGTTCTCGGGAAGGTTACATTCTGTTAAGTCTTGTGTTTCTCTCCAGCAGAAGTCATGGGAAAAGACATGTCTTAGAGAGGCACCATGGGAAGTGGCCGGACTCCAGCGCTCCTGGGGCTGCCCAGCCATAGTTGCTGCCCGAGGACTGGCCAGACAAAGCACCCAGGTTCTGAAAGCACTCGGCCCCGGGTGAGTGGGGGCTGAGCCCTGCCCTGGGGATGACCGGCCTTCTGCCTCTCCCCAGCTCAGCCCAACCTGGTCAGGCTTCAGGGCCTCCTAGGCAGCACCCCCAGCTCTCCCACCCTGTGGAGACATGGGCTTGCATGACAGGGTAGGGGGTCGGGGGAGAGCAATGACCTTGGTTGCCGGAGCCTGCAGAGAGAGGACACTAACGCGTGTAGGGGGACGCTGGAAGCACGTCTGGAAGCCCACGGAACGGAGAGAGGCAAGGATGGAGGCAGCACCGCTTGCCGTGCTCTAAATGAGCAAATGTTTGGGAGCGAGGGCGCCAGAACGAAACTGCCTGTGCTGCTGTCCCAACCCCTTTTCAGCTCAAGTCACACATGCGCTAAGAGGCTTTTGGCTCCAGGCGGCTGGTAGACATCGCTGACAGATTTGGGATCTGATAAGAGACTGTTGATTTCATTTGTGTGTGCAATGTCGGAGATGAATTTTAACAGTTAAAACGGGGAAAGGAAAAAAAAGAAAAAAGAAAAAGCCCAAGAACATTGCCAGGCTTGCAACACTGGCTGTTTCTTCTATCGGATTTCTTGAAACTGCGAACTCCACGAGTCAGAGGGGTCTATTTATAAGGGCACTGTTGTCGTGTGCCTTCTGGGGGAGCCAAGGGGTGTTCATAGAGCAGAAGCAAAGGGGGCTGCCTGTGGGGATGGCTGGTCGTCTGGGGCTGTGAGCGCCACACCCCCCCGGGCCCCTCTTTCCTCCCGCAGATACGGTAAGTCTCCTGGGCAGGCCAGGGGCTGTCCGGGCCAGCACGGCTCCCTTCCGAGGGCAGCAGCCTCAGGCAACTCCTTAGGGCCTGCGCCACCATGGGATTCTAGCAAAATGGCTCGACTCCAGAACCAGGGTTTTAAAAATTATTAATTAAAGTCCTTTGCAAAAGAAACACCCACCGAAAAACAAGGTTCCCTTTCTCAGGAAACTCCAACGAGAAATTAATTTTTTTTTTTAATTTAACATCAAAGGATTCGTTGTTTTGGAAGCCGCTATGACGGGCATCATGCAACCCAAAAGAGTGACATATCTGTGGCATGGGCGATGGCCACAGATGGCCTGTATCACCAATTGCTCTGCACTTGACTTCTCTGCAAGCTGCATTTGGTTAAACACTGACCCCACGTTCCCCCAGAGGGCCAGTGGGGATCAGGCAGATAATGATCCTTTAGATTTAGAAAGGTCAATAGGATTTCAGAGAGTTTCGCTCTACCTGACCCATACAACCCTCTAGGATGGTAGGCACTACAGACATTCACACTGGCTTAGAGAGGGGGAGATTGAGGTGTAAGGGAATAAAACCACAGGGTTTTAAATGGAAGGTCTCTTGACTTCAGACCTGAAGCTCTTTCCTACCACATCCCAGTGGGAAACAGTCTAGGTTCCCTTCAAGAGTGAATGTCACTTCCACACACGCTGTGGCTCACATCCCAGTACCCAGCTGGCATCTCAAAGGACCTGGGTGACAGCTGGACTGGGAAGCATCTCAGAGCTTGGCCCCCGTGCCCTGTATGTAGAGCCCTAGACTGAAGGAAATTCATATCCGCAGGGCACATCATGCTCAGCCTCCGGGGTGCCTACTCCCTTCTCGGACACTGCCACTGGGCTGCCACAAGTGGCCACAGTGCCTCGGGGTCCACATACCCAGCCTCTCTTCTGGAGATGGGCACTGGGTTAGGTCTGGCTGGAATAGGCAGGACCGACCACACTAGCTGGGAGCTGGAGACTATTGGCCATCCCTACTGCAAGCCCCTCCTGCAGAGCTGCCCCTAGAAACAGTCATGCAGAAAGGGGGAGGAGGAAAGTCCCCCTTCTCAACTCTGGGCTCCTCACCCTTCCCCTCGCCTACTCTGTCCTGTCAAATCCCGCTCGCAGGAAGAGGCATAACAAAGCTGAGATGGGTGTTTAGCTATTCACATTTCGTACACAGACACTCCCAGAAACATCAGCCATATAAAACCTGGAAGGAGAGGGTGTATCTCTGGGTGCAGAATTCTAGATAACACTGATGTGGGGGTGACTAATTTGATTGGGGTATTCTGGATGTCTTTTTTTTAAGATTTATGTATTTATCTGAGAGAGGGAGAGCGAGTAAGTGGGGGCAGGGACAGAGGAAGAGAATCTCCAGCCAACTCCATGCTGCAGGACTCAATCTCATGACCCTGAAATCATGACATGAGCTGACATTAAGAGTCTGATGCTGAACTGACTGAGCCACCCAGGCATCCCTCTCAATGTCTTTGAAGCCCTGTTCTTCTCAGAAGTCCCTGCTGGGAGCTGCCCATGAGCCTGGTCTTGAGGATTCTCTGGGGGAAAGTGTACCTCAGCGCTTCCTTCAAAAGATGCTGTTGTTGCCACATCAACCAGTCCCGGACATTTCCATCAATACATAGCTGACTTGAATCTTTAAAAATGTATCACTCTTATGTTTTACTAATGGAAAGTTCAATAGAGTGAATCACGTGAGAAGACTCTTGCCCATGTTAAGTTATGCAACTTTTTAAAAAGATTCAACTTTTTTTTTAAAGATTATATTTATTTTTTGGCAGAGAGAGACAGCCAGTGAGAGAGGAAACACAGGCGGGAGGAGTGGGAGAGGAAGATGCAGTCTCCCAGCGGAGGAGCCTGATGTGGGGCTCGATCCCAGGACCCTGGGATCACATCCTGAGCCAAAAGTAGATGCTTAATGACTGAGCCACCCAGGTGCCCCAAAAGATTCAGCTTTTTAAGAGAAGTTTTAGGTTTATAGCAAAGTTGAGCAAAGAAGAGTGCAGAGATTGCCCGTATGCGCCCCCCACATGCACAGCCTCCCCCATCATCAACATCCCCCCAGAGCGGGCCATTGTTATGGATGAGGAACCTGCATGGACACTTCATCATCACTCAAAGTCCAGAGTTGACATGAGGCTTTATTCCTGGTGTTGTGGGTTTGGGCAAATGTATAAGGACGTGTCTCCCTCATTATGGGATCACACGGTGTCGATTCACTGCCCTAAAACTCCTCTTTGCTCTGCCTATTCATCCCTCAGTCCTCCAACCCCTGACAACCACTGTTCTTTTTACTGTCTCCACAGATAATGGACAGTGGTTTTGCTTTTTTTCTAGAATGTCATAGAGTTGGAGGCATGCAGTATGTAGCCTATGTAGTTGGGTTCTTTCACTTACTGATAGCATTTAAGATTCCTCCGTGTGTCTTTCATGGCTCGATGGCTCATTTCTTTTTAATGCAGGGCAATATTCCATTGTCTGGATGGACCAGTGTTTATTTATCCATTCTCCTACCAAAGGCCATCTGGTTGCTTCCAAGTTTTGGCATATACAATTAAAGCTGCTGTAAATATCCATACACAGGTTTTTGCTGGGACATAAGTTTTCAACTGCTTTGGGTAAATACCAAGGAATGAGATTGGTGGAAACCGTGTAGTTGCTGTTTTGGATCAGTGGTCCTCAACCCTGGCTGCCCGTTGTGATCATCTGGTCAGCATTTAAAAAATCCCTACGCCACTCCCCTCCCAGGCCATTTAAATCAGACTTGGCGAGGGCAGGGCTTGAACATCAGAGCTCAACAAACGCATCAGGTCATCACAACATGCAGCGGGAGCTGAGAATCCCTAATTCCGATTCTGCGACCAGACTCTTGGGTTTCTGAGATTTCTAGTCATCCTCTCCACCTACACTCATGTGGGCTTTGAGCGCAAAAGGGAAATGATGAAGTCACCAGCTGTTTGTTACGTTTTGTGAAATAGTTCTACTTAGGGTCTCCATTTGACCAAAAATCAGTTTCATTTGTCTAGAAAATCTCTCATGGGAGGTGAAAAGCTGCCCTCTTTTCACTTCCTTACATTGACGGCAGGCCCCAGAAGGTCTCACTTTATCAAATTCCAGCATCCCCGGGCACCTTGGGGTGCCAGCCAATTCCAACTTCTCCCAGGGGCAACCAACCATTCTTGGTGTGACAAAGACTTGCTCTGTCTGGATGGTGGATGCGGGCCGAGGCCCTCCTTCTTGCAACCACCTTATATCTGGCCAGCTCCAAGCGGCTAACAGGGATGGAGGGGGGCACCTATCACTGTCCAGCTGGGGCCGTGCTGGACCACAAGATGTGTGAGGTGGAGGAGTCCTCAGGGGGGTCTCCAGGCCAGGAGTTTAGCTCCTCATATTTAAGCAGTGGAACCTCCTTCAACACATGCATATGAACAGACAAACACCGAGGGACCCTTCTTGGATAGTGGGCTGGAAGGTCTGCCCACCCACACAGCACCCCCTTTTCTCCAAACCTGGAGAATCTTGGTGCTCTCCAAAGTCCACACCTAGAGCCTTTATTTTCCATGGAGGAATGAGGGTGGAGATGGGTGGGTGGGAATCCAAGAGGACAAGGCATTGCTGCTGTAGAACTCCTCCATTTCAAAGACTTGGTGGGGCCAGCCTTAGTTGCTGATGAGATGTGGATTCTTCCAGCGAGTCATTTACGCTAGCTAGGTGCTGTGCTCGCTGCTATTCCAACAACATGTGGTTATTCATGAGGCTTTCTCCCCCTTCCCCATGGCCTACCCCTGCTCACCATCGTTTCTCTTTCCAGTGTTTTGCTCCCTGCCCTCCCCCATCCCCCACTCCCTACCCAGCTCCCTGGGCTTGTTGTGAAGGACATATGTCTTCCCCTCAGAAGGCAGAGCTAACCTACAAATATGTCAGATTTCCTCAATATTAGGGGAAACCATCTTCCTTGAATGTCAGACTCTGAGCATTGGGGCTCGCCCAGGCTTCCCTCTGCCTTAGAGCAGCTTGGATTCAGCACGTTCAGACTGGAGTGAAAAGCAGGTGCATTTCTCCTAAGCAAACAGGTGTGGGGTTGGGATCCTCCCCCAAGTAGGAGCAGAGAACAGAGGGAAAGTCTTCCTACCCTTCTCTTTGTTCTTTCTCCCCTGCCTTCTCTCACTTCTCTTGCTTTGATGCTCCCGGGAGACTCCCTGCAGCTGGAAAGTGGAAACATCCGGGGGAACAGGGTGAAGCCGTCAGGGAAGGCCTTGGGACCAACACCGGGCCTGGCACGCCGCTCAGAGTAGAGCTCCACAAACGCACCAGCGCGGAGCACAATGGGATCTGGAAGGTGAGAACTTGAACATTTATCACAGTAACAATAATGAACGGAAAGAAGACTCCTGGTACACGCTTTCTTTCTCCTTGCCCTTGACGCTTCCCTGAAGCTGTAATTATGAAATGTTTGGCTCTGCCCTGGGAAATGTGATGGAGGAGCTCTGTGGACGGCACCCAGAAGTCATGGTGGAGAGTGCTGCTGGGACCCAAGGTCAGCAAGGCCTGGGCACCCACAGGAAGGGGAAGGTCACAAAAATAATGCATCACACATCCCGCCTAAGGGAAGCAGAACCTGAAAATGCTCACGTGCTTCTTACTCCTCCCTGCAAAGAAGGAGACTGGAGATGGCTCTCAGGAGGGCGGGTAGGTTGATCCTGATGAAGGAGACATGGTTGTGACAACTGGACTCTATAGGACTCTTAATGGTGTATGACTCAAGGTCACTGGGGCTCATTCATGGCAAAGGTGCCTCCCACCAAAGCTCCAGAACACGCTGAACTCTTATAATTCAACAACAAAAAATGCAAACACTTATTGAAACACATCCTGGAAAATGGGCAAAAGACTGAAGAGACGTTTCTCCAATGGCCAACGAGTGCATGAAAAGAGGCTCAACATCCCTAATCATGAGGGTGATGTGAATTAAACCACAGTAAGACCATTTCACACCCATTCGGATGGCGAGTATTAAAACAAAACAAAAACCTGAAACAGGAAGTAACAAGTATTGGCAAAGAAAGGGGAACTTTGTTCACATCTGGTGGGAGTGTAAAATGGTGCAGTGGCCATAAAAAACAGTATGGAGGTTCCTCAAAAAATATTAAGCATAGAATTACCATACGATCCAGCATTTCCACTTCTGGGTCTCTATCCCAAAGACGTAAAGGCAGGGACTCAGCTATTTGTACACTCACGTAGATAGCAGCATTATTCACCAAGCCAAAAGGTGCAAGCAACACCAGTGTCCAATGATGGACGAGTGGACAAAGCAAAATGCAGTGTCCATGTACAGTGGAATATCACTCGGCATTAGGAACGAAAGTAGTTCCAGTGTGTGCTACCCACCTCACCCGACCCTGGCCCCTGGGTCTGCCATGTGCATCTGCCTAGACCCTGTGTCCTGGGAAGGGAACATGGAGAAAAGCAGACTGTGGGAGGATAGGCGTTTGGGACTGCCTGCAGCACGTGGCTTCCCAGGCATCGGCCCCTCACTGTCCCTGCAGTCTGGGGAAGGCCTGGAAAGGGGATGCCACGGTGACCCAGAGCGGGCTGGGTGCAGAGGCATCACGGAGGGCAAACACCCTCTTATTGGAGCCCGGAAGGCTGTACAGGATGTGACTGGTGGCAAATGACCGGTGGTGTTTATATTCTCGTGGGAGGCAAAAGGGCAATAAGCCCAGAACCCAGGGGAATGTCCCCAAGTTACCCCCCAGGCCAGGGCTCACTCTCTAGTAGCACCTGGGCTTCCGAGCCTCCGGCCATCCTCTCCCAGTGTTGCTGCCTGAGCTGGAGCAGCGGCAGACCCCATTCCGCCCCCATCGCTACGCCTCTTCTTAGAGCAAGGCTCAGAGACCTGGGAGCAAGCTAATGCAGCCTTAAAACACTCTTAGGAAATGCAAGAGGGAAGCAGTGTTCAGCTGAGTCCTGGAAGAAAGTGAGCCTGAGACGAGCTGTCTATACTTAATGCACATGAATCCACCCTGCTCTCCCCTCCAGCTCAGGACGCCGCCCTACCGCCAGCACCGTGGACCGCTCAGTGTCCACGGGGCGAGCGTATTGCCTCCCCAGCCCCACCGTGTTCAAGGGCGCTCACTGGAACCGGCCCTTGCCACAGAGTCCACACGTGCTTTTAGCCTCAGCAGTCAGGAGGAACGAGCTCTTCTTTTAAAACAAAATAAAATACCGTGGATGTGATTTCACGTAGATAAAAACAGGGCATCCGAGAGCAAAGCAGCACCAGCCACCACCAGCCCCGCCATCTGAGCACATCCACAGGCCGCACTGGCTCCCTCACCTCCCTTGGGCCCTCCTGCTGTCTCCATGAACCAGGAGGGAGGGAGCTGAAGCCCAGCCAGTGCACTGCAGAACACAATCGAAAGCGCTGTGTCCTCCCAGGACTCCATCAGAGGGGATACAAGGAGGCCACGGGGTCCTGAGCAGAGCCGGACAGGTGCCTCGGGGGAGGCTGGCCCGACCTTTAGAAAAGGAAGACAAGGCGCAGGGAACAGATGTCAGGATCTGACGACGGAGCCACAGTGAAGGCGCCTGTCCAGGCTTGGGAACGGGGAGAACTTCACACCAGGTAAACGGAGCTGGTGGAAGGAAGAGGGAGAAGCCTCTGCTTCTGTGACAGGACAACAGGACTTCGGCGAGGGGTGGATTAGGCCGAGTGTTATCCGCCGTGATGAAACGCGGCAGCCGGTGGTAATGAAATATTTATGAATGGGGAGACGATGCTGCATTCTGCAGTGCAGCACAGGGGAGAGCGAAGTTTCAAGAATACTGTAATAGCAAAACCCTCCATTAATTATCGGAAGCAAGCTGTAACGCCAGTTCCTATGGCAACGGGGTCCCCAATGGATTTTGTCCTTTTTTTCCTAAGCTGCTCCCATTTACTGTGGTACATTGCATTTGTTTTCCACCGGAGGTTTGTGCTTGTCCTTTGCAAATGAATTCATCCTGTCCTCACAGTGGCTGGAGCACAGACTGGCAGGCCAGGGCCCAGGGAAAGTTAAAGATTATGCAACTTTGTGCTAAGGATGGCAGTCGGTATTGTGAGAATCCTCACTTTGAGGGGGAGGGCCAGGAAGGCAGGGCCAAAGGCACTGAAGGTAAGAAGGATGGGTTATTAGCGTGGGGGGATCTCTGCAGGTCGCTCCCTTCCCCTCGCCCCCCCAGCCACCATATTTGTGATCCAGGCTTGCACCAGGGATGTGTCCTTGCAGCCCAGCTGACTCTCCATCAGCACCCACTGCAGCCACAGTGGAATCTGATACCTGCTGGTGAAGCTCAGACAGGAGGGCTCTGGGGTAGGCACGTGCGAGCGACTGTGCTGTGGTTCCCAGGGAAGATGGAGCAGCCAGCCCCTCTGCAAAAAAGCAGTGCAGCCACACACACACACACACACACACACCCCGCCGCCCGTGGCCAGTTCTCCCCATTTTCCACGTTTGAAAGCAGTTCTTCCAGGGGAGACATATGGGGATGGACCGACCCTGGACTGCTCTTCGCTGGAACTCTCTGGGGCGTGGTCAGCGCATGGACAGCAGCTTCCTGCATCCCGCTCCCGCTGATGAGTGGCTCTGACAACTCGGGTGGGGAAAGGGCATGCCGCTCACTCAGGGCGAGGCAGGCTGCTCCCAGGAGGGAGAGGGCAGGCATCTCCCACGCAAGGCTGCAGCTCGTGGGTTAGGAGGTGTCCCTTCTCTCTGGTGGCCTCATGAGAGTGGTGTGGGTCATGCTAAATGGCCCGGGGCAGGGCAGGGAGGGGGGTCTGCCTTGACACAGAGAGAGTGCAGGTCTCACATCATGAGGCTATTCCAGGCCAAAAGTACATTTCTACTTCTCCAGAATTATTTTTCTGGTTTTACTCTGCTTTCTAAGTTGCCAAAGGGATGTACAAGCTTCTGTAAGTAAAACTGGGAAGATGCCAAAGGAAGGAGTAAGCCGGAATTATGAACGTGTGTGATTCCATTTGTGAAGTTCTACCTGGAGTGAAACCAGCCTGGCTTCCCCGGGGAGGCGTACCTAACCCTACAGGAGGGGTGAGCTCCAGAGCCAGCGGGTGCTTGGACTTTCCTCCTGTGCCACCAGTCAGTCCCTCCTCATCCAGACCTCAGCTTCGGGACTGATAGCCACATACCCAGGCCACGTCCATACCTCCTGAGTGCGGGTAGGGACAGAGCACGTATTGAGCACCTACTGCATGCCACGCGCTTGCTATGCACTGCGGGTGTCACCCTATGGCATCTGCACGAGACGGTTGTCTACCTCACTGTAGCAGTGAACAAACAGGCTTCAAGGAGGAAAGTCACTTCCTCGGCTCCGAACTCACTCCCTCTGACCACAAAGCCTGTGCTTCCAAATGCCTCACTGGACAGCCTCTGCCAAGAAGGGCAGAAGTTGCAGCCCAAGACCTGGACCTGGCCAGGGCCTTAGCAGCCTCTCCATCGAGGTCCAAGAGCCGTGGCTCCCAGTCTGGAGGGGCCACACCAGAGGGGATCTGTTGGGTGTGCAGAGAGAAAACATCAGAAATTCTAGTTAGGGGGTCGTATGGCTCCTTGAAATGTCAGTATGTGTGTCTGCTCTGTGATGCCTTGGATAGCTCAGTGGCACATGAGTAGAATGTATAAATCAGTAAACCTTCAAGTACTGGATGTCTGCCCCAAATTATGTTACCAGTATCGGAAGTGAGCAAAAAGACAGGGTCTGATGTTGGAGGTGATAGCAGGGGCCAGAGGGGACAGATTGCCGTGGGCCTCAGCCTTCACCTGCAGCTATGTCTGCTCCTCCAGACCCTTCTGGACACCACACGACACCGATCTCCTCAGGAGCGCTGTGCCGGGCTGTAAAGGGAGGAACCCAGGGAGCAGGAAGCCTCTGCATCGCCAGACACGGGATGCAAGGTATGCGGCTGTTTCCTGTAGCCGCTGGCCTCCCAGTCCCCCGAGGGCTCACTGGGCATGGTAGCGGGGGGTGGATGGACAGCGTGAGTGGGGAGCACAGCATTTCCCTTTGCCTGGCCACCCACAAACACGGCAGCCCTTTCTGACTCACGCCTTCGTTCTGTCGGGGAGCCTGTGCCTCAGGAGCCTCCCCTGACTGATCTGTGGGATTTGGGGAGCGGGCCTGGGTATGTGGGACGAACACAGAACTCATCTCCATCTTGTCCTCAGGTGGAAATCAGAGTTGTCCACACATTCCTTGAAAAGCAGAAAGGGATCCTCTCCTTCCTTGTTAACAGGCTTCGGAGTCTAATTTAATGCTCTGGACCTCGGTTTCCTTGTCTGTGAAATAAGATAATAAATAACCAGACCTTCTTTCCTGGGTAGCTAGGAGAAATCGAGGGAATTCCGACATCTCCCGAAACTACGCTGCAGATCATGTGACAACAGGAGCCTGAAATAATCACAGCACTTGGCATATCATAGGTGCGCGTAAACGCTGGTTTCCACCCTGACGCTTGCTGGCTGTGTGTGACTTAACTTGCAATGCCTTCTTTCTACGTGTTGAAAATAAAAAGGCTCGCGTGTCCTATTTCATGGCTCACATAGAGAAGACTGTGAGGGATGGATGTGGGAGGGGCCGCAGACTTTACAACCAGAGCTGCATTTGTTCCATTAAAGGAACAACCACCACCTGAGCAACCAGGAGAACCGGCAGGAGAGAAGGAAGGGTGGGTATCCGATGCTTTGGCTTCCTGTTGCTTGCTCTCTGCATACCCTTGTGCAGTGATTCTGGAAAACCTCCTTAGTCTTCTGGAGTCTCAGTTTTCTCATCTGTACAATGGGGGTAGTAATAATACATACTTCACTTGATTTTTAGGATGACTAAACGGGACAATTAGTATGGAATGCTCAGCACAGAGCTCCGTCTGCAGTCGGTGTGGAGCATATGTGGGTCGTTGGTGGTAATAAACTCCCTTCATGCTGATGCTGACATTTCTAGGCTTCTATGAAGTTTCTCGTTTAATTGTCACACCAGCCCTGCGAAGTTGACACTATTGTCCCCGCTGCTCAGGTGAAAAGACTGAGGCTTGGAGAGGCTGAGACTTCCCCAGGGTCACGCGGAACACAGCGATGGAGCCCCGTCTCTCTGCTTCCCCAGCCTATGCGCTCGCACTCCTACATCAACTACCTGGCCCCACGCTTCCTGGCCCTGGGCTGGCAGAGGCTGCTGCTGCTGCGGTGTTAGCCTCCTCCAGACAGCACAGTGCCAGCAGTAGGAGGCTGTGGAAAGCATAAAACTGGGTTCTCCAAATGCTGTGGCTCTCTGGCTGCCTGGGGGTGCCTGGGATCCCTTAGATCACAGAACTCAATCGTTCTTTCTTGCCACTCCACTAGTGAGGCTGGCAGGAGCGGACTAGGCAGCAGAAGAAAGGGGAGCATCCCTTACCCCAGACACATTATTTCACTACAAAAGTCAGTCCTCCAAACACCACCCCCACTCCCAGAAGTCCACCCCAGCCTCTCACGGGAGGAGAGGGCTTTCTTCAATGCGTTTTGATTTTCTGCTCTGAAGGAAAGACGGGGCCTGGGCTGGTGTGACCCCAGACAGACCAGAGCAGCTTCCAGCAGCTTTGCAGGCAGTGTAGGGCTGCTCCTGAAGCGATCAGACGCCTCCCTATGTGTGCATGGCTTCAGGAGCTGGCCACACTGTGGATCCCGTGGCCCAGCCTTCCCCTGTGGCCTTTTGCAGGGGTGGCCAGCTGGAGCAGGGCCCCGAGACCTCTTCTCTTGCTGTTTCACACCCCAGCCCTGGGATAGGCCCCGTGGGTTCGAGGGAATCACAGTTTTCACGTCTCCGAGTTCACACGTGTATGAAGGCTGACGCAGGAGCTTGGTTCTGCCTCAGAACCGTCCAAGAACAGGGAGCATGAAAGACCATCGCCAAGAGAAGGGAAGAGAAGAGGCCTTACCTCTCTGTGGCCTTATTCGATTCAGCCCCTCTGCACCTCAGCTTCTCTTCCCTCGGGTGGGATTCAGGAAGGTGAGACTGGTAAAGAATGCCTGCAGAGCTCTCGGCTCCTGGTCTCTCTCCTTGCCCCCCCCCCAGATTTATTGGGGTATAATTGACAAATAAAAATTGTAAAATTGTGTACATTCAAGTTACAGTTTGATGCTTTCATATATGTATATGTTATGAAATGGTCACCACCATCAAACTAGTTAACCTTATCTGTCACCTCCAGTAATTACCAATTCCTTCCTTTCTTTCTTTCTCGTGGTGAGAACACTTAGGATCTACCCTCTTAGCAAATTTCAAGGATATGATACAGATTGTCAACTGGAGTCACCGTGTTGTACTTTAAATCCTCAGAACTTTTTCATCCTGTGTCACTGAATCTTGGTGTTTAACCAACATCTTCCCATTTTCCCGTCTGCCAACTCTTAGCCACCACCGTTCTAGTCTCTGCTTCCATGAGTTTGACGGTTTTAGATTCCACATACCTGAAAGTATCATGCAGTGTTTATCTCTCCGTGTCTGCCTTATTTCAGTTAGCACAGTGACCTCCAGCTTCACCCATGTTTTCACAAACGGTGGGATCTCCTTTTCTTCTTTTCTCGTTAAGGTTGAGTAACGTTCCATTGTGTGTAGAGACCACATTTTCTTAATCCATTCATCCCTCGAAGGGCACTTAGGCACTTGGCTATCCTAAATAATACTGCAATGAACAGGGGAGTGCAGAGATCTCCTTGAGATCTTGATTTTGTTTCCCTTGGATGTGACCTAGAAGCGGGATGGATGAATCACTTGGTAGTTCTACGGTGGATTTTTTGAGGACCCACCGTGCTGTTTTCCATATGTGCTGGAGGTTCCTGGTCTCTCTTATTTAGGGTGAAAGCCTGCAGGTGCCCACAGCTGCGAACCCCATGAGGGCTGTGGGGTCAGTCCCTGCCCCAAAGAGCTCGCCCCTGCCAGGACTCAAAGCTCCCTCACTGGAGATGAATTTCCTTGAGTCCTGCAGGCTAGACGGACAGGACGGCCATGAGAGCCTGCCTTCCGGCCCCAGAGCCAGGAGAACCTGGGCTCACATCCTCAGAGCTCGGCTGTGTGACCTTAGGGGACAGGACGGAACTTGTCTGGGCATCAGCTCTTCTTGTGCCAGCTGGTGCTGGTGGTGGACCCACTCACACAGTCGGCGGAAAGAGCAGAGGGAACTGAGCCTGTGGATATCTGCCACATATTCATCAGTCACCTCTTATTTTTAATAATAATAATTGGAGTCTCTGCGAAAGAGCAGACAGCCCTGGGTGGCATGTTTTGTGAGTCTCTGGTGGAGGGAGATTGCATTAGATGGCATCTGAGCGCGGGGGCCTACAGTAATGCAACCGGGAGGAGCTGGAAGACAAGGAAGGGGGTGGGGGTCAGGGGACACAGGGAGCCGGTGGGGGGAGGGGGAGGGAGCAGGCCAAGACTCCCCTTTTCTAGCCTCTAGCTCTGCCTCAGGCACGCCCAGGGCCTTCAGCTGGGGTTGAAGGGAGACAGCCCGGACTTCTTTCCCAACTTGGAGTGAAAGACGCACAATTTCAAGGCACCCACTGTGTCTGCCAGGTTCTGACCTGCCCGGATCGCAGCTTTCCCCTGAGAACGGCCTTGAAAGGCTCGCCTCTTCTGCACCTTCGTCTTGTGAGGGCCAGGGAAGACCTGGAAACACGAGTCTTTCCATCGGCCACGTCTTATTACCAAACAGAGACCTCCGAGGGCAGCCTGCCCACCCCCAGCCCCCGTGTGCCTGCCAGTCCCTGTGCCCCCAGAAAGGAGTGGCCGTGAAGCTGTTAACACGATTAGCCACCTGCTCTGTGCTCCTGAGAAGACAGCCCTGTCTGGTGGGGGACACCCCTCCCGTGCGATTTCCTCAGAGTAATTTGCCCACCGGGCATTTGCTGTCTAGAGGTTACTTATTAGCCAGACGGAATCATTTATCCACTCAGGATGTAATTTTAGGACTGGATGCAGAAATGATCTGCAGGTGGTGAGTGGTGGGCAGCGGGGGAGGGGCGTTAGCGGTGGAGGAAGCAGGGGGGCCGGGCAGAGGCAGGGGGACAATCACCTGAGGTTTGGGCTGTGCAGCGTTTAATGGGAAAATGAGTATTTCCCAGGCAATTGCTTTTAAGTGACTATTGAAATTAATGCCTCATTCCAGCATCACATCTTTGTTAGAACATTTGCCTCTCAGAGGGAGCAAAAAAAAAAAAAAGAGAGAGAGAGAGAGATAACTGCAAAAACCTGGAATGAGCACAGCCTATCTGCTGAAATGGCTGAGGACAGTGGGCTTGGGACTGCAGGGCTCTCAGGTCGCACCGGGGGCCTGAGCACCGAGGTGCCCACTGGTCAGGATTGACTCCCTGCCAGGGCCCGGCTCTCCCAGCCATCCCCAAGCGCCAATAGAGAGTGGAGGGACAGGGCAGCTCAGGACACACAGACAGGCCTGCACTGCCCTTCTGTTCAGACTGGCCAGATCCCCGGGCTTCCCGGCCACAGCACCAAGGCTCTGGGCCTGTCCTAGTCCCTCGGTTTCCCCGAGCATGGTGTCGGCTCCCTGGGATGTCAAGGGCCCCCTGCAGGGTCACGATAACAGCTCCGACTTCTGAGCTCTCCCTGGGTGTGAGGTACAGTCCCGTGAGGGGGACGGCTGTGGTTGGGGGTACTGGAGCTGGGGTGGATACTGAGGGAATGTTCTGGGCCTATTTGAAGGTAATAACCGGACTCCAAAGCTTATTGCAGGAATTCCTCTGAGAGGAGACACAGGCTTTGCTTCACCTGAGGCCTGAAAATATATGAGTTTGCTTCCTAAAGACTGGAGTCAGACCCCTAAGTAACCCCAGCACTGTCAACCACCCACTCCTCAACCAGCCTTGAGTCTTGAGCCAAGGGGAAAACGCTCTCACGGGTTGCTGCCCACTTGCCTTCCTCCGCTCTGGGGCCAGGACGCGGGAATGAGCGCTCCAGCCTGGGCTGAATGAGGATGAACATCAAATGCTTGTGAACATGGACTCCATTCCCGCCCAGAAGTTGCTCCTTCAGGGGTCCTGCTCTGAGGCCGCATCTACCCGACTGGATGCCCTGTCCTGCGCTTGCAGCCCGAAAGCTAGAATTTGGGGAGAAAGTCAGCACAGCAGACACAGCTGGCAGATGAGGGGAGCTGGCTGTGGTTCTGGCCCTGTTGGGGCCACAGGAGAAGATCAGGCTTAGGCCACTGCAGCAGTCACTTCTTGGGCTGGTCGTTCCTGCAAGTTGGGGGGTGGCTCACTGGGCTGTGTGCCCCCCATGATGAGCTGAGTCGCTAGTCCCATCTGCTCTGGCTTGGCCCTCTCTGGGGCGTCTTCCTAATCCCAGGTGTACTGGGTGGAGTTGGCAGAGAGATACACCTTGGCCTGAGCAGAGGGACGCCACTGGACAACCGCAGCTACGTGGAAGATAGGGGCGAAGTGCGACCACGGAAGCCTGCCAGCTTGGGAGATGGAGGGGGAGGCTAGGTCAGGCAGGGCTCAGTAGGGACTTCTCGCGCCCGGAGCATCCTGGACTACAAAGCCCCTGAGCTCCCTTTCCAGCATCTGTGAATGGGTGAGTTAAGGACACCCTAGATCAAACTCTGAATCATAAGAAGGGACAGCACCTCAAGGCACAGAGATGGAGGTGGGGGTGGGGGGAGACCAAGCTGTGTGACCCCAGGTATGCCACTGAACCTCTCTGGGCCTTAACTTCTTTACCTATAAAATAAATCACTAGAGCAAACCCTGAGGAATGTCAGACACACAGATTTTATTCTGGGATTCTTGCCGGCAGTCAGGACTGTGTGAGCAATGAGAACTCACTCTGCATTTTTCCAAACCCCTCAAAGAGGGTGGACAACCCACTAGAAACAGGGACACTGAGGAGGTGGCATGGGAAGATGTCCGAACATCCTCGCTTGGCATGTCCGAAACTCCCTCTGATGCTAGACGAGTCACTTCTTGGATTCCGTTTATGCATCTATCATTTTGAGGCTAGAGTCGAGATGCGAGCATTTATTCCATTTATTGGGGTAACGCTGGGCTGAGCACTTCCTATGCATCTCCTCACTCAATCCTTCAAACAAGCCAGAAGGCTGATGTTATCATTCCCATAACACAGACAAGGACTCTGAAGATTGGAAGACATGCTGTGAAGACAGGGCAAAGCCGGGGCTCAGGTCTGTTCTGCCTGAATTCGGAGCACACACATAATGAGACAAGAACATTTTTAAGAAGTACTAGCACCATCTTCCTGGGAGACATGGTGGCTCTTGCTTTAAAAAGACCCAGAGCTTCAGCTGTGGAAGCAGAGGCCCAGAGAGGCAAGGAGCCTGGCCCGGGCTTGGCACGCTGGCGTGGATTTGGGAAGTTATCCGAGGATGGGCCAACTGAGAATCACCAGCCACCACCGGCATCCTGCTGCATCGGCCCAACTCCCCAGACAGTTATGATGCAGGCAGCTCCTTCAGAAAGTAGGGCACAGGCCTGGCAAGTCCGGAGGGGGTGGGGAAGCAGAGGAGGAAAAGCCGGCCCCAGGCAGGGAGTGGGAAGGGGGGATGGGAAGAGAAGGAAGAATTACAGCAGCTGCCAGCTCTGGACCAGCCACGTAGCCAGTGCCGGGCCCTCCCCTGACCATCTCTGACTCTATCAGCAGTGACTAAGAGGCCGCTCGCCAATCTGTCACCTGCCTCTATGGCCTCGGATGTGCTACCCGTCAACCCTCCTGCAGGGGTGATGGATTTTCCGTTTCAGTGGATGCAGGGGATTCCCTGTCCTTGGCCAAGGTGTCAGTGCTGTCAGGGGAAACAAGCATGTTCTACTCCTCCCCGGGAGAGACTCGCACGTCCCATTGCCTGTGGGCAGCCGCCTCTGGCTGTGCTGCAGCCCTTTGGGACATTACTATCCACATGTGTCCCTCACTGTTCCCTGCTGCTGCCCAAACAGAGCTGACCTGCTGCCCACTTATCTCTGAGCGACCTGGGCACTGGGGCACGTTCTTCTTTGGAGCCGTGGTCCCTGGTGGGTCCCGTCACAAGTCTCTCTAGCCTCCCCAAAGGAAAGAGATCAGCTCCAGACACTCCTGAAACTGCCACCTGAAATCGTGCAGGGCTTAGAGGTGTCCCTTAAAGAAAGAAAGAATAAACACCCTGGCGGGCGGAGGGTCCATTGAATCAGGAGGCCTGGATTCTCTTCATACCTCTTCTACCTGCTCAGCTGTGGGACCTTAGGCAAGTCACTTAACTAGTCTGGGCTTGTTTCCTCGTGGGTAAAATAAGCACCAGATGGTCTCTAAGGTCCTGGCCAAACTGTAACTCCATCACTCTTGCTGGGCTCATGCAGCAGTTTGTGTCCCAGGAGGGAGGGAGGCATGAAGTGGAGAAAATGATCATTGGAGGTTGCCCAAAGATTGGAGTTTGGGGACGCCAAGCACAGAGATAGTGGGTGTCCATGATCTCCACCTTGGCGAGCTGGTTTGGACCCTACCCTTGAAGCTGCCTTTACTGATTTCCAGGACGACACCGGAGCGCTGGGGGGTGGTCACTAGCATTGTTGTCCCTGGGTCTGGGCCGAGCAGGCCTGGGGAAAATTCCACTGGGAGCAAAAGAAAAAAAGGCGCTGTGCTGAGCTTCAGACCAGTGGCTCACCTCCCCAAGCCGCACTGTAATCACCATGCTGGGTAGCACTGTGCCTTCCCCAGCATATTACAGAGCAGCTTTATGTCTGTGGTGGTGAGCTAGAGTGATCAATACAGATGGAGAGTTCCCCACAGCCGGGCTGCGAGGTGAAGTGTGCAGTCAGGCTGCCCGGGGGACATTTGGGCGGCCAGCCATTGTCTATAAACGGGCAGCCCTGACAGCATCCGCAAGGCCCATGCGCCCGGAGCAGACCCTCTCAGGTACTGCTCGGCTTCCACGCTCTGCCTGCCACAGAGAACCTAGCACAACTCTGGGGCTTCCTTCCTCTCCTGCAGATAAAGAATGGCAGGCTCAGGGTCAGGTGACTCTCTCTTGGGCCCCAGTGGGATCTGCAAAGAGCCAGAGCCTCTAGTAGGTGAGTCCTGATAGATTGTCTCCAGGCCCGGGGATGGAGAGGGGACGTCAGAGCTCCCCAATGATGGCCAGTCAGGGATGGCCAGCCAGCCCAGGTCGTTACTTGCAGAAAGAAGGTAGCCACTTCGGGAAACTAAAATTGCAGAGTGAGGCTTCTCTAGAAAACTCCAGGCAGCACGGTGTGGTCATGGAGCCAACTGGATCCTGGTGCCAGCCCATCACTTCTGAAAGATGTGGCCTTTTGGGCGATGTTTCTCAGTTTTCTCCTCTGTAAAACCGGCATAGGTTTGGGAGTGTGAGGGTGAAGTGAGGTGGTCTCAGGCACATGATAAATGCTTGCTTCATAGAGGGCAGGCATCCTGTCTCAGAGCTTGTTCCAGTGGCGGCGTTAGAGGAGTAAGGATTCTTCTCCAGCCTGCCACTACGTCCTCTGAAGGATCCTCAGGGCAGCTGGGCATTGAGGAAGACACTGATGGGTGGAGAGAAGAGAGAACGTAAAATGGTCTCTGTCCTCTGGGTCTCCATTGGAGTGGAGGGACACAGAGTAATTAGAGAATACCGAAAACACATGGTCCAGTGCCATGAAGGGAGAAGTCACTCCCTCAATCCTAACTCAATTCCCTATCCTTGCAGAATTACTGAACTAGTGACGATAGGGTGGGAGGGCAAAGACTCAATCCAACTGAACATAGGTGGTGTGCTTTATTCTGGATAGCAAATATAATTCTAGAAAGTTCCATTGTGGCCTGAAAAAATTGTAAATTTCATCATACTTTAAAAACCTCTTTTTAAATTAAAGTTTAATACACATACTGGGAAGTGCACATATCACAAATTGAATACATCTATGTAACCAGGATCCGGATCAGGAAATGAAACATTGTCAAACTCTAGAAGCCCCTCCCCATGCTCCCCTCCTGTCACTCACCCCCTTAAGATAACCACTATTCTGATTTCTAAGAACATAAGTTAATTTTGCCAGGTTTTACTTTATTTAAAGGGATTCAAATACATTCTTTTGTGTCTATCTTCTTTTGCTTAACATTGTGTCCAGCAGTTTCATCTGCATTGTTGCATGGGGTTGTGGATCCATTCTCATCACTAGAATATTGTGTTGTGTGAATATATCATAATTTATTTATATCCATTCCACCACTGATTGGCATTTGTATAATTAACAGATTTATTCTACAACAAATGGTGCTGGTAGGCACATTCTACTACCTGTTGTGTTGGCAGATATATCTATCTATAGATATATCGATAGATAGATATGCATTTCCGTTGGGTATATACCTAAGAGTGGAATCTTTGAGGCAGAGCTTGTGTGTATATTCAGTTTTATAAATATCGTCAAACGCATTTCTATAGTGGTTGTACCAATTCCCTCTCCCACTAGCAGCATATAGGATTTCTAGTTGCTCCACATCCTTGCCAGCACCTATTATTTTCTGTATTTTCATTTTAGCTATGCTGGTGGGTAGCTATTGGTATTAGATCATGGCTTTAATTGGCATTTGCCTGATGAATGCAATTGAGCATAGTTTTCTATGTTATCATCCATTTAGATAAATTCTTAAAAGGAAATGCTTGTTCAAGCATTTTGTTCATTTTTTATTTGGTTAACTGTTTTATTCTTATTGATCTGTAGGAGTTCTGAGGACAAGTCCTTTGAAGATGGGAGAATCCTTTCACGGCATGAATAATGTTTGAATCTACATTTAGAAATCCAAATATTGGGCTTTCTTAGAAGTAAGTCACACAAGGGGGTGCCTTACTGGCTCAGTCAGTAGAGCTTGTGACTCTTGATCTCTGGTTATAAGTTCAAGCCCCACACTGGGTATTGAAAGATTATTTAAAAATAAAATCTTTTAAAAAAAGGGAAAAAAAAGTAAGTCACACAAGTACTTACAAATTTCAAGAGGGAGATAAATCCAAGCATGGGGAAATTCAGCCTCAAATTTTCCCAGCTACAAAGCACCTCTTAAAAAATAAGAAGACTGTTGCCTTTTCTTCTTCCATTTCACGCTGGTTGGGCAAGTGGGGATAGGCAGGTTATTCCATAGGGGGAGTGGAACGAGGAGGACAGTGAGTGAAGTGGCTGGTGGACAATGAGGAAGGACACAAGTGGGGCATCATGGAGGATTAGTCGTCCTGCAATTGGGCACATCACCATGCTCAGCAAGGACTTGTAGACAGATGAAACTTCATCTGACAGGGGCTTGTCGAGAAAGGGAAAATGAGGGGTGGAAGGCTTATGAGTTAGATGGGCAGGTATCTGGAGAATGGGTGTCAACTCACCTAAGAAAAGTGCTTTTGCTTAATTTGGGGACGATCTGAAAAGCCGAAACATAAAATGTAAGTACTTCTGGCAACATCTACCCCCATATTAGTGCAGATGTGGCACTGGGTGTGCTTTAAGACTGTTAATAAATTCCTAGGGGTGATGCACAAGGACCCACACTTTTCCTAAGTCCATGTTTCAGAGAATGGCCCAGCTACCACCTGCGTGCCACCAGCCACCCGACCATACACAGCAGATTCTACTGCCCTTTGATACTGCTCTGAAAGGCTTTCCCTTTTAATTGTTATTTTACACAGTGATATATAGATGCACTTGTCCTTTGTTAAATTAAAATGAGACCCAGGAAAAATTTGCCTGGCTTTCATTCATTCAATAAACTTATACCGAGCACCTACATATGCCAAGCATCCTGCCAGAATATAAAGAAACAGCATAAGGTTTCGCTCTCAAGAACCTCACAGTGTTGTGGAGGAAATAAAAAATTAATTAATGTCAGCTAAGGTAGTGGCTGTGAGACAGAAGCTTGCAAAGTGTTAGTGGGGCAGGGGGCCTAGCCAGCGGTTGAGGAGGGGGACAAGCCAGGGTGAGAGGTCTCGGGAAAGGCTTCCTGAAAGAGTTAATACTTTCAAGTCTATTTCTTCCTCACTTCTGCAAAGGGGATATGTTTGAGAAAAGTTAAGAATTCACAATACCCCACCATGCATCAGAACAGAAGGAAAAGATTTCCAATTTTCTATCCTGTTTAACTACCCCATGCTGTTATACCTAGGGTCCTCATGACTTATTTTAATGAACCTGTTTTCCCCCATTTTGAACATGAACTCAATGAAAGTTAATTAAAATGATGTAAAATGTGACCTTATGTGAATTAATTCATGTTAGAAAAAATGAGCTTCATTTCCTTTCCTTCCTATTTCTCACCTAAGGAAACCCAAGAAAACGGTCACCATTTCTTTACAAAGCATTGCCAGGACTCGTGGTTTTCAACATCTTTCTTCTGCTTGCAGCCGTAAGAATGGGCAGCTGGGCAACTGGGTAGGAAACTTGAGGATTTGTTGTGTGGTAATTCAGAGGACGCTCCTTCAAATGGGCAGCGGGGCTAAGATTAGCAGAATCACGAGTGAGAGAAATGGGGAAGGATTTATAATCAGTCAGGCTGGAGGTGTGGGTGGAAGCTAAGAACCTATCAAGAAAGCCAGCTGAGCCACTAAGCATTGTGAGAGTTAGATGCTCTTTTCCGATTTGTTTTGTTTTGTTTTTTCTATTATGATATGTGTCACCATACAGTACATCATTAGTTTTTGATGTACTGCTCCATGATTCATTGTTTGTGTATAACACCCAGTGTTCCATGCAATACGTGCCCTCCTTGATACCATCACCGGGCTAGCCCACGCCCCCTCCTCCCTCCCCTCTAAAACCCTCAGTACACTCTTTTCTGTGTTCTCCCTGTTAGAGCATATGGCAACATTTCAGTTGAATCCATTGGGATGCATTTGGTTGCAAGTAATAGAAACCCTAATTCATCATGATTTGAACAATTAAGCAGTTTATTATCTCACATAATAAGAAGTCCAGAGGGGTGGCACCTCCAGGTTTGGTTAATTCACCAGTTCACCAATGTCTTAAAGACCCAGGTTATTTCTTTCTTTCTACTCTGCCATCCTAATGTTTTTTTTTTTTTAAGATTTTATTTATTTATTTGACAGAGATAGAGACAGCCAGCGAGAGAGGGAACACAAGCAGGGGGAGTGGGAGAGGAAGAAGCAGGCTCATAGCGGAGGAGCCTGACGTGGGGCTTGATCCCATAACGCCGGGATCACGCCCTGAGCTGAAGGCAGACGCTTAACGACTGCGCCACCCAGGTGCCCCACTGCGCCACCCAGGTGCCCCCATCCTAATGTTTTGACTTATCCTCATATACTGTTCTCCAAATGGACCCATGAAGGTGGTTTTGGTTTCAGGAACAATATACACACACAAGCCCAAAGGCAGAAAAGCAAATATTTTTATCTTGTTGTTGTTGTTGTTGTTAAAGAGAGCCTTCCCAGAAACCTCATCAGCAATTTTCTGCTTAGGTCCAGTGGCCAAAATTGCATCCCATGCCCATGCCTAAAACAATCATCTGGCAGGGCAATTACTCCATCATATTTAGCTTAGGCCATGAACTCTCACCCTTGATTAGGGGAATGGCCTAGACTTCTCCGAAGGACTGGTAACTTGCATGAGAATGAACTAAGTCAGATTCTATTAAGAAGGATATGGGTGGTTGACAGAACAGAAGGCAAGCAAGATGTCCACAAGAAACAAGAGGTTCTCTGCTTTCTCCACTTGGAGTTGAGGGGCACAACCTTGGGGATTCGGGGTTTGACCCTTCAGTCATCTCATTTCTTCTCTTCGGTAACAAGTAGTCATTAGAATCACATGAGACAAATGAGCATACTGTCGTGAAGAAACAACTTCATTACAGTGAGGATGTTGGGGACAGACCATAGGTGAACAGGTTGGGAAGCCTTTAGAAAAATTGTGGACTGCCCAAAGCTTGACTTCTGATGTGGGGAGTGTCTCCTTTCTGTGTCCTTTCTCCCCATCCCATATCCCAACCAAGAGGCCCAGGGTTTCCATATGTTTCCTCTCTGCCCCATCAAAGCTGACATGTGGGAAAACATCAAACAGTCACACTAAGCTTTACATGACAGTGAACACAGGACAGGGATTGAAAGATAGACTCAAATTCCAGCTCTGCCATTTGCTAGGCTTTTAACCATATTGAGCCTCAGTTACCTCACCTACAAAATGAAGATCTTGATACTACCCAACAGGTTGGTGTTTCTGTGGTTCGTACTGTTAACTGTAATAGAGCAAGCTAACTGCTCAGAGCTTGAAGATCTCCATGGCTTAGCAAAAGTTTATTTCTCACTAACACAGGGTCTAACGTATGATTCTGGTCAGGTAGCTCCCCTGTTTCCCAGGGACTCAAGGACTCTGCCCTTCCATTTTGTGGTGTCACTGTCTTCGACAAGCAGACTTTAAGGTTTCTGAAGGAAAGTCGTGCCTGCTTTCACTACCTTGACCCAGAAGCAACGACATTATTGAGAATGGATCCAAGTGGGCTAGATCCAATCTACCTAGATCCAAAGGTGCTGGAATAGAAAACTTTTCTGTATTCCAGGAAGAGAAAATAGGTGTGGTGAGCATTAAACTAGACTCAGTCACATTATTGTTTTTGCTGTTATTATCATTATGAATACAGTGCATTGAAAAGGCAGTCGTTTTCCATATGTAACTGTGGCCCCTAATATTCATTGATGTTCACTGCCATTATCCCAGGAAGCCATTTCTGAGAGATGAGGAAACTTAAGTTTGATTTGAGGTGTCAAGGGACCAGACGTCTGTTACTGATGAGAGTCATGAAGTCTAGTGACTTCTGTCTTCTCCACAAGAGGCGACGACTCAGTCACCATGGAACTTACTCCTGGCAGATGTGGTATCCATTGTGCTCTGTCTCCGCAGGTTCCCTTCCCATTTCCATGCCCCTCAGCTCCCGGTTTGCTTTTACTCCATTCTTTGTCAGAGACATGCTTCCGGAAGGTGTTTTGCCTGAGTGGACAGAGAACAGGAAGTGCCTGCAAATGTTCATCCTGCCGAGATAACCCCTACCTGATGACAGGTAGGTAGAGGGGCTCCTTGTCTCCAGACTTCCCACCTAGAAATAAGCCAGTCACCCTGCAAGCATGGGACTTTTTTGACCTTCCATATTGCTTGGTTTCCTTCTCCCTATCTTGCTTCCTCACTCCCCTCCAGGGAACACCACCCAGTAAGTCACTTTATTTCAGAATTTCAAAGATCCCAGACCCTATTGCACCAAACAACAGAGAGCATCTTCAGGTACATCATTATTTGCCTCCTGCCTCAGAGTTTACATTCGTAAGTCAAAATATCAATGAAACAGACTTTAGTATGATATAGAATCCCTGAATGATGTGGTGACTCAGACATGTTCTGTAGCATCTCATCAGCCCACACTTAGGGCTTCAAAGGGTTTCAAGAGATGGGTCTCAACCCACTGCCAGCCAGGTCCTCTGAAAACAGAATTTAAATCAGCAGAGAGGGTCTCAATCGACTTAGACTTGCTTTTCTCAACAGGATATTATATTGTGAACTTGTAGACTCTAGATTACAGAATATGAATTTCCCAAGGTTCATGCTTAGATTATACATTTTGCTATAAGCGAGGTGATTTCGGCTTTATGTTGACCATCTATAAAGCCATTCTTTTCTCTTCTACCCCAATGAATGGTGTTCTTGGCTCTGATTAGGACTGCCCTTGCCTCTGAACTTCTGATTTCCCCCAAATTTGGAGATATGTTTAGTAATGACCTCAGAACAGGTACACTAAAGGCCCAGTGAGACACACACAAGGCTGCACCTCAAGCCACTTGAGGACCTTCTGTGGCCTTAATCACTGTGCTGAGCATCGTAAAGTGCCACTCATGTCCCTTCAATAAGGACTTGCTGTTCCAGCAATGGAGAGTGCTGCCCAAATCTAATGACTGAGGGATGCAGGTACATAATGGTCTGATTACTTCAGCCCAACTTGGAACAACTCTGAAGAGCTATACAAGCTCCCACAGCCCCCCTGAGGTTTACCAAGGCTGTCATTGGGTTTGGTTCAATTTCTTTCTCTGCTTGATCCTCCTTCCTTCCCCTCCCTTTCACAGGTGTTGACTGCTTAATCAACATTCTGTGTGAAAAATTTCATCTCAGAGCCTGCTGTCAAGGGCACCCAATCTACAACAGTCACATTTCTCTCCCTCAGCAGCCATGACTCTCCCCGAGGCACCAAGGATGACAAATGTAACGGCCACATTCAGTTCTGGACTCGGATCTCTCCCCTTGTTTTCAAGCCCTCTGGGTCAAGGACAAGGAGAAGAGAAAACCTCAAAAGGTGCAGTTCGGGGTTGTACAATGGACAGTACAACTCATTTTGATGGCTAAAGGGGTTGTTATGGTCTATGCAGGGAGGAGTTCTGTGTTCATTCCAGACATCATCCCTGAGGGCTTCCTCTCCTTCATCCTCACATTCGAACCCTCAGCAAGTTAGAAAGTCCTGCAGACTCTTCATTAAAATATATTTTGAATTCCTCTACTCTTCTCTTTCTCCTCTGCCTCCATCCTAGCCAAAGCCACAGACATCTCTTACTGGATTACAGGCACCTTGCCTCCTTGCGTTCATTCTCCACACTAGTCAGAATAATTTTTGAATAATTATATTTTTCGTTTCTAAGATCTCTCATTAGTTCTTTTCTTAATTGCCACCTCTTGAGTCATACCCATCTTTTCTCATTTGATGTATGATACAGAGATACCTTCCCTTATCTCACTGAAGATATTAAACAGATGGACTTACATTTCTGTCCCGATTACACTAATAGCTCAGTTTCCTCAGTTTTAAGTTCTTTCTTGTGTTGAATTTGTTGATGCTTTCTTTATGAGGTTGGTCACCTTCAAGTGTTTAATATATATAGACTGTGTGAAAATCTCTGTATTTTTACGTTTTATTAAACTGTAGCATGGTGTTTGGCAGGCCACTGGGGCATGCGTGGGAGCTGTTGGCTTGGCTTGTGCTATGGAGAAGGTCAGCACCTCCCACCAAGCAGGGTGGTTCCCGCTGTCCCATCTGCATGTGGGGGCTGCTCATTCTTCCTGGGTGCTGTTAGCCACTCGGGGCTCTGCCTGGCCCTATCCCCAGCTTTCACACTGAGCAGGTGCCCATCAGGGGAAGGAGCATCCCTGCTCCGGAAATCCACCCTGACAAATCAACTTAAACATATCCGCACATTCTTTTCCTTCATTGCATTGATCGCAAGCATTCATCAAATATTTATTTGTTTATGGGTGGCCTCACCCACTAAGCCACGCTCTGCGAAGGCAGGGAGTAAGTCTGGTTGGGCCTCCAGTGTGTGTAGCAGGTTCTTAACAACTGCACTTAACACATACTTATTTCAAGAAATACTTATTCAATAATTGTTTATACTTCCATGTGAGGTTGCATTTAAAGACAGGATTCTAGTTAAACACAGTTTGAAAACAACTGCATGGAAAGGGTACTGTACCGAATGAGAGCAAAGGCTGATCCTTCCCTTTGTATTTACATTCTGTGGGGCAGAGGAAAGAGTGAGATATGGGCCCCACATACGCCTGATGTCCAGAGGAAACTGCAGCTCTACCACTGTCCTAGGCTGACTCTGGAGCCTGATTTCACCTTCCCAAGAGGGGGGAGCTCATTTCCCCTCTGAACTCACAGCCTGCTGCCAGCAGAGAGAGGCAGAGCCTGCAGAAGTTGCTGCAGGACCATTAGGGGCATTGGAAGACACTATTACATTAGCCGCTGGGTCCTGGGGGGCTCAGCAGGTAGGACACAGAGAGATGGAAGGAGAGAGGGCTCTGCACTGCACTGTTTTGAGTCAGCCCAGGATGCAGCACCCCCACCTCACCCCCATCAGGACCACTGTGCAATCTGTACCCATCCGCCCATTCCTGTTAACAGTGGTAACAGCTGCAGTTGGTAGGGGACCTTCCAGAAAAGAGGATGTTTTGACACTCGAGAAGGAGGGGGCTTTAAGGATCACAGCTACTCTCCCCACCTCCTTTTACAGAAAAGTGAACTAGTCCAGAGCAGAGATGCCCGGCCCAAGGTCGTGCAGGCAGTAGTAAGAAGGAGAGCTGGGTCCAGAATGCAAAGCTCCTAATCCCCAGGGCACTGGCACTGCATCAAGCTGCACTCGCTTTTTCCTCCTCGCTCTTCCCCTTTTTACTTGTCTCTCTCCTTCCTGTCCTCAGCCTCTTCTTTCCACTCCAGCCCCGTACCTTAGCTGCACCACCACCTCTCACGCCTCTGCCCTACTGCCGTGCAGTTTGCTTAACCTTGCTTGGGACTAAGAGGCTTGCTGGCCTCTGACCACGCGGCTATCACCTGACCAAAGCTCCCTCTGTGGCATCAAACAGAATCTGTGAGCTGCAGTAGGAAAACCAGGACTGGGCTTGGCCTCGGCGTACACCAGCCCAGGCTCCTGACCCTCTCTGCCCAGGCACTGGGCACTCATTTCACCTGCAGTGGACCGGCCAGGCTAGCCCTTGTCCCATGAGCCTGGTTCTCGGACCTGGATTCCGGGATGAGAA
This sequence comes from Ursus maritimus, assembly GCF_017311325.1. Lineage (NCBI taxonomy): Eukaryota > Metazoa > Chordata > Mammalia > Carnivora > Ursidae > Ursus > Ursus maritimus. Next base: position 17,449,511 of record NW_024425564.1, read on the forward strand.
CACTTTCGAGGGCTCTCAACTGCACATACGTTTTATTTGACCACCTCAAACACCGACTTCTGCCCTTAGCTCCTGCTATTCCTTTCCTCCCTGGTGCCACGCCCCCTCCCACCTTCCCCTCCCAGAGTGAGCACTCCCTTCTTTTGAGCAGCACCATACCTGGTATGACCTCCACTCTTGTACCGAGCACACTGTATGGCAGTGACTTGCTTTGTTCTCTGTACTGGGTCCTCCCAGGGAACACCCTGAGTGCAGGATCTGTCTCCAGCACCCGAGGATGCTGGTGCTGAGAAGAGCCTCAGTCATTGCCGGCTGGCTGGGATCCCGGTCACCTGGGATCCACACTTGGGTGCAAAGGGGCACATAGGAGGGAGAGTAAAGCTCCCCCAACCCTAGACTTCTCACCCCCAACTCCCACCCCCAGTTGGGGGCATGGGTGACCATGGGCCGCTGCTCGTGCGTTATTAAGCCACAACCCTCCAACTAAGCAGAGCCCGGCAAGGGCAGCCCCCAAGGTGGGTGTGAAGGCAAGAGAAGAGCCCAGTGAGAACGCCCTGGGAGCATGACTTCCTGACAAGCTGGGGATTCCAGAGTGACCTATTCCTTATAGGAGCATTTTCTAGAGTGTGTGCTGTGGAACGCTGGACCCCTGATATGCTCTGGGAGTAAAAGGCTCTGAGATCATCCAGGTTAAGAAATGCTACTTACTTACAGACATATCCCTGTTGAAGCTTCACCGAGCACTTTGGTGTGTCAAAAGTTCTAAGCGACCCCACAGTAAGAAATATGAATTGTAAAGCTGTGAAAACAAAAATAAATAATGGGGAGAAATTTCTCCGCTGACCCTGCAGTGAAGCAGGTGCTGGGGCGGGAGAGCCCGGCCTCCCCGGGGCCCGTGAGGGGCCTGCCACCGCTTCTGTCCTCGCAGACAACACTGCACTTCAGGGGCGTGTTCTTCCTCCCATCTGAGCTCGGTCTTTCTCCTCTGTATTTTGTTTATGCCTATTTGCAATTTCTGGAGAAAAAAAAACCGAATAAATAGTTTGAGTCCCAGAAAGAGGGCTGGCCAATGAAACGCGGAGCTGGAGCATTACAGCATCAGCGAGGCCGCCCATTGGCTGGCTTGCCCTGAGGAGATGGATACAATCCCACGACCCCTCCCTCACCTCCCCCCCCTCCCGCTTTCCCCCACCCCCGGCCTCACTGAGGACTCGAGGGGTGCTGGAAGGATCGCCATGCCCTTGGCCGTGGGCCCCGTTAGCCGTCAGCCTGTCCATCCCCGGCTGGCAGCTGCTGCCTGCAAGCCTGTTGCGGAGAGAGCCTGCCTTCCAGCGCTGGCCTCACGCTCTGCCCAGATCCTGGGCTGAGCCCCCCACCGCGTCCTGCTGTTATCACAGCGGTGTTTATGCTCACCCTGGGATAAGCTTGCGGGGACGTTCTCCTGCTTGAGCGAATTGGCCCTTCCTTCAAAATTAGCCCGGGTCCCCTTTCTCCACCTGCCCCTGCCCGCATGAATCTCTTAATTTCTAAATAATTCATTCCTGTTGGCACCCACTTAAGCTGGTACTTGCAGCAAATGTGTGGTGGTGCAATGCCACATCCAGTTCCCCCTTTCTACCATCACATAAAACCTTCTGATTTTAGCTGGGCACACATATTCTGGAATAAAGACTACATTCCAGATGTCCTTGCAACTGGATGTGACTAAATTCTGGCTGACGAGATGATCATGTTCAACTTACAGAAAGTGTCTCTAAAAGGAGGAGGTGCTCCCTTTCATGTCCGTTCCTCTCTCCTGTTGGCAGGAATGGAGACACGATATCTGGAGCTCAAAGAGCCAGCTTGGACCATGAGATAGCACATTAAGGACTATGGGGTATTAAGATGGAAGTACCTTGGGTCCCTGATGACTTTGAAAACACCATACCAGCCCTTGACTGCCTACCCTCGTATATACATTTTTATGTGTTACCTGGTATCTTTCGGGGTATACGGTTAAGGTTAGTCAGGGTTCTTCAGAGAAATAGAACCAATAGGATATGTATATATAACATATATATGTGTGTGTGTGTGTGTGTGTGTGTGTGTGTATATATATATATATATATATATAAAAGAGAGATTTGTTTTAAGGAATTGCCTCATGCAATTATAGGGCCTGGCAAGTCTCAAGTCTGCAGAGCCAGGGATGAACTGATATTGTGGCTCAAGTCCAAAAGCAGCCTGTCCCCTTCCTCAGGGAACCTCAGTCTTTTCTCTAAAGGTCTTCAACTGGTTGGGCAAGGCCCACCAATGTTCTGGAGGGTAATCTGCTTTACTCAAAGACTACTGATTTAAATTTCAATCACATCGGGAAAAAAATACTTTTACAGCAACATCTAAACTGGTGTTTGAACCCAAACTGGATACTATGGCTCTCGTGGGCTGAATTATGTCCCTTCCAAATCCCTGTGTTGGAGTCCTAACTTCCCATACCTTGGAATATGACTGTATTTGAGGATAGGACCATTGATGAGGTGTTTAAGATGAAATGAGCCTGTTAGGGTGAACTTTTATCCAGTCTGACTGATGTCGTTATGAGAGAAGATTAGGACACACAGAGAAACACCAGGGGTGCATGTGAGCAGAGGGATGACCATGTGAGGGCACAGGGAGAAGGTGGCTGTCTATTAGCCAAGGAGAGAGGCCTCAGGAGAAGCCAATCCTGCTGGCACCCTGATCTCGGACTTCCAGGCTCCACAACCGCAAGGAAACAGATTTCTGCTGTGTAAACACACAGTCTGGTATTTTGCATGGCAGCCCAAGCAGACGAATACATCTGACCTAACCAAGTTGACACATAAAATGTGACTTATTTACCTAGACAGGGAGTACTGTCCAATTCATCCATCTTGGGGATCATGCAAGTTTTCAGAGCATGCTAAGAAGCTTGGGCTCTAGATTCTTCCATGCTGGTGAGTGACGGAAGGTGATAATTAGGGGAGTGCCACAGTCCAATTAGAATTTTAGAGGGATCTCTGTGGAATCACAGGTGGGCAGAGGAGGGTAAGACTGTAACTGGGGATGTTGGCCTAGAAGCTTGTGTATGAGAATAGAAGAAAGATGTCACAGGGCAGTGATAGTGTTAAGGAGAGCCTTTGGGAGTAGGTGGACTGCTGGACTGGGGTGAGGAGGGTGGGTGGCTAGCACGCATCCTGAGCATCTAGTTTGAGAGTTTGTTTGGATGAAGATGCCACCAACCCAAGTAGAAAACGCCAGCCATGTTCCCGTTGGTGGTGGTGGGTGTGGGTGGGGGCCGCAGCTGACTTGTTTGACTTGAGGCATTTTGAGTTCTATATGAGCCTGTTAGGGTGGGATAGAAATACAGATTTTTGTCATTTCTATCCAGCAATTAAATTTCTGAGAGTAATGACTCTTCTCACCGTGCTTATGTGTCTCAATCCCAAATTTCCCAAACATGCATGGCGACCTGGTTTTGGTTCTTTTTGTTTGCATTGTCATCACAATAAGGTAAATTCCAGAAAGGGAGCAGGCGCTGACCCCCTGCCACATGAGAAAAGCCCATTTTCATAGCAGATATAACTCACATTTTACTGGCCTGGGGCCTTCCCCTCTTTTTTTTCTTTTTAATTCAGAATCTTTGACTCTCTCCTCCAAATACCTGAGACTACCTTAAGTGTTTGGAGGGATGTCTTCTGGGCTGCATGGAGGTCTGGCTGCTCTTCTAAGAGTACCTTCTCCTAGAAAAAGCTTTATTTCCTCCATCTAGAAGTTTTTCCCAGGGGCCAAAACCCATTCCTGTTGAAGCCTTCCCAGTCTCCTGCCCTGAGCAAGCAGGTAGGAAAAGAGCAAAGTGGGGTCAGGAGTGACCTGGACCTTTAGAATCTGCATTTGAATCTTTCCTTCTGACGGTGACCCTGGGCAAGTCTCTGTTAATCTCTCATTACTGAGCACCTGCTCTGTGCCAGGTCCCTGAGCTTTCTGGTTATATCTGGGCCTCTGCTTCCTTATTTAACAAAACAAGGTAAATATACTGGCCAGGCAGGGTTATCGTGATGCATAAAATGAAATAATAAATGTGGAAGGGTCTCTCACAGTGGCTGCCTCAGAGTAGAAAGTCCATAAATATTAGGGCATTCTGCCTCTGGAAAGCTCACCTCTAATTACTCTCTTTCTCTTCCCAATTAAACAAAACAGCAGTAGCAGCAGTGGCAGGCACAGAATGCACTCCAAGGCCCTTCCTTCTAACTATTTCCTGCTGGAGGAATGTTTGCATCCTTGCTTAGTTACAAATTCCGTGCTCCTGAATCTTGAATAGAGCTCTGTGCTGCTTGCCCCTGTGCATCCCACTCTGAGGGGCTTTGCTGCTGCCCACCCTTTGGGGAATTCACATGCTCGTGCAGAGGGGTCTCCCCCCCAGTCTATTAGGCATGATGGCCAGCTAGAGGTAGAGTTGGGTTAACTCTGTTGCCCAGCAGGGACCTCTAGCACCCAAAGATCTATGAAGCTGTGCCTTCCCCTACACGTGAGAGGGCTCCTTTGGAGGGAAGGGCTTTGTTCTTTCTGTATTCCCAGGGGAAATGCAGAAATCTCAGGAAGCCTCTGGAGGGTCCTTTTGCCCTACTCTCCGGACCAGTATGTCGTAGGACAAACCCTGTCCCTACTTGGAGGTATGTCATGCAGTGGCGCAAACCTCCTTAGGCACGTCTATCTGCAAATGGCCCCCCTGAGGCCAAGTGCCAGGCCTCTGATGGGGATCCTACCGTTTGGATATTTCTTTTTGCAAACATTGATGACATCCGATGAGCATCTCTGCTTAGTGTACCTTTATGAACTAGCAGTCAAAGGTTCTTCTCCATATTGGTAGAGCTACATGGGATGGTTCCCACTCCACTAGTAGAAGCCTGAGCTGTTTTCCACACGATCCTCAAGAAGACAGTGGTAATGATGCTGTTGCTAATGATGACAGTGAAATCCACAGTAGCTCCCATGTACAGCCCTATTTGGCTTGTAAGAGTTGGGAGATCACCAACGCCTCTCCCTCTTTATCCTTACTGCGGGCCAGAGATGGGCTGAGAGCCCTGCAGGCACTGTAACACTTGTTAAAATCCTGGAGGTAGTCACCATTGCCATCCTGCTTTAGAAATAAGGAACCTGGAGCTCAAAGGGATGAAGAACTTGCCAAAGACCATACAGCCAAAAGTGGCAGAGCCAGCTCTCCTACCTGGGTCTGTCTGTGCGAAGCTGGCACTTCTAACCTACACACCTCAGTGTGTTTCTGGCGGGCAGTGGGACCCTCCCTGTCCATGGACCTTTGCCACAACCAGCCTAACCCCACTGCCTGCATGTCCTCTGCACCCAGCCAGCAGCTCTCCCTGCCAGGTCTCCCGTGGGTAGGGCTGGGAGGAAGGGAAAGCCGCCTCTCAGCTCCGTGGGGCTGGGAGGGCAGAGCTGGGAGGCAGGTTGTCTATTGATTGACTGAAATTGGATTTGTTGACACAAACTGCCAGCATTTCACAGTGATGGAAGGATTGCCCACCGGCCACATAACAAGCAGAGATTTCCCTGAGGGTCAGCCGAGCTGCTGGTGTGGTTCTTTGTGAGAAGAAAGCAATTAGGAGAATGGGTGAGATTATTAGGTCTTATTGCTTCCCTCAGTCCCTACCTTCCCCACATGCGGCATGGCTCGGGATCTCGGGCTCCCTGGGCTACGTGCTGTGGATTCTGCTTCCGCTGCGTAAAGTCAGGTGAGGGACAAGCACAGCTTGTGTGCGCTGACTCCAACGCATATGAAGAATGCACACGCATATTCGGATCACCAAAAGAAACCAGCAGGTGGAACCAACTTTAGCAGACTTAAACAAAATACCGTCATTGGATTATAAACACAAAACCATGAATGCACAACGCATGCACATCTCTCCCCACCTTGCTTTCTGCATCCCTTTTCACATTTTGTCACATTAAAAATGTTCAGACTGCTTTCGATTAAAAGACATCATCAGGTATCAGCTATACACGTCTGCAGATGGGCTGGGAAAGGAGAGGAGAGGAGATGTGTTTCCCTGGGGGGCTCTCTGTGTTGCGTTAGCAACTATTTATTGGGAACTGGAATATGGTGAGGAGGCAATAGAATATCAGGAATACGGTCACTTTAAATTTGTACAAATGTTGTAGCTGCCAGAGCACTTTCACTGCTGTATTTTTTGTTGTGGTGGTAAAGTACGCACCACATAAAATGTACCACGTTAAGTGCACCGCTCCGTGGCATTGCATACCTTCCATTGTTCTGCGACCAGCACCACTATCCATCCCCGGGAAGTTTTCCATGTTCCCAGACTGAAACTCTGTCCCTATTAAGCACTAACTCCTATCCCGCCCTTTAGCCCCTGGCAACCACCTCTCTCCTTTCTGCCTCTATGAACCTGACTATTTGAGGAACCTCATATGTGGAACCATGCAATATTCATCTTTTGTGACTGGCTCATTTCACTTAGCACAATATCCTTAAGGTTCATCCACTTTGGAGCATGTTCCAGAATTTCCTTCCTTGTTAAGACGGAATAATATCCCATTCTATGTATACATCACATTTGGTTTATCCCTTCATCTGTGGATGGACGCTTGGGTTGCTTTACCTTTTGGCTGTTGTGAATAAGGCAGCTGTGAACGTAGGTGCGCAAATATCTGTTCAACTCCCTGCTTTCACTTATTTTGGGCGTATACCCAGAAGTGGAATGGCTGGATCATATGGTAATTCAATGTTTACTTTTTTGAAGAATCTTCATACCATTTTCCACAGCATCTGCACCATTTTATATTCCTGCCGGCAGTGCACAGGGGTTCCAATTTTCCCACATCCTCGCCAGCATTTGTAATTTTCGGTCTTTTGTATAATAGCCATCCTAACTGGATCTGAAGTGGTATCTCATTGTGATTTTGATTTGCATTTTCCTAATGATGTGTGATGTTGAGCATCTTTTCCCGTGCTCATTGGTCCTTTGTCTCCTTTGGAGAAATGTCTATTCAAGTCCTTTGCCCATTTTTAAAAAAGATTTTATTTATTTATTTGACAGAGAGAGAGACAGCCAGTGAGAGAGGGAACACAAGCAGGGGGAGTGGGAGAGGAAGAAGCAGGCTCCCAGTGGAGCATGGAGCCCGATGTGGGGCTTGATCATGCCCTGAGCCGAAGGCAGACGCTTAACGACTGAGCCACACAGGCGCCCCCTTTGCCCATTTTTTAAATTGAGTTGCTTGTTTTGTTGTTATGTTGCTTTAGTTTGATTCTTACAATGGCTAGGGCTAGAGTTTTGGATGAACCCTATTTTACAGAGAGGAAAATGAGAATCACAGATGTTCAGAAAATTGCCCAGGGTTTCCCAGTCAGGAGACGGAATGGAAGCAAGGGCTCTTGGCTCCTAGCTCTGTGCCTTTCTGCTCTGTCATGCTATCTCCCTCATGGGGTGAGACATGGTCCATGCCTTTCTGGATGTTACATTTTGCTTAGGGAACAGTCCATGATGACACAAAAGCTATGTAAAATGAAGCTTCGAGATGAGAAGCTTTTTGGTCATTCAGGAAGGAAGGCAGAGGACTGGGTCATTTGGGGAAGACCCAAGTGGCAAGGGGAGACCAGAATCGAACATTAAAGAAAAGTGTGGTAGGCAGAATAATGCTCCCCAGAGATACTTGTGCTCTGATGCCGGGAATTTCAACAATGAGTGGTTTTGTGGCAAGGGTCGGGGGGGGGGGGGTTAGGTTGCAGGGGGATTTAAGGTTGCTAATGAGCTGCCTTGAGATGGGGAGATTAGCCTGGATTATCCAGGTGGGCCAAGGAAATCCCAAGGGAGGAAGCAGGCAAGAGAGTCAGTGAGGATGTGACAATAGACTCAGGCAGAAAGGTATCGTTTGAGAAAGACGACACCAGCCACTGCTGGCTTTCAAGAGAGAGGAAGGGGCATGAGCCAAGGCCTGCGGGTGGCCTTGAGAGGCTGGAAAGGGCAGGAACAATTCTTCCCTAGAGTCCCCAGGAGAAACACAGCCCTGCTAACACTTTGATTTTGGTCCACTCTGACCCATTTTGGCCTTTTGCCCTCCCGAATGGTAAGATGATAAATTTGTGTGTTTTAAGCCATTACATTGAGTTCGTGGTAATCTGTTACAGCAGCAATAGGAAACTAATAGAAATAGGCAGAACTTGGTTAACCAGAGAATAGAGATGCCAGGTGCGAAGAGAGGATGAGCACAGGTTGGAGATAAGTCTCCCCAGAACAAAGCATGTGCGTTGGGAAGAAGTCGTTGCTAACATGCGTCGAGCGCTTTCCTTGTTCCGCCCTGGTTTGAGCACGTATGCACGCGTTCTCAAGAATCCTATGAGGCTGGTGCTATTATGACCACATTTCACAGGGGAGAAGAGGCGCTGCGATGGTAGCCGATGAGGCTGGAAGAGGTAGGACACCATGTGTGTGACCGCGGTGCTAACGTGGAGGACCCTGAGTGTTGTTGTGGTCGTGGTCCCTCTCCAGCTGATGAGAGGCCAGGCTCTGTCCTCTCCCCTTGAGGGGGCCAGCTCAGCCTGGCCAGCTGCCCCTGAGCCCGGGCATCTCTGGGAGGCAGCGAGGAGCCCTGCGGAGCACAGCACCTGCCATCTTTGATCCCCTTGTTGCCTAGTTGATAGTAAATCAAAGTGAAAGAATCATCCCCATTCTCCCCAAACCCTGAAACTGGACTGGCCTTGTGTCTGATTTAGCCCACTAACCACTTACTTGAGACCTCTGGTTCTTAAGACCTTGCCCTGACCATGGCCCTCCCTCCATGGCTTCTCTGTAGCCAGGGGGGAAATGGAAGGAGATCCAGCTATGAAGGGCCAGCCAAGACATTGAATTTTCCCCACTGGCAAGACCCTGCAAGTGTCAGAACAGTAAACTGACCTGCTCTCCCATGTCTGCCAGAGATTGACCTGGCCTGGAGCTACAGAGAGCTGGTGGAGGATTGTACATGAGTGTTCATATGGTGTTATTTATAATAGCCAAAAGGTGGAAAGAACCCAAATGTCCATCTGCTGATGAATGGGCATGTCCATACAGTAGAATATTACTCAGCCATGAAGAGGAAGGGATTCGCTACTTGAGGAACCTTGGAAACGTGATACTAAGTGAAAGAAGCCAGTCAGAAAAGACCACATACCATGTAACCCATTCATAGGAAGTGTTCAGAATAGGGAGCTCTATAGAGACAGAGAGTGGATGATTGGTTCCCGAGGGCTATGGGGGAGGGGTGATGATGGTGATAGTTGATGGTGATGAAAAATGTCTAAAATGAACCATGGTGATATTTGCACATATCTGTGAATATAACAAAATCCATTGAACCATATTCTTTTTTTAAAAAATTTATTATATTTAAATTCAATAATTAACGTACAGTGTATTATTAGTTTCAGAGGTAGAGTTTAGCGATTTATCAGTTGCATATAACACCCAGTGCTCATTACATCATGTATCCTCCTCAATGTCCATCACCCAGTTATCCCATCCCCCACCCACCACCCCTCCAGCAACCCTCAGTTTGTTTCTTATAGTTAAGAGTATCTTATGGTTTGCCTCCCTCCCTGTTTTTATCTTGCTTTATTTTTCCTTCCCTTCCCTTCCCCTATCTGTTTTGTTTCTTAATGTCCACATATGAGTGAAATTATATAATTGTCTTTCTCTGATTGACTTATTTTGCTTAGCATAATACCCTCTAGTTCCATCTACATTGTTGCAAATGGCAAGATTTTGGTTTTTTTGATGGCTGGGTAATATTCCATTGTCTATATATATATATATACCACATCTTCTTTATCCATTCATTTGTCGATGGACATCTCAGCTCTTCCTATAGTTTGGCTATTGTGGACATTGCTGCTATAAATATTGGGGTGCAGGTGCCCCTTCGGATCACTGTGTTTGTATCTTTTGGGTAACTATGAATCGTACTCTTTAAAGGGAAAGATGTATGGTATGTGGGTTATACCCCAATAAAGCTGTTAACAAAACAGAATCCACAGAGGAGGAACTGAAAGCCAGCTGGCCATTCTGGGCCATATGTAGATGTGACATGCAGGGATGAGAGGACTGGAACTGTCAGCCAAGGCTAAGAGCTGGGGCAGCGGGCTGGCACCACACCGTTGCAGAAGCAGCAGACAAGTGGGCAGGCAGTGGAGGCCACTGTGCCCTTAGAGCGGGGCATCATGGTGGGCAGCAGCTCAGACCAAACAGACCTCTGAACATCAGTTTCCTCATTCAAAAAGCATGAGGTCGGATGTCAGTGTTCCCAGCCTAAGTTACACTGAAGACCTTTAGAAATCCCTGAGGGGACCCCCAGCCCAGAGCTCAGGATTGAGGGTGAGAGCAGGGATTGGGGAGAAGAGAGAGAACTGGAGTCACAGGCACTGTGGCCGAGCAGGGAAGAGGCTGTGGGCAGGTGCCCGTGGGCGGGGGCCACCAGATCTGGTGTATCCTACAGCTTCACTAGCTTTAATCTTACCGCCACTAGAGGCAGGCACAGACACAGCACCCCGCCTGCTCCCTCAGAGAGCCTCTTTCCAGTGGCTTCTGGAACTGATGACAAGGGGAGAGCACCCAAGGCGGGACAGGAATAGCTACAGGCCCCACCTGCAGGGGCCGACAGATAGTAAGCTCTTGCCTCACCTCCAGGTGAGGAGGAACCAGGCTGGTGTGGGAGGGAGAGACCCAAAACCAAGGGATACATGTACTTTATTGTATTCATGGAATCCACAAACATTTGCTAAGTGCCAGGCACTGTTTCAGGCACTGAGAAGAGAGAGGTGAATAAGGAGGACGAGGCCGCTGACCTGTGGAGCTTATATTTTAAAGCAGCACTGTCCAAGCACAGCCATAGCTCCTGGGCCCCTGAGCCCTTGAAATGGGGCCGGTCTCAATGGGAAGTGCCGGGAGAGCATGCACACCAGAATTCAAAACCGAGACCAAAACGCGTAAAGTATTCCATTAATCCTTTTGCATACACACACACACACACACACACACACACACACACACACACACACAGAGAGAGAGAGAGAGAGAGAGAGAGAGAGAGAGGTTATGTGTTGAAATAATAGTATTCTGGATACCTTGGGCTAAATAAAATATATTATTAAAAGTAATTTCACCTGCTTCTTTTTGGCTTTTAACATGTGGCTACTATAAGATGTAAAGCTACATGCATGGCTCGTGCGGTATTTCTGTTGAACAATACTGTTCCACCCAGAGACAGGGACAATCAGTAAATAAGCATATAAATAGACCCTGCCATATCAGGTAACGATAAATACTGTGAGGAAGAAAACGAGCTTAGGGGATGGAAGGGCTAAGGGACGGTGCTGTTTTTGCTAGGGTGGCCTCTCAGAGATGGTATCTGAGCAGAAACTCAAAGGCAGGGGAGCGGGTGGAGGAGTAGCAGGGCAGTGTGGCTGGGGTGGGGAGAACTTGGGAAGGGGTCTCTTGAGGGGCAGGGGAGCCAGATCCTTGAGCAGCCTCGTGGGCTGCAGTGCATGGGAACCCACAGACCTTAGTGACTGACTGGACCCAGGAAATGAGAGAGATCGGGGACAGGTGCACCCCGGGGTGCTGAAGCAGCGAGACTAGGCGGCTGTTAGGGGCTGCTGGTTTGCCTAGTTTGGGATGGAGAGGGGACCCGTGATGAGTTTAGGATTCACATCTGCTCCTGCTGAGGGGCTGCCATGAAATTCAAATAGAGATGTGCAGTTCACGATGGGAGATAAAGGTCTAGAGCTTAGAAGCAAGGCTGGGGCAGAAAACACACATTTAGAGGACATCTGGGAGGATACCTGAGGGCCTGAGAATACTGACTGGGATGACCATTGGTCAGATCTGGTTTGAGTCCTGGCTCTGCCAGTTCCTATGATCCTGTGCTTCTTCCCCTGTGTGATGGGTCAGAGACAGCCATAGAACCTTATGCCCTCTCTCTTGTCGCCTCTTCCTGAATGTGGGCTGGCCCTGTGCAGGGGAGGTGCTATGCTGGCTCCTACCCTAGACCCAAGAGGAGGGGCAACATCTGCCTCACCTCTTGGAACCCTGAGCCCTACCTAAGAGATTCACCCATTCTGAGGGCGCCATGTTGTGAGGAAACCCACCCTTGGAAGCTGGATAGGGAGACAGAGAAGGATACATGAACAGCCCCCAGCTATTCAAGACATTCTAGCCAAGGCCCCAGGCATCATGGAGCAGAAGTAAGCTCTCCTTGTTCTGCCCTGTCCAAATTCCTGACCCACAGACAGGTGAGATAGAAGAATAATATGTAATTATTTTAAGCTACTAAGTTTTGTAATAGTTTGCTATTTAGTAATAGATAAACAGAACAACACATAAAATGGAAAAATAATAAGTATCTTATTTTTTTGATAGAATTATTAAGAAATGGTAAACACGGTTTCTGGCACTAGATAGGTCTAAGTCAATGTTCTTTTTCTTTTTTAAAAAGATTTTATTTACTTATTTGAGAGAGAGAGAGAGTGGGCATGCAAGTGGGGGTGAGTAGAAGGAGAGGGAGAAGCAGACTCCCCGCTGAGCAGGGAGTCCCACGTGGGGCTCAATCCCAGGACCTTGGCAGGATCATGACCTGAGCTAAAGGCAGATGCTTAACGGACTGAGCTACCCAGGTGCCCCTTGATATTCCTTCTCTTTCCCGTAAAGTCAAACCCTGTCTTGTCTTAGTTCAGCCACAGAATATTCTGTGGAATGCTACAGAATAAGCTGAAAGTCCTATTTTGTTTCATAGGTATTCCCTTAAATGTATGGCAATGGGTCTCATGAAATCACAGGCTACCTCTCCTATGCTAGATTACACATCTGCCCTTAGTTACACTGGTTTCCAGTCACATTTTCCTGGTCGCTTTGTCTAGAGTCTGTTCTCCTTTAAGTTCCACTTAGGACATATTTGCCCCTGAAGGACCACCGCAGGTGTGGTAAGTACAGCACTGGGCATGACGAGCATATGCCCTCCCTCTGTCTGGACACATCACACCACTGACCGGGCTGGCAGATCGGAGAAACACTGTGGGCTTTAGGATTCCGATTCTGTATTCGACGTCTTAACCATCATTCCTAGTTTCATGGTAACATACATTTGGTCAATTATACTATCCCTCTTTCATCCAATCATTTATAAAAATGTTGAACAAGATTGGGATGAGGATAGAGCCAACTGAGATCTCACTAGAGGCTCACATTTGTTAATTAATCTGCTCTGTTGGGTATGTTTGTTCAACCAGTTATGTGTGAATCACCCAACACTCTGTCATCCAGCCCACATCTCCCCCCATCCATTTATGGGAATAGTCAATCTAGCTCTTTTGCATATATTGTCTACTTTTGCTCTGTATGATAGCTGGTGTCATTTGCCTGACTGTGTTAGATACCAGGGTGGGCAGGGGCCGCCTCCTGTTTCTCTCTTGTTGAGCCCATATGCTGAGCAAGGGAGAAGCATTTAGCGAGCCCTTAGATGACCAGATCTTTCAACCACACTGCTCAATCGATATGCCTGTTTTCTTATCAATCAATATGCCTGTTCTGACCCGATAACATATTTTTGTTCATAATTATTTAATATGTAGGGTGTATAAAAAAACTCAATTTGATTTAAATTCTTCTTTAAAGCGAGTCAATGACATTCAACCCAGGCTGAATCTTTAAGAGGGGGAATTATAGAGAAGTATGTAAGATCGGGTTTGCATTATTCCCCTCTAGTAGAGGGTGGCTCTGTAAAGACAGGAGCTAAGATGCAGCTCCAAAAGTAAGGCTGCTTGCTAAGGTGCGATGGAGCCGAAGAGAAGCTAGCCATGTTGAGAAGCAAGGGACAGGCAGACCAGTGGACCTGGGGAGTTTGCAGGAACTTAGTGAGCGGCAAACTTTTGTTAACATGCTGTTTAGCCACTGATCGGCAGAGACAGGAAAGCAGATTTAGCAAGGCCAAAGTAAAAAATCACTTTAGTGGTGCTAAACTTTTGTTTATTTTGCTCTATTTTTAGAGCAAATATTTAATATTTAAAATATTTAAAAATATTTTATTTATATGAGAGAGAGAGCATGAGCGGGGAGAGGAGCAGAGGAAGAAGGAGCAGGGAGCCCGATGCAGGGCTTGATCCCCAGGACCTCAAGATCATGACCTGAGCCAAAGTCACACACTTAACGGACTGAGCCACCCAGGTACCCCTATTTTGCTCTATTTTTATTGTGTGATTTATTTATGGCCAATAAATGAATTTTTAAATTTATCTTTCCTTTTCCATTTACTGAGGTGGTATTAAATAGTGGTCGAGGCTATGGAGCAAGTTACCTAGATTCGAAGCCCTGCTACTCCATTCTTCAGCTTGGGTTAGCTATTTAAAAATTTGAAGCCTCAGTTTTTTCATCTGTAAAGTGGGGATACTGAGTTCACAGAAGTATAAATTAGATAAGAAACACATTTCTTAGGACAGTTCTTAGAAACACGTTGCTTAGAACAGTGCCAGGTACATAGGCATTGCTGGTTAAGTGACAACTATTTTGTTTATCTTACATACTCAGGATATTTATCTTCTTGGGGCTCTAAGTATTCAAATACTGAAGTTGTTAATTTTTAAATTGAAATAGCTGCTATACATCTTCAAGAAATGCACACAGGAACGAATAAATTAGTAAAGACACAATTAGGAGAAAAGAAATTTGGAGCCCTTTTAGGACATATCCTAACCTTCAAATAGAAAAATTAAGTCATTCAAAGTCATAGAAAGAGTAAGTGGATTTATGGAACTGCATTATTTATGCCAGTAATTCTCAAATTTAAAAATATCAACCGATGGACAGGTTAAATAAATGGAGGTTTCCTGTCGAACCTCCCCCTCCCTACCAACTGCAGAAGTTTAGATTCAGGAGTCTTAGATGGATGTTCAGAAGCCAACATTTAAAAAAAAAAGATTTATTTATTTATTTTAGAAAGAGAGAGAGAGAGAGAATGCGTTCGAGCAGGGGGAGGAGCAGAGGGAGAGGGAGAGAGAGAACCTCAAGCAGACTCCCTGCTGAGCATGGAGTCCTACACGGAGCTCGATCCCACTACCCTGAGATCCTGACCTGAGCTGAAATCAAGTCAGACGCTTAACTGACTGAGTCACCCAGGTGCCCCAGAAACCAACCAATTTTTAATGAGCATTGCAGATAATTTTAACCTCCCTTTCTCCTCTCCTCTCCTTTCTCACTCCTTCCTTCTTCCTTACCCTTCTAGTCATTCACTCACTCACTCACTCATTCATCTGCAGTACCTAGCATTTGTAACCCTGTCCTAAGTTTATGGACTCCAGAAGTCAAAAAGATCAGACAGCATGCCCACTCCGAATCCTGGCAGCAAAAGGCTAGGTGTGTGGTTTAAACCTAGCCACTGGATGCTCCCAGCAGGGACCTGGAATGTGAAGTAAGAGGGGCGAGACGCAGGGGTGGTTTAGAGTTGGTGGCACTCGTGGCAGAAGCTGGGAGCCCCAACGAGCTGATTCCTGAAACATGACCTTCACAAGCTTCCATCTGTCATGTCTAGTTTTCCAACCTGGCTGTCGAGGCTTCCCCGGAGTTCCATGAGTTACTTCATATCCTCTGAGAAATCCTTTTCCCGGTGTTTATAAGCAAGAATCCTGAGTGGTTTATATGTGGCCCAGACATAAGGTAAGCAATGCCTGATGGCATATTCTGAACATTATTCATCTAAATTATTTTACAAATAATGCCTCATTTGACCATTAGTTATGACCAGTGATGTCATTATGGTGGTACTACATAGATTCCACCTGAGGTCTTTATAGACCTAAGAGTATTAATAAATATGAAAGATAACATGCTTCCCATATAATCTCCTCAAACCAGTTCTCAATCTTTTCACTTCAAAGCATGAAGTCCATGACATTCCAGTTGTATTTTTAGTCACTCTAGAATAAATGTAGTTCAGTAATGCACCATCAATAGAATGAAAGGGCAAGTTTAGATACATATCACACTGGTTCAAGAGCATTTTCCCCTTACAAAAAAAAAAAAAAAAAAAAACCAAAAAAACAAAAACTACAGAGCTGAAAAACATGACACAAAATAAAAATAATAGAACAAACACCCATTTACCCACCTCCCACCCTAAGGCAGCACTAACAGTAAGTTAGTGATTTGAAGGTACCCTAAGGTCTTTCATAATAAGGCTCTCCTCTTTCCAGGGAAGAGTCCACCATCTTGAATATTTTTTTTAAAGTAGGCTCCATGCCTAGCATGGGGCCCAACGTGGGGCCTGAATCCATGACCTTGAGATCAAGACCTGAGCTGAGATCAAAAGGCAGATGCTCAATCGACTGAGCCACCCGGGCCCCCCTTGAATTTTGTTTTAATCAGTTTATGCTTTTCATCATAATTTTATCACATACATATTTATCTGCAAATAACAAATTTAGTTTTGCCCTTTTTTGCATACTGTATGTATTCTTTGGTCCTTTGCTTCTTTCATTACATGTTTTACTTCTGAGATTAGTCTACTCCAACGTGTATAGCTGTGGTTCATTCATTTTCATGACTGTATAGTATTTCATGGAATAACCAAGCCACGATATATTTATATATCTTTTTATTGATGAATATTTAGTGTTGATGGACATGTACTATTGATGGACATTGTTTTTAAATTTTGCTGTAACAATGCTGCTATGAAGATGTAAGTATATATATTTGAGTGTACATGAAAAAGTGTTTTTCTATGGTGTATCCTTGAGAATGGAATTGGTGAGTCGTAGAGTATGCATACATTTAACCTTATTAGATAAAGTTAGTTTTCCAAATTGTTATAACAGTTTACACTCCATCAGAAGTTTCTGAGTTTAAAAATGTTTACTTAAAAGTCCTTTACTCTTTTATCATATTCTTATAGGTACTTTATATGTATTTCTTTTTTTTTAAGTAATTTTTAATTATGTTATGTTAGTCACCATACAGTATATCCTTAGTTTTTGATGTAGTGTTCCATGATTTATACGTATTTATTCTTAGGTACTTTATGCATATCCCTTATTCATTGCTTTTATAAATTGTTATTTTTTATTTTGTTTTTCTTTTACTCTTAATGACTGGTGTATAGTTATAGAGTTGACTTCTGTATATTGATTTTATATCAGATTCATTTGGATTTTCTGGAGTAAACATATCATTTAGGAATTTTACCAATTTTGTTTTTTATTCTGCAGTCTTTATACTTTATTTTTCTTATCTTATCACACAGTGTAGAACCTTTATTAAAATGTTCACTGGAGATGGCAATGACAAGCATTCTTGTCTTATTTGGTTTTAAAGAAAACGTTCTTAATATCTCACCATTTAGCATCATGTATGCTATATATTTTTATAGTGTTTTTAAAAAGTCATTTTAGGAGGGTGCCTGAGTGGCTCAGTCAGTTAAGCGTCTGACTCTTGATCTCAACTCAGGTCTTGATCTCAGGGTTGTTGAGTTCAAGCCCCCTGTTGGGCTCCACACTGGACATGAAGCATACTTAAAAAAATCATTTTAAGAAATCTTTTATTTCCAGTTTTTTTTTTAAGATTTTATTTATTTATTCGACAGAGATAGAGACAGCCAGCGAGAGAGGGAATACAAGCAGGGGGAGTGGGAGAGGAAGAAGCAGGCTCCCAGCGGAGGAGCCTGATGTGGGGCTCGATCCCATAACGCCGGGATGACACCCTGAGCCGAAGGCAGATGCTTAACCGCGGTGCCACCCAGGCGCCCCTATTTCCAGTTTTCTAAGAGTATTTTTAAAAATCATGAAAACCGTTGCTAATTAATTTTTAACTTAGACTGCTTTAAAAGGTTGAAAAATTTTCTGGATTACTCCCCTTTTCTTTTCTCCTTAAAGCTTGGAATTTTGTTTTCATGATTAGCTGCCAAGCTATTATTCACACTCATTCATTCACCCATTAAAACTTCATTAAATGTGTACAAACTGTGAGGTACAGAGAGGGCACAAAAGTCTACCGAATAAGATAAGAAATACATCAGGAATTAATAGAAATTTTCCATCAGAATTTCCTAATTCTTTCAGTGTTTAGCATCACTCTTTAGAGCCAAGGAGCTGAAAGAAAAGAAAAAAAGAAAAGAAAAGAAGAAAAGAAAAGAAAAGAAAAGAAAAGAAAAGAAAGAAAAGAAAAGAAAAGAAAAGAAAAGAAAGAAGGAAGGAAGGGAGGAAAGAAAGAAAGAAGAAAGAAAGAAAGAAAGAAAGAAAGAAAGAAAGAAAGAAAGAAAGGAAAAGAAAGAAAGAATATTCTAAAGTGGCCATGAGATAATAGAAGGGGGAAAGTATTACTGCCCCAGGGAGAGTTCTCTAGCAAACACCAAGGACCTGGGAGCCAAGCAGAACTTATTCATAGGGTCATCAGCATTTAGAGCAAGAAGAGACCCCAGGACCATTTGGTTGAACCAAATGGTGCCCTTTGGGACAGCTCTCCAGTCACTACTTCGATACTTCCAGCCAAGGATGGAAAGTTCCACAAGACACCGTGACCATTGTTTATCTGCTGCAACTGTGTTAAAATGCTTGTTCTTAAACTGAAAGGAACTTTCCTTCCTGGTGTTCTTTTCCAATGATCTTACTATGCCCTGAGCATTCACCAAAAAAACTTCTGCTATCTTTCTATGCTGGCCTCCACATCACAGAAAGCATGTATGGTGTTCCCTTAAGACTTCTCCAGTCAAGACTGAACATCTCCAGTTCCTTCAACAACTCCTCATGAGAAATCAATCCTTACTGCTCACCATTCTTTCCCTGGATGCACTGCACTTGTCAGCATCTTCCCCCAAACTTAGTGCCAGAGTCACATGAAATTCTATACAAGTGAGCCAACCAGTGGTCAGTGTCAGGGGAGGCTAACATCTTCCTGTTCTCCTCAGTTCTACCTATTCCCCCTACTTTTCCCATCTTCATTCTCTGAATCAATCCTTGCTTTCCCTTTCAAAATCTGGGCACCTTAGAGAGACACATAAGTATCATTATGAATAAAAGTGGCCCAGAAGAATGTACATCCATTTTTCCAGAGGGATAATGTGCTGGGATAGGTAACTACCCCAGTGCTCAGGAGAACCGTTCTTTATGCTGCTAAGATATTAAGGAATTTCTCCCCATGGTCCCAGGCCAGAAGTGTACGTGTGAATAATACACAGGGTAACTCTTTACAATAAATAAAATAATGAATTTCTGTTTGCTGTAGCATTTGCTACTGCTTGTGAAATGTAAATGTCCAGTATGTATAATGCCAAAATGTGGTACCAGAGTGGCTGTGGGTTCTTGGCTGAATCTCCCACTTTCTCCAGTCTTGTTTCTTCTTCAATTCACTCGGTTTCCTCTCTGACCGAAAAACAGATGTGGCAGTAATAATCATTTGCAAATGGACCTCCCAGGGAGAGATACACATGTTGGACCTTTGTAAACTGTGACTTGCTATGCAAACGCACAGTGACGTTGTCGTCGCAAGTGTGGTTTGGGCAGATAGCAAGGGAATATCGTCAAAATAGCAAGTCCAACTCCAATGTGTACTACCTTTGCATTCTTACATTGCTCCAAATAATTCATCCAGTATTTTTAGATACAGAAGGCTCTAGAGGCCATTAAGCTCTCAGAACCATCTGCTAAATGTCGTCTTACTTCTCACTGCTTTTCATCACGTGTGGTCACCTTCTGGCCTGCCTAGAGCATGTATCTAATTTCCTATTTGGAAACGAACATTATTTTCATCAATTATTCCATTAGCTGCCCATCCCCCAACTTGTGACCTTTTCTCTTATAGATGAGAATACATTGACACTACAGGTGACAGAAGTTCCCCCCAAACCCAGACTCTGCCCTGAGGTCCCAGCTCCTGCTTTGGTCTCTGGTACCTGCCGCCTCCTACAATGGGGTTCTCTGCTTCAGCCCATTTTGGCTTCTGACTGCACAAGAAGAATAAATGGTCCATACACAGACAGGGAAGACAATAATTTCTAATGGGGACCCATCCAAAGGGGCTCTAAAAGGAACATCTTAGCCTTTAGAGGGTCGTAAATAATGAAGATAATTTTCCCCATGTTTTATGCAAGCATAATTTTTTTGTGGTAAACAGTGAGATGATATATATGTATATTTCCTATCCAAAACTATATGCAATTAGCATTTGGAAGATTGTAATTATAGCTTGGCTGGGCTTTTTGTAGGTGCTAAAATTGATTTCTTGGCTGAATTATTTTGCAATAGACTTAAACCACTAATTGTACACCTAAACGAAATTGAGTGTGAACAAATCGAATAACTTTAATTTTACCTTGGATAATAATTTATTGATGCAAATAAAACTCCTTAATTAAATCTGGCATAGCCAGGCCTGTAGAGGCGCACATAAAGGCATTCTGTCACCCAGCTTTAGTGATTATTTTAATTTTAGAATAATGCTTTGCTATTCTTAGAGAGAATTGGGTATCTATTAAGGACTGTGGCAGTAGTGAGTCGTTTGAGTTCAGTACCTCTTTGAATCCCAGCTGGATTTAGGATAGATCTTTTTGGAAGAAGTGCTACTCATTTTTAAATTATAATTAAATGCATGCAAAATTGAAACTTTCATTACTATTTCTGAAAATAGCCTCTTCCTTGAGAAGTTTCCAAAGTCTCTCAAAACGGGAAGAAATGGGTGAAATGTGGAGAGACACTTTCATCCAGATCAATACAAGTTAGATAGTTGATCAAAGAGAAACCATTTATATAATTGCATTAGTTTCCCAAGACTGTCACAACAAGCACCACAACCCGGATGGCTTAAAACAAGAGAACTTTAGGGGGCGCTTGGGTGGCACAGCGGTTAAGCATCTGCCTTCGGCTCAGGGCGTGATCCCGGCGTTATGGGATCGAGCCCCACATCAGGCTCCTCCGCTGGGAGCCTGCTTCTTCCTCTCCCACTCCCCCTGCTTGTGTTCCCTCTCTCGCTGGCTGTTTCTGTCTCTGTCAAATAAATAAATAAAATCTTTAAAAAAAAAAAAAACAAGAGAACTTTATTATCTCACAGTTCTTGAGGCCAAAAGTCCAAATTCAAGGTGTCAGCAGATCCATGCTTGTCCCGAAAAAGGGGAATCCTTCCTTGCTTCTTGTAGCTTTAGGTGCTCTGGTGGCAATCTCTGGCCTCCCATGGGGTGTGATTGAATAACACCAGTCTCTGCCTTTGTCATCACCTGGATTTCTCCCCTGTGTGTCTCCACGTGGCTGCCTTACACGGACACCAGCCATACTGGATCAGGACCCCTCTACTCCAGTGTGACCTCAGTTTAACTAATTACATCCGCAATGACCCTATAGTCAAATAAAGACACATTCAGAGGCACTGGAGGTTAAGACTTCAACATATCTTTTTTTAGGGGGGTGCAATTCAACCCATAACAATAAGAAAAAAAAATACTGTAGCACAGTTCTAGATGTTTACTGAAGGAGGCAAATACGAATGTAATGAACAACTCACTGCAAATAAGAATTGCTTTCTTTATTTTCAGCATCCTTTAGTTCCCATTAATCATGGACCCCATCCAACATAAAAACTATTAGCTACCTTGAGGTATGTAAAAGGATATCATAAAACGATGGCAACTTCTTACTGTTTCCGTAGATTAGGACAAGAAGGATGAGGATTTAGCTGCAGTGGGAAAGGATTAAGGCAATATGCATTTGTATCAAAATGACGTGGCCCTGCAGTACCCTAATAGGGAAGTCTGCACTGGTCTCCTTCTCTGGGATGTTTTAGCAAAGCCGAACGTGCCTCTTTGCTAGAGAGGGCCATATATTTTCAAGTTAGTGTTGTCATTTTCTTTGGATAAATATGCGGGAGTGGAATTGCTGGATAATTTGGTAGCTCTGTTTTAACTTTTTTTCAATGGGTGTTGATGGTTTCTGTTGCTGTGAAGAAGTTTTTTAGTATGATGAAAGGAAAACCTACTGAATGGTAGAAAATATTAGCAAATCATATCTGAGAAGATATTAATATCTAAAATACACAAAGAACTCATACAAACTAATAAGAAAAAAAAAAACCCAGGCAATCTGATTAAAAAATGACAGAAGATCAGAATATATATTTTTCCAAAGAAGACCAACAGACAACCAATATGTACATGAAAAGATACTCAGCATTGTTAATCATCAGGCAAATGCAAATCAAAATCACTATGATCCAGCCATTGCGCTACTGGGTATTTACCCCCAAGATACAGACGTAGTGAAGAGAAGGGCCATATGCACCCCAATGTTCATAGCAGCATTGTCCACAATAGCTAAATCGTGGAAGGAGCCAAGATGCCCTTCAACAGATGACTGGATTAAGAAGATGTGGTCCATATATACAATGGAATATCATGCAGCTGTCAAAAAGAACGATTTCTCAACATTTGCTGCAACATGGACGGCACTGGAGGAGATAATGCTGAGTGAAATAAGTCAAGCAGAGAAAGACAATTATCATATGGTTTCTCTCATCTATGGAATGTAAGAACTAGGAAGATCAGTAGGGGAAGAAAGGGATAAAGAAAGCGGGGTAATCAGAAGGGGGAATGAAGCATGAGAGACTATGGACTCTGAGAAACAAACTGAGGGCTTCAGAGGGGAGGGGGGTGGGGCAATGGGATAAATTGGTGATGGGTAGTAAGGAGGGCACGTATTGCATGGTGCACTGGGTGTTATACGCAGCAAATGAATCATCGAACTTTACATCAAAAACCAGGGATGTACTGTATGGTGACTAACGTAATATAATAAAAAAATATTATTAAAAAAATAAACAAAGAATAAAAAAAACAAAATCACAATGAGATGTTACCTTACACCTGTTAGAATGGCTACTGTCAAAAAGACAAGAGATAACAAGGGTTGATGAGGTAGTAGAGAAAAGGGAATCCTTGTGCACTATTGGGGGAAATATACATTGGTGTAGCCACCGTGGAAAACAGTGTGGAGGTTCCTCAAAAAATTAAAAATCAAACTGCCATAGGATCCAGGAATTCTACTTCCTGATATTTACCCAAAGAAAATGAAAACACTAACTTGAAAATTTATCTTCAAGCCCATGTTCACTGCAGCATTATTTACAATAGTCAAGACGTGGAAACACCTGAAGTGTCCATGGATGGATAAAAGGATGAAGAAATTGTGGTATATATACACAAGGGAATATTATACAGCCATAAAAACTAACCACAAGGAAATCTTGCCATTTGCAACAATATGCAGGGAACTTGAAGGCATTATGCTGTGAAATAAGTCAGACAGAGAAAGACAAATACCCTGTGAGCTCACTTACATGTGGAATCCAAGGGAAAAAAGAAAAAAAAACAACCGCGAAGCTCATGGGTACAGAGAACAGATTGGTAGCTGCCCGATGTGACGGTTGGGAGTGATGGTGAAATGGATGAAGGGGGTCAAGAGTTACAAACTTCCAGTCATAAACAGGTCCTGAGGAATGTAATGCATGGCAAGGTGACTATAGTTAATAATTCTGTATAGCATATGTAAAGTTGCTAGCAGGGTGGGTCTTAAAAGTTCTTGTCACAAGAAGAAACCATTTTCCGACTATCTGTGGTGGTGGGTGTTAACTGGACTTACTGTGATCACAAATACCAAATCATTGTTCTGTACCTGAAACTCACAGAATGTTACAGGTCAGTTATACCTCAATTAAAAAAAAGAGAGAAGGTGAGCCAGATGTTAGGTTTTTGTCTCTAAGCCACTAGTGTGTACAAGCTGTAATGAAAGGTACACATACACATCCATAAATCATGTTCTCAATGGATCTGTTTCCAAATTCCACATTAAACAGCCCTGTTCAGTCTAGCATAATTATATGAGCTTTGACACGAGACAGAACTGTGTGCATCCTCTCTCCGCTGTTAACCATTCTCGCAACCCTGAACAAACAGCTGAACCTTTTTGTGTCTCAGTTTTCTTGTCTGTCAAATGGGACCAGTAATACCCATCATGTAGGATTAAATGGCATAAAATGTGTAAACCCGTAGATCCTCTCATGCATTCTACTGCATTCTAGGCAGTGGGGGACAATTCATTCATTCATTCTTATCTAAATATTTATTGAGTACACACACTGTACGAGTAACTGGGAAACAGTCGGAGAGTGCACTGTACGGGAGGGAGACAAGCACTGAGCAAGATACAGTAAGTATTTAGTAAGTTAAGTTATGACAGGTACTTTGGGAAAAGCCCAGAGGAGGGAAGTGGGGTGGGGTGGAAAGGGAAAGGGATATTGCAATCTTCCCATGGTGGTGGGATTCTTGACACTGGTGTTGGTCTTCAAGGAGCACATGGCAGAGCACACATCTTCAGTCCATGGCAGGCACGACGTGGCACTCCGTGAATTGTATCTGTCGTGGTTGATGATAATGCTTTTGCTATTGAGGGAAAAACATCTGAATCCAATGCCATGTGAGCCTATGTCCCACATGTCTGGTCACTGGTCACTGACTCAGTTTACCAGCTGACTCACTGGTGGTTCAGAACCCCCTTAGGAATTTCCCTGGTGAAATAGGAAACCGGCTCCTATCCTGGGAGGGCAGGGAGACTGGAGAACACACGCAAACCACTCCAGGTTGGTAAGTGGCAGTTTTATTAAGCAAAGGGAACTTACATGTGAGGTTCACCTTGGGCGGCAGCAAGATGAGTGGATCCCCGCACCTGCTCACCACATGTCAAACGTTTATGTAGAGGCTTTAACTGGGTTCAGTCCCATAGGCCATGCAGATGCTCTCAACGCCATATCATTATCTCAAGGCTATATCCTTGGAGCAGCCTCTGAGAGCAGAAAAAGCAAGTAGAACCAATATGCCAAGGTCAGGGAAGGGGGTGAGGAGCATCCAATCGCCTGGGTCCAGCTCATAGGTCTGCTGGTGGTCACGTCTTCTGCATGACCTCCCCCAACCTTCCAGACACATGCACCCACACCGACTCCCCTCCTCGTGGGGAGTTTCCTCTCTACAGTGAAGGCAGTGACAAAGGCTGGATATTTACAGAATGGCAGAGAATTTTCTTCGTGCCTTCTTCCAAATCTGCACAATTTGAGAACCAGGTCCAGAGTGTATAAAATGCTCTTTCTATGACTGTCATAGGAATACAGACTTTCTAGAAAAGGAAAGAAATCCATTATCTCCCCTAATGGATGTTATAGGTAGTTTCAACTAAATATTGAATAAAATAAACTTAGAACAATTCGCGGTGCTGAGTTTATGATGTAGTCTATGGCTCCCATAAGGGAATAAATGATAATGGAGAGAGAAATATTTACCCAAACCAAGAGTCATTTATTAATTCATTAACTGGGAGACTGGCAATGTTAAAAGTATTGTGCTAAAGAATTACTTTCTTAAACACATAAATATCATCAAGCACATAATTTAGAAGTTTCTGTTTTAACTGTTCATTTAAAAGAAGGAAAGGATCAGTTAAATAATCCTAAGTCAAATAGACTTTCATGTTAGGGAAATGGAAAACTTTCCATGGACAAAGCAACTGGGCGGACAGGTGCCAGAAGTAATAGGGCCTCATAGGAAGAAGACACTCAAACACTGCTAAGGGGCTTTCTCTGGGGAAGTTGTCATTTACTAAATAGCTGTAGAAATAACAAACCCTTTACTTAAGCTGGGGTGTCCTCCTTTGTTCTCTGTGCCTGCCCTCATCCTTCCCTTCTCTTTCTTTGGAACTGAGGTCACTTCCACAACCTCCAGGCAGAAGTCCCTGAATGTTCCAGCACACTCTTTCATCTCCTTTCCACCCATCTGTCATGCTAACAGTCTGAGCTGTGCCATGTTTTCCCCATTTTCCCACCCATGTGCATCTTGTCTCTCCTCGGAAAGCAAGAGACAGAGTCTCGACAGCAAGGCAGTCACGCTTCCCATCAGTGTCTCCAATCATTCTTGATACCTTTCTGGGCACTTTCTTATGTTAAATAATTTGGTATGACTTGAAAATTCAAACATTACCCTGCTGTATTTTGCCACTGAAACTTTCCCAAGCATCTGCTAACTCTGAGTTCACGAGGCACAGACACCACTCTCCCCGTCCCTTCTACCTGAGATTGCTTCTGGGAAATAATACCAGGATTTCTAAATATTTACTGTCTTCTCTCTTTGGAGCTATAATGTCTTAAGTAGCTATAATTACCATCAGGAAAACAGAGGAAAGTTATCTAGAAGAGGATCCTGTATTGACAGACCCAGATTTAGGAGGAGGGGCAGGAGGGGCAAGTTAAAATGACTTAATTCTATTTTTATGAGTTAAAAAGCAATATGTTTTCATGTGGGGACACTAGAAATTTAAAATAGGCAAAAGAAGAAAGTAAAAACTCAGTAATCTTACTCCAGAGGTAACTACTTCTCAAAGTTCATTTGATATCCTTCAAACCTTTTTTGTATTCATATATATACATATGTATCTTTTTCCAAAAATAGAATCATTTTGAATAACATTATTTTGTTACGTTTCTTCAACAATGAAGGGGGGGAAACAAAGGGGAAGACGAACCATGAGAGACTATGGACTCTGCAAAACAAACTGAGGGTTTCAGAGGGAAGGAGTTGGGGGGATGGGCTAGCCCCGTGATGGGTATAAAGGAGGGCAGGTATTGCATGGTGCACTGGGTGTTATACGCAAACAATGAATTATGGAACACTACATCAAAAACTAATGATGTGCTGTATGGTGACTAACATAACATAATAAAAAATAGTAAAAATAAAGACATATTTTTTTCTCATGGAAAAAAAGAAATATATTCTAAACATTTTCTGTCATTTCATTTCCTTCTGCACGGGAATGACTGTTCTTCTTGACTTCTGCCTTTTGGTCACGCCCTGGATCCAGTATGGTGGTAAATTCTGTTGGCTCTACCTTTACAACAGATCCAGAATTTTGCTACTACTTCAACCCTGGTCCAATGAGCCTTTGGAATATTGTAATCTCTTCCCAATAGATCTTCCCCCTTTGACCTGTTCCCTATGTCTGTCTTCAGCACAACAGCCAGAGTGATTATTTGAACACCTAATTCAGATCATGTTGCTCCTCTGCCCAAACCCTCTATGGGCTCCTCCCTCCATAGACTGAACTTCAAAGTTCTTACTGTGATCATTAAGTCCTGCCTCACCTTACCTACCTCTTTCTCCCCTGCCCACTCCACTTCAGCCACAGTGATTTCCTTGTTGTTTCTAGAATGTGCTCCAGTCTTAGGGCCATGCATTTTCTGTTCTTTCTTTCTTTCTAGAACACTCTAGAATATTCTCTACCCCCATATCTGCACAACTTTTTCCCTTGCCCCCTCAACTTTACCTAGATGTCATTTTCTCAATGAGACCTTCCCTGGCTAGCCTATTTAATATTTTCTAGCTGCTACCCAAACCCTTCACCCACACACCCTCCATCCTCCTGCCCTGTTTGATTTTTCTCCACAGCCAATATCACCCTCCAACATACCAGATATTATACTTTTATGAAAAATGTGTTATGTTTGTTGCCTTTACCCACCCTCCCCAACCCAGCATGTGGGCTTCACAAAGCCAGGCTTTCTGTTTGTGTTGTTCTCTGCATTTCTCTCACCCATAGAGTCATGCCTCGTGCAGAGTAGACACTTGCTAAACATTTGCTGAATGAAGAAATAGCATGCCACCTGTGGATATGGATATGGACCATGATATGTTTCAGCAGTCTCTATTGTTGGACATCTGGTTGTATCCATTTCCCTTTACTATTATAGATAATGCTGTGAGCCACAAAACTAAGCCCGTTTGCTCATACACAGTTCATTTCTTTAGACTAAGTTTTCAGAATTGGGTATACTTTTTTAGTTTCCAATACATAGTGCCAATTTACTTTCCCAAATACGTACATCAAAGAATGCTCATACCAGCAGTGGTCCAAGTCAGTGACCATTTGCCCACACCCAGGTCAGCTCTGGGTAGGACTGGGAGTCTCCATGTGTGTATATTCCCTGATCCAAGCAACAGCTTCTCAGGAAATACAATAAGGCGGTTACGTACTTTGACACTGGGGTGAATGGAACTCATTGAACCAAAATCTTCCAAAGACCAGAACTCTAGAGAGTAAGTGAGGTGATGAAAGAAGAGGAATATTGGCAGGAAGAGGTACAGGCTTGGGCTGACCCCATAGGATGTAGCTGTGCAGCTGTCCCTGCTGTTGTCGGGCAACACTGAGCCATGCAATGCTTGTTTTTCTTTTTTCTTAACAGATACTTGTAGAACACCTATTCTGTACAAAGTTCTGTGCTCAGTGCTGTTGAGATGCCAAGTGCATGCTGGTCCCTGCCCCAGAGATGGCAGCAACCCAGCCTAGGAGAGATGACACGCTTAAATAACTCCAGAGTTGCCCCTGGGGAGAGATGAGCAGTGCCAGATGGATGAGGAAAGAGACTCCTACAGACTGGTGTGGTCAGAGAAGGCTTTGGACAGAAGTGGCTGACATCTCCAGAGGGTTTACTCTATGTCAGACATTTTTCTAAGTTTTCTTAAAGTTACTAAATGCTTGCAGTGACCCTCACGGGGTAGCTACTACTCGTATCTACATTCTAAAAAAGAGAAATCAAGGCACAAGGCGATGAAATCATTGGCACAAGGAGATGAAATCATTTGTACAAGGTTGCAAGGGTGGAGAGTGGTAGTAAGACAGATGGGTTCTGGAATCCCCTACTACTCACTACTCTTTGCAACCTTCATGTTTAAGTTACTACTGTTGTATAACAAACCATTGCAAAATTAAACACAAAGCAACCATTTCATTATATTCATGAACACTGTGGGTCAGGGATTTGGATAGAACACTGCAGGGACAGCTTGTCTCTGCTCCACCACACCTGGGGCCTCACCTGGGAAGAGGCATGGCTGGGGTTCAATCATCTTGAGGCGTCTACATTCAGAGGATGAAACTGTCTGTCCCCCAGGGACCTCAGCTGGAGCTGCAAGGTGGAACACCCGCATTTGGGTTCTCTGGGTGGCCTGGGCTTATACACAGCATGCTGGCCTCAGTGTACTCACGCTGCTTACATGATTATTTAAGGCTCTAAATGAGAGTGTCCCTGCAAATAAAGTGGGAGTGGTATCACCTTTTCTAACCTAGTCCTGGACATCAGGCAGAGTTCAAGCCCGCCCACGTTTAACAGGAGAGAATATAAACTCCCTACCTCTTGATGGGAGGAGTGGCAAAGAATTTGCTGCGTGTGTGTGTGCATGTGTGTGCGTGTCTATGTGTGTGTGTGTGTGTGTGTGTAATAGATTTTATTTTTTAGAGCAGTTTTAGGTTCACAGCAAAGTTGAATGGGAAGTACAGAGAGTTCCCATCGACCTCCCACCCCCACACATGCACAGCCTCCTCCACTATCAACATCCCCCACCTGACTGGTACATTTGTTACAATTAATGAACTTACATTGACATGTCATTATCACCAAGAGTCTATAGTCTATATAAGGTTCACTCTTGGTGTTTACATTCTGTAGGTTGGGCAAATACAAATGACATGCATTCACCATCATAGTGTCATGCAGAATAGTCTTACTGCCCCCAAAATCTTCTGTGTTCTATGTATTCATTCCTTTCTTCCTCTTAACTCCTGCCAATCTCTGATCTTTTTACTGTCCCAGTAATTTTACCTTGTCCAGGATGTCCTAGAGTTGGAATCATCTAGTGTGTAGACGTTTCAGATTGGGTTCTTTCACTTAGTGATATGCATTTAAGTTTCCTGCATGTGTTTTCATGGCTTGGTAGTTCATTTCTTTTTAGTACTGAGTAATATTATGCTGTCAGGATGTAACAGTTTATTCATGCATTCACCTACTTAAGGACATCTTGGTTTCTTCCAAGTTTTCGCAGATTATGAATAATGTTGTTATAAGCATTCATGTGCAGGTTTTTGTGTGGATATAATTCTTCAACACCTTTGGGTAAATATCAAAGGACTCAACTGCTGGATTGTATGGTAAGATAATGTTTAGCTTTGTAAGAAATCACCAAACTGTCTTTCAAAGTGGTTGTACCATTTTGCATTCCCTCCAGCAATGAATGAGAGTTCCTGTTGCTTGCAGCCTTTTTAAAAACTGTTACATTTCACAAACCTGAAAAGGACCTTGAGCTGGGGGTAAATGAGATTCGTAAGTGGACAAAAGAGAGGAGAAGAGATTCTGGGTCTGGAGTCATGTTCTGGGAAACTATGCGGCCCAGAAAGGACTTAGGCACGAGGAGCGATAAAAAAAAAAAAAAGTAATCCACTGATTACTCCCGTGGGGACATAATCATTTTCCCTTGAAACTTGGATGCTGCTGCTTAGAGCTCTCTGTCTCCAGCAAACTTTCTAGGCAAAGCTGTCGGAGGTGTCTTTCTTCGCCTCCTTTGGGACCTGGGTAGTATGGAGTTTGGTCTCATCAAGAGAGATCTGACTTTTGTCCCTGGCTCCTGGGAGGTGTCCATTAAACCCTTGGAATGCCCTGAGTGATAGGACAGTCTTTGTTACTCAGAGTGAGCACCTTGGACCACACCTGATAGTTTGCACTAATAGTGTAATTCATGATGAGCCCCTCAGGCCATGTGATAACAGCCAAAATTCCTTGGAGAGGGAACTGGAATTGAGTTTAGCCGTATGGGCCACCAATCAATCAATCATGCGCCTACGTAAAGAAGCCCCCAATAAAATTTCTGGACATCAATGCTTGGGGGAGTTTCCCTGGTTGGCAGTAGTTCATGTGTATTGTCACACATTAATGTTGGGAGGCTATCACCTCCGGAGGACAAGGGAAGTCTTGCGTTTGGAAACCCCTGGACTCCGTCCCGTGTGTCTTTCTTTGGCTGGTTCTGTGTTTCCCTGTAATAAACCATAGCCCTAAGTATAACAAATTTCAGCGAGTTTTGCAAACCCTTCCAGTGGACCTTTGAAACTGGAGGTAGTTCCAGAAAATCCCTGAATTTACAGGTGATGTCAGAAGCAAGGGTAGCCTTGGGGACTGTTCCCTCAGACTCTGCTGCTGGACGAGCTCCAGGTAAGGCCCCCTCTGCCTCTGTGCCTCCTCCAGACAACAGACAACGTTGAATTATTCTCTATTTCAGCTGTTTCACTGTAATCCCAAGAAATGGCCGCATGTTGTTGCTTATTGCAGATACCAGAAATGGGTCTTAGAGGAAATAACAAAGTTCTTATCTTTAGCTTTACACCTAATAGTCTGTACATCATCATAATGTGGACATAATACACACACACACACACACACACACACACACACACACACACACGCAAAGTATCTGCTATGCGCATACAAGTGTATAACCTGCAATCTGTGTGGTGTGGAAACGACACTTTTTAAAATAAGAAGGCCTCTTTTCCTGCGTTTCCCGCATGGCAAGGTCATTTTTCGTGTGCCATCAGATGGAGTATTTATAAAATAAAGCCAAACTCTCCTATTTGTGCTTCCTTCAGCCTTTCAGACGAAACAAATCCTTCACCTTGGCAAAGGGCCTGACAAGCATTTAGTATTAATTAATTCTTGGAAGTCTCTGGAGAGAAGGTAAGTATTCTTGGGAACTGACAAAATGGATTATTTCATTAAGCAGGTAAATCAGTCCCCTAAGGCCTGAGCCACTTCCACCTCCTGGGTTCCCCTTGCATGGGGCTGGCTCAGGGGCGTCGTGTGACCCCAGTGCTCAGAGGCTACGGTGGATGAGGGCACCGTGCACCATGTGCGTTTGTCTCTTTACTTTTCCTTTCACCAACAGCCTCACTCCGGGCTTTTCCATTCCAGCATTTTTCCTACTTAGGAAATGAATTTGATCCGTTTTCTTTGGATGTTCAAAAGGAGAACCTGGTGGGATCAGTTGCTGACATAGTGTGAAATTCACTTGGGTCAAATGTCTGTCCTTGGTGACTTTCTACAGTTTCCCAGGTAATTATTTCATTATTTTTGCAGGGTGCATGAAGACTTTTGCCTGCTGGAGGGCTGCGTTTGCTTTCTTCTCTTCTGCCCCTTCTCACCTCATCCCCTGTAGACCCACATTCCTCAATCTGGAGGTAGGCTGGAGGCACCGATGGGGCAGGGGGAATCCTTTGTCAGACCACAGATCATCTGAATTTGCCCTGCTCATTGAGTGTGTAAATCATTAGAACAGTGGCCCTGATATCCTTGCCAAGGGTTGTGTGTTTATCACACTCAGATCTAATTACCAAGTTTGCGGCTAACGGACTGTAGATACCGCTCACTTATCACAATGGCTTTGCATCCACTTTTTGTGCAGGCACGTGGGTCTCATCCAGTGTCCGGCAGAGGCGTGGTCTTAGTCCCAAACAGGGCTTTGCACACACTAACGCTCAGTGTGGTGGATGGTACTGTGATTCACTAACATTCACTTCTCTTCTAATTTCGGATTATAGTTTTCCACACTGTTGAATTTAGGGATGGCCAAGTGATAATTTCTAGACGAGACATGAGTATAGGAGTGAGGTGTGTCCCTTCTGGGTTAAGATATTTATTTGCCAGAGCTTGACTCACTGGCCCTCCCCTCTCTTGTGGGGAACAGTGAAGCCTCACACAGAGGTGGCAGGGTCATAAGATGGTGTAAAGTAAACTTTGCAGAGAACTGCCTCCCTTCAGCATCCATCTTGGACACGTAGCATGAGGGGGAAATAACCTCTTGGTGTACTCAGCCTCTGAGATTTTGGTGGTGTTTGCTACTACAGCCTAGCCTAGTTTATGGGTTGACAAACTACTGACCATTGGCCAAATCTGGCCCTCCACCTGTGTTTGTAAATAAAGTTTTATTAGAACACAGCTATACCCATTCATATACATTCATTATTATTTTTTTGATTTTTTACTTAAAGTCAATTTAGTTATCATATACTGTACTACTAGTTTCAGGGGTAGAATTTAGTGATTTGTCATGATGCAGTAACAGTGATGAATAGTTATGACAGAGACAGGATGGCCTGTAAAGTAGAAAATATTTACTATTTGGCCCTTTAGAGACAAGGCTAGCTAATACCTGTGTATCCTGACTGACACACTCAATGAAAAGTTTTTGAATAACTAAATTAACAAAATAAAATGTGGAAGCCCAAAATTGATTCAAAACCATGTCAGATTATTTTGCATGATAATCAGTGCAACTTAATTGGCAAGCATATATCGAGTGCCATTATGTGCCAGACGGGGGGAGAATGCTTTCTCCTTGGGGCCCTCTGGCTTCAGGGTTGGGGGAATGTGCTCCCCTTCTTTATAAATTTGGGAAATAAGGACTGACATCAGAAAGGAGGCTGTGATGAGAATAAAAAACCCCAAGGACACTGCAGCAGACTGAGGGATATCTCACCACTATCTCCACTAAAATTCAATCAGTAATTCATTCATCACACATGTTGTGAGCTGCTGCCATTGACTAAGTCCCAGCAGAATCATGAGGCAGTTACTATACAGCGTGATACATGCTAGGATGGGAATGGCACAAGTTGCCCGGGGATGATTCTTCCTTATTCCTGACTCACCCTTGACCTAGCCAAAGAGGTGACTGGTAATTCCCTGAGACTGAAGCCAGGCCAGGGCTAAGAATCAGAGATCCACCAGCTGGAGTACTTGGGAATTTTCTTCCCTCCGGAGAAACCGTGAAACAATCTCTTCACACCCACATCACATAGCAATTTCAGGATCCTTGCTTTAGGCGGAACCCCACCACTAAGGCTTGCCACACAAAAGACCTTTCCCCATGCATACCTGCCTCTGGCTCTTTTCATCTAATGGAAAGAAGCACCCTATTGATCCTGACAGCACAATTGGAACTTGTGATTTTCTTTTTGGGGGTGTGGGGCTCTGCGGTTGGAAGGGAAAGGCCAGCTAAGCTGGGTGGGAGGTAATTACGCGGTAGATACAGGCTGAAATGATAATAAATGTGGGGTGCTGCAGTCCGAGGTTTTATGTGGAGTTTGCCTTTCCCACATTTGTACCTCCAACAAATTGATTTGGTACCCAGTTCCAGCCATCATCTTAT
Organism: Ursus maritimus; assembly: GCF_017311325.1. Lineage (NCBI taxonomy): Eukaryota > Metazoa > Chordata > Mammalia > Carnivora > Ursidae > Ursus > Ursus maritimus. The sequence continues at coordinate 17,483,612 of NW_024425564.1, forward strand.
TTCAAGTTCGGTTACCTAGGAAACAGAGGGCACACTGCTGGGACAGTCTGCCTGTGTCCTGTGCCGACCGAAGCTATTAAAGCCCATCAACGTGGCCTCCGAGAAGCACTGGACATGGACAGTTTCTACTTCCAGCCAGGTTCTTATTTATTTATTTTACTGCCTCGGCAGCAAAATGAGTTATTGAACCGTTCAGTCCATCGATTGGGGCAGCTTCTCCCCTTCATCCCTCGGATGCCCGAAGCTCTAGGGAGCTGGTGGCAGCCCAGAGGCCTTACGTTGATGGTGAGTCCTAGTGGGGAAGCCAGGCAACCTTCACCCTCAATCCCGTGGGGCAGGGGTCTGGGTTGTGACGAGGCGTGGCACCACCCCCAGTCTCTGAGCATGCGGAGAAAGCTCTGGCAGACAAACACACATGCGTGCAAAACTCTGTCTGCAGTGTAGGGGAGGGACTTGATTCCCAGGCTAAATACTTTTGATCCAAGTTTATTCTGCTGGGGATGAATTTCTTAGTTTTGAAAAAGGTAAATAAGCTTTCAAGGTGTCCAAAATTCAATAGTCCACTGTCTTAGGGACCATCTGACCTGAAGGAAAATTGTATTTCACTGAGCATCCTGGGGCGTCTCTCAGTCCACTTGCGTTTGCTCTAAAATTAGTGAGTGTGATGGAAGCGGTACCATAGTGTCTTCAGGCCCCTGTCTGTTTTTGCACAACCTGAAAACTAAGAATGATTTTTTTACATTTTTAAATGTAAAATGTAAAAAAAAAAAGACTACATTACATTTTAAAGAGTGGGGAACAATTGCTCAAGGAGCTGAGGGTATTGCTTCTTGGTCTGAAAAGTCTAATACACACACACATACACACACATATACACATATACATATATATACATATATATACATATACATATGTGTGTGTATTTATATATACACATTTTTATTTATTTTGAGAGAGGGAGAGTGCATTAGTGAGTGACTGGGGTGGAGGGTGGGGAGGGACAGAGGGAAAACGAATCTTTTCTTTTTTAATTTAAATTCAATTAATCAACATATAGTGTACTACTAGTTTCAGAGGTAGAGTTTAGTGATTCATCAGTTGCATATAACACCCAGCTCTCATTATATCACTTGCCCTTCTTAATGCCCATCCCCCAGTTACCCCATCCCCCCACCCACCTCCCCTCCAGCAACTTTCAGTTTGTTTCCTATAGTTAAGACTCTCTTATGGTTTGTCTCCCTCTCTGATTTTGTCTTATTTTATTTTTCCCTCTCTTCCCCTATGATCCTCTGTTCTGCTTCTTAAATTCCACATATGAGTGAAATCATATAATTGTCTTTCTCTGATTGACTTATTTCACTTTGCATAAAACCCTTTAGTTCCAGGGGCGCCTGGGTGGCGCAGTCGTTAAGCGTCTGCCTTCGGCTCAGGACGTGATCCCGGCGTTCTGGGATTGAGCCCCACATCAGGCTCCTCTGCTGGGAGCCTGCTTCTTCCTCTCCCACTCCCCCTGCTTGTCTCTCTCTCACTGGCTGTTTCTCTCACTGGCTGTCTCTGTGTCAAATAAATAAATAAAATCTTTAGGAAAAAAATACCATTTAGCTCCATTCACATCTTTGCAAATGACAAGATTTCATTTTGTGATGGCTGAGTGATATTCCATTATATATATATATATATATATATATATATATCACATCTTCTTTATTCATTCATCTGTTGATGGACATCTGGGCTCTTTCCATAGTTTGGTCATTGTGGATGTTGCTAAACATTGGCGTTCAGGTGCCCCTTTGGATCACTACGTTTGTATCTTTTGGGTAAATACCCAGTAGTGCAATTGCTGGGTCATAGGGCAGCTCTATTTTCAACTTTTTGGGGAACCTCCATACTGTTTTCCAGAGTGGCTGTACCGGCTTGCATTCCCAACAGCAGTGTAAGAGGGTCCCCTTTTAGGGAGAGAGAATCTTCAGCAGGCTCCACACCCAGCATGGAGCCCAATGTGGGGCTTGATCTCATGACCCTGAGATCACTATCTGAGCCGAAATCAAGAGTCAGAAGCTCAAACGACTAAGCCACCCAGGCGCCCAAGCCTAAAATATTTATTACCTAGCGCTTTAAAGAAAAAGTTTACCAGCCTCCATTTACTTCTTTCTTTCCTTCCTTCCTTCCTTCCTTCCTTCCTTCCTTCCTTCCTTCCTTCCTCCCTCCCTTCTCCCTCAATCCCTCGCTCCCTCCCTTCTTTCTGAGGGGGCAGACTCTCCTTCAGTGTGTGCGCTCTGGATCCAAAATCTGGGTCAGGTCTAGAAACAGCAAAACTGGGACTCTGCCCGGTTCATCCATTCTTGATTTCTTTGATTGCACAAATGGAATGCTGTCCTTACTGTCCATCTATTTTGCCCCTAGGGGCCCCAAGTTTTAGTAACCATTGACTTCACTCCCTGTGGGTCAGGCCTCCCGACTGCCCCTCTGACCCGGACACTCGCTCTGATAATTGCCTCCTCCTGGCTCCTGAGGTGACATGCTGTGATACGGCCTCCGTTGTTGCAGAGTCCTCTCACCCCTTTCCTGTTGGTGAGCCCGGTTCTGTGGCAGCATCCCCAGCATCCCACCACCGAACCCCTGAGGGAAGCTGGAGCCTGGATCACCTGCACCTGCCTTAGCGCCTTGGGAAACAGGGTATCCCCTGGACCCCTCTTTGGAGCCTATGCCTCTGCTGAGTTTACCAGCCTCAGAGAGTGTATCCACTTGAGCACACGCATTCCTCTGACAGTCCTCGCCATATGCCGTGGAAACGCTGGCAGTCCCCCTCACTGAGTGCAGCTCTGACTTCTCCGTTACTAGCATGCCTGCACCATCTCCTGGGGCCCTCCCCAAGGAGCCCCACCCTGAACCCCAGGGGAGTGCTCCGAAACCGATGACACTGCCACCACCAAACCTCCTGTTCTGCCCCCTCACTCAGGCACACTCGGAGTCCCGTCCCACGCACGTGTGCCTATCCTGCTGCTCCAGCTGCCCGGGTCCTGCTGCTCCATTGGGGATAGTCCCTCTCCTCCTTCCAGACCCAGCGCGACCCTGGCTGGGGCATGTGGTGCCTTAACCCTGGTAGAGGGACTTGCGCCAGAGCGGAGGTGGGTGGAACCTGAGAGGAGCACATGTTTTATGGGGGTGAGGCATCTGCAGCATCTTCAGCCAAGGGGCCAGGGCGTAGGGGCTCTGCTGTAGGCTCAGGGGCGTCAGCAGGATTAGGGCTTTCAAGACTCTCAGCATCATCAACCCACATGTCCTCACCTCAGGCGTCACGGTCGCGTTATCTTCCAGCCGGGGCCTGGCCTCAGTACAACAGGCAGGACATGTCTAGAAGGGTAGCCTCTGGAACCCCTGCTCTGCACATTCCGTTCCTTGCCTTGTCTTCGGTGTCCCACTGCAGAGGTAAGAGCCTCTTTCTCAATGCTTCCAAGAAGGCCTTCTGGCTTTCAAACCTGGATTTCATCGCTGATCAATCACTCTCAGCTTTTTTTTCTCTTTTTCCAGAAGTCAGTCAACTTCAGCGGTAGCTACACAATCCCGTTGTCCTTACAGCAATGATTGCCCTTGTAGTTCTCAAATGCCCGATGCATTCCCTACTGCTGACACGTCGTCCCATTTCACCCGCGGTGAAAGTTCTAGCAATCATAAGTGTATCTCATGCCAGGGAGTCTGGACTCCACCTCCATCAGCGGCAGGTGGCAGCAGATGCTGTTCCAATATCTCATCATACAGTCTGCTTTCTCGAGCCACGCTGGTCCCTACCAACCGTCACAGGCTGGGTTCGCTGGGAAGCCAACTCTGAGGTAAAGACGATTGTGCAAGGTGTTCATTAGGGAGAAGTCTGACGAGTCACATTCATGGAAGGGAGAGGAAGGAAGCCGGACCGGGCAGAGGAAGGTGTCAAGCTGTGATACAGCCCCAACTAAGACCTCAGGGGACACCTTGGGGGACGATGGAGCAGAATGGCCCTTTAGAGTTGCCCCAACTAGTCCTTTGTGACCCTCCATCATTGGGTGTGAGCCGCCCTAGGAAGAGTGGGTAACCTTGGGCAAGTGGCTTTTTCCAGCGTGAGCATCTTGACCTTTGCGGGCTGTCTCATGGCAGCACATCCGGCAGCTGGGGAATGTTGTTCCTGAAGGGGGTCTGGGCGGCACCTTGCTGTGTCCACCACTCCCTCGTCGGATTATCCGTCCCTCAGTCTCAGCTTGTCTGCTGACAACTGTGGCCTTGGGTAGATCTCTTAATCTCTCTGATCCTCAAATTTCCTTAAATCAAAAAACACAAAAGATTAAAATCAACATATGCCATTTGCCCATTTTAGAAAAGCAAGCAAAATATGCTCAATTAGAAAGCAGAGTGGCCTGTAGGCTCACCACCCAGAGACAGACATTTCTATCTCCATATTTTAACATAGTGGTAACTGTGTGCAATGTTCAATTTTGTATTCTCATATCCACTTAACATTATATATGAGCGTTCTCACAAACTCTTTGTAAACATTAATTGCAAGGGTAAATTGTTTCTAGCTATAAAAGTAATAGCTATTCATAATAAAAACTTTTAGAAAAAGCATCCACATCTCTCCCTTTAGAAATAACCCCAATTAAATTTTTGTTGCATAGCTCTTTGGTTTTGTGTTTGTGTGTTTATAAATAAAATTGGGGAATGTTTTCTACATTTTACTATTTGGGGGATTTTTTTTAACAACAATATCCAATTCTCCAGACACCAAGTGGGTGTCCTACGATTCAACACAATTCTGACCCTATCTTGTCAGAGTCAGCATCAGACTCCACACGTTTAAGAGCTCAGCCCACAAGAGCACGCCCACTCCAGAAGCCAGGTGCAGGCCTCAAAGGAGACCACCCAAACTTTAGACCAAATGGTCATAAAACAAGGGTTCTCACAACCCCCTCTTCAGGTTGGATAATTTGGTAGAATGGCTCACCGAACACAGGAAGACACTTTACTTACAGCAGTTTATTATAAAGGATACACATGAATAGCCAGATGAGGGGTACACAGGGTAAGGTCTGAAGGGTCCTGAGCTCAGGAGCTCTGTCCCGGTGAGATGGGGTGTTCCACTCTCCCAGCACATGGATGTGTTCTCCAATTCGGAAGCTTACCGCATCTCATTGTTCGTGAGTTTCTACAGAGCTCAATTTTTAGCCCCATCTCCTTTCCAATAAACTCAGGTGTAACCAAAAGGGCCTCCTTATGAATAACAAAAGAGGGTCCTATCATTGAGGAAATTCCAAGGGTTTTAGGAGCTCTGTGCTAGGAACTGGAACCAAAGAACAAATATATTTCTTATGACGCCATAATTTTAAATATGCTTCTTCTCGCTTCACACCTGAGCATCCCTGCTGCATATCACATATTTGTCTGCCCACCTTTCAACACCTGCAGAATATTTTACTGCATCTACACAGAGCACAGCTTAATGAGTCCCTTTTTGAATACTTTTTTTAAAAATACTTTTTCTAATATAAATAACCTCCTGATGAAGATTCTTCCATGGAGATTTTTATGTTCCTCTTTGATTATTTCCTTGGTATAAAATCTTAGGAGTAAGATTGGGCAAAGTCTATGAACATTAAGTTACTTGATATATATTGCTAGAAAAGTTGGACTCATTGACTCCCTGTTAGAAGTGTGTGCAAACACTCTGTGGGCAATTGCCATGCGTTCGTAACACTCATCAGGTTGGTCCTAGAGATGCAGTTTGTGGTGCCTGCCCGCACCTCGAGTCCCTTATAAGGGAAATTGCTCAGCGATAGTCTCTTTTGGAGATGCAACCTACATAACTGTGTTTCTATAATGTAATACCACCCCCCCCTGCCCCGCAGCCCCGGAGACTGCTTACCCATGGCAGGCAAACCACAGGCTTATCAGCACCCTACCAGAAGACCTGGGGCTTAGAGGCCCATCCCTATTTGCTGAACCGGCCAGCTTTCTCCCCTAGAAGTACCAAATGGAAACATAGAATCTATCATTTACCAATGACAGCCGAAGTTCAAATGAAAGACGCAATAGTGTAATGATGGGTCAAGGCAAGTTAAAGTCGTAAAAGGAATCGAAAAGTATGAACAACGTAAATTAGCAGGAACTCTGACACAAGGTAGAAGCTGTGAGGTGAAGGGAAGTTTCCAGGTGGCAGACAAGGAAGTTGGTCTTTTTGAGGAACTTGGGAATGGAACAGAGAAGGGGAGAGTAGCAGACACTCACGGATGACACAACAGTATAGTGAAGTTCCTTGATGTCGTACTCCTAAAGCCCCAGGACTACCTTGGAACCAGTTCCTGTTCTCCTGGGGCCTGACCAAACCCCACTTCCTGGTCTTTGCTTGTCATCATCACACACGTTAACCCGAGGACGTATTTGTATAGCTCCTCTATCCCCACTGAGTTGAGCTTATCTCAGAACCCAAAGAGCCTAAGATGGCACGAATGATTCATAGACATCATAATTTTCTTAGCTATACTCTCTTGGGGTCTCCTAGGTTGCTTACTTTTTGTCATTGTTATTGACCATTTAAATGAGGCCATGATGAACATTTTTGCATATGGAACCGTGTGTGCTTGCATGCGTGCGGGCGGCATCTTTTCCTTGATCAAGGTTACCACAGCAAGAAATCCTTCGTCAAAAAACACTGATTTTCTTTTATCATTAAAACAAAGTTAATGGAAGACATAGAGAAAGTTGGATGTGTCCATCTCTAAGTCTTCTCAAATTTCTGAAAGATCTGTTCTCCTCAGTTCTCTTCCAGAAGCTTGCAAGTCTCAGGTATGCATATTAGGTTTCCCATTGAGCCGAGAAAGAGAAGAAGGAACACCATCTCAGACACAGCATTGCTCTGGACCGTGTTTGCAATGTGAATTCCCTATCTTGACCCACAAGCTGCATTTTTCTATCGCCAAACAGGTTCTTAACTTTCACCAATTAAATAACTACCCTGGCCGGAATGGGACAGAGTCAGGCAGAAAACTTCACGATACGTGTACGTATACGCGTGTCTAGATCTTCATCTGCTCTTAGACCTACGTGTATGTCTGCGAATGTGTGCGTGAAGAAGGGGACGTTCACATTTCTAAAAAGGAAGAGAGAGAGAGACAGAGAGAGAAAGGGAGACAGAGACAGAGAGAGAGAAGGAGAGAGAGAGAGAATAAAGAAGGAAGGAAGCAAAGAAGGAAGGAAGGGGGGAGAATACAAAGATGCCCAGACTATGAGTTGTTGGCATCTCGATGACCATCCTTGGAAGTCCCCTCTAAATTATAATTATTAATTTCAACAAGGTTTCCCATATCCTAAAAGATCAAGGGTGCTCAGCTCATAGCATGGCAGTGAACAGACTGCTCCTGGAGAGTTTGTCTGCAGGATGGTCCCTATGTTTTGGCATATAACGTGTTCCTGTTGTTCAGTGGGAGTCCAACGATGCTGTTCTCACATTTCTCCTTTGTTGGAGACCGAAAAATCATAATATCTCCAATCATGCTTGCTTTTTATTTGTAGTCATTTTAATAATAGTCTCCAGCATTGTTCTTTTCCTTCATAATTGAACAAAGTATCAACCAGATTGAGTACAATGGGTATCTGACTGAAGATTAGGACTCAGGACTTCAGGGTCATGTAACAATTTTTATCTATACTTTAAATATAGTAAGTCTAGGAAGCCAGCAACTAGAATTTTTCCATAGTCCACCAGGTTAGAATGGAATGGGGTCTAAGTACAATGAAATAGCTCGCCTCCCGCCAGCCAAGGCTCACCACCACCTAAACAATGCAATACTTCAAAAGTTGGATCGGCTGGCAGAACCACAGGACAAGACTCTCAGAACGTTTGCTCACTAGCTGACTTGCAGAAATGAAAAACTCTGAGTCCTACAGGCTGTTTAGAGTTGATGTGTGTGTGGATTGTGTGAAATCAGATCACAGACTGATTAGGGGCAGAGAGCAATGGCCTCTTGATAAACTGATATCTGCATCAGTGTGTTTTGGGTTAGGTTTTTGTTTTGTTTTTGTTTTTTTTTTTTAAGTAGTAAAAAAAATCTAAGAGAGCCAGGAAACGTTTAGGATATTTTTTTACATAATATTATTGCTTTTCAACAAAACAGAACGCTTCTCCATAAAGAAGTAAATCCCTCTCACTGTGCTCTCTGTTAGAAGACATACAAGTGCTAAGTACAAGTTAAGTGCTCTTACCTGCCCGCTGCCCTGTATAACTTATAAATGCCACTTCATAAATTCTTTGTTATACAGGTCTCTCCCTCAAGCACAGAACCTTCCGTGGGACATCTGTACCGTCCCTTGCCCCTTCTGTTTAAGCCATGTTATTATTTCTCCAAATAGAGCTGGTAATGGTCTGCACTCTTGCTGCCAACCTGGGAGAATTGCCTCTCCTATCTCCTCCGCAAAGGCTTACCTCGGTCTGCCGAGCAGAGGTCCCCACCTGATTATACCATTTCTCTGCTAAATGGTCCTTGTCACTCCTGGGAAACAAAGACACAATCATCTCTGTTGCTACAATTAACTCCTACCCCAGTTACTTCCCCCTGGTGTGCAACCCCTTAAAGACAACGCTTTTTATAAAGCATCAGACGGTTTCCTTGAGGCATTTTTGAGGACCACCGAGAAGAGCTTCCATTTTAAACATCAGAGTATAGACCTGCTGGAGCTGCTCACCTCCCCAGTCAGGAGGCAGGCATGGCGGCAGAGAGTAACCCAAATGGTTTGCTCAGCGACAGATCAACAGTTACCAAAGCAGATCCGCAAAAGAGCTTCATGTCCTAACCTGCTGACTTGCACGGGTTTGTTTTGTCACTGTGGTATTTGCACTTTATGATAAGCCTTGAGAGAGATGGGCTCCACTGAGTGGAGAATCTTGAGACATTCTTAGTAAAAGCTCCTGCAACGTAGAAAGAATTCTGTTCTCTCTGTGTGATGGAAGCAAAGAGGGGAGAATCACTATTGGTGGTTGACAATGATCATAACAAAAGAAGGATTTGATTTGTGAAAGGTGAATAAAGATGGACAAGATTCCAGCAAGCAGAGTTGTCTGAAATACGTTGGTTGCCTGCTGCCCCACTGCTTACAAACACGATCACACTGGCATCCTTGGTACGAAATGGTGTGGCGCGGTGTGTGGACTGAATCAGTCAGTACGTAGCCTCTTCCTCCTGTGCTTCTCTGCACTGCGTGGCTGGAAGGCTGAAACTATGTTTCATAGTCCCTGCAGCTAGGGTTTGGGAGGTGAATCGAGTCCTCCCACTTGGATGCTGTTTACATATCTATTGCTAAGTGACAAATGACTCCAAACCCTAGCTGCTTAATACAGCAAACGTTTATTCTCTCTTCTAGAACTGAATGTCTGGAGTCCAGAGGCAGCTTAGCTGGGTGGCTCTGGCTCAGGGTCTCTCATGAAGACTTGAAGTCCGCCAGGACTATTGTCTCGGAAGCTGGACGGGCCGCTTACAGGCTCACTCATGTGGCTGCTGGTGAGAAGCTTGTTCCTCACCCTATGGGCCTCACTGTAAGGTGGCAAGAATGTCCTCAAGACAAGGCAACTGGTCTCCCCCAGAGTCAGGTATCCGAGCGAGGAAGACAACAAGAGATAAAAGTCACAGGGTCTCCTACACCCAATCTTGAAAGTGACACACCATCACTTCTATGGGGTTCTACTAATCACAGAGACCACCCCTGGTACAGTGGAGGAGGGACTCCACCAGGATGTGAACACCAGGAGGCAGTGATCATTAGGGGCCACCTTGGAGGCTGGCTATCACAGATATAGGCTAAGAGGTTCAAAAGGCAAGCGTGAAGTGGAAGCCATTTTCTTGCTTACACGGCAGGTTTTGCTAACAATCAGGTCATAGGGGGGATTTGCTGCAGCATGTCCAGCCTCATCTTCATGGATATTGAAAGGCATTCTGGTGGCTGTGGTGGTCCAACTCATCACTGTCCAGCCCCCCAGCTTCCTGGTCGGGGCAGTATAGCTTCCTGGTCTTTCATCTCAGCTCAGCAGCTGTGTGATTTTGAACCCAGTTTCCAAGGCTGTCTCCCGGAGATGTGCTGGCAGCCATTCCTCCAGCCCTTCCAAAGTTTTACATTCTCTTTCCTTAAAAATAGCTACAGTAAGGGGCACCTGGTGGCTCAGTCAGTTAAGCCATCTGTCTCTTGATTACAGCTCAGGTCATGATGTCAGGGCTGTGAGATCGAGCCTCACATTGGGCTCCCCAGTGAGCATGGAGCCTGCTTGGGATTCTCCTTCCCCCTCCCTCTGACCCTCCCCACCCACATGCTTCCTCTCTCTCTCTCTCTCTCTCTCAAATCAAATCTTTTAAAAAGTAAACCTAAATGTGAGACAGGAATCCATCATAATCCTAGAGAACATAGGCAGTAACCTATTTGACATTGGCCACACCAACTCCTTTCATGACACGTCTCTAAAGGCAACGTCAACAAAAGCAAAAATGAACTTTTGGAACTTCATCAAGATAAAAAGCTTCTGCACAGCAAAGGAAACAGTCAACAAAACTAAGAGGCAGCCCACAGAATGGGAGAAGATATTTGCAAATGACACTACAGATAAAGGGCTGGTATCCAAGATCTATAAAGAACTTCTCAAACTCAACACCCAAAAATACTCAAGTCAAAAATTGGGCAGAAGACATAAACAGACACTGCTCCAAAGAAGACATACAAATGGCTAACAGACACATAAAAAATGTCAGCATCATTAGCCATCAGGGAAATTCGAATCAAAGCCACATTGAGATAACACCTTACACCAGGTAGAATGGCAAAAATTAACAAGGCAGGAAACACCAAATGTTGGAGAGGATGTGGAGAAAGGGGATCCCTCTTACACTGTTTGTGGGAATGCAAGTTGGTACAGCCACTGTGGAAAACAGTATGGAGGTGCCTCAAAAAGTTAAAAATAGAGCTACCCTATAACCCAGCAACTGCACTACTGGGTATTTGCCCCAAAGATACAGATGTAGTGAAAAGAAGGTGCACATGCCCCACAATGTTCACAGCAGCAATGTCCACAATAGCCAAATTGTGGAAGGAGCTGAGATGCCCTTCAACAGATAGAATGGATAAAGAAGATATGGTACATATACACAATGGAATATTACTCAGCCATCAGAAGGGATGAATGCCCACCATTTGCATTAACATGGATGGAACTGGAGGGGATTATGCTAAGTGAAATAAGTCAAGCAGAGAAAGGCAATTATCATACGATTTCACTTATTTGTGGAACATAAGGAATAGCACGGAGGACATTAGAGGAAGGAAGAGAAAACTGAAGGGAGGGAAATCAAAGGGGGAGATGAGCCATGAGAGACTATGGACTCTGGGAAACAATCTGAGGGTTTCAGAGGGGAGGGGGGTTGGGGATGGGGTAGCCCAGTATGGGGTGTTAAGGAGGGCATGTGTTGTAATGAGCACTGGGTGTTATACGCAAGCAGTGAATCATGGAACACTACATCAAAAACTAATGATGTACTGTATGATGACTAACATAACATAATAAAAAAAATTGCTGCAGTAAATTCCTAGTCCTGGAACTGCACCATGACTGACGCAGACAGGGATCACTCCTCCAGGTAAAAATGACAAACACAATTGTGCCTGGAGTGTTCTGAGCACGTTACATTCAGTCATCAGATTTTACAGGTGACAGAACTGAGATGCTGAGAGATAAGAGAACTTCACACTCACACAGGTAATGAAAAGTAGAGTCGGATTTCAGAGCCCATACTCTTTTTTTTTTTAAGATTTTATTTATTTATTTGACACAGAGAGAGAGAGACAGCCAGCGAGAGAGGGAACACAAGCAGGGGGAGTGGGAGAGGAAGAAGCAGGCTCCCATCGGAGGAGCCTGATGTGGGGCTCAATCCCAGAACGCTGGGATCACGTCCTGAGCCGAAGGCAGACTCTTAATGACTGAGCCACCCAGGCGCCCCTCAGATCCCATACTCTTAACCCTGTGCCACACTGGGGCCACTCAGAGGGCCACATCTTACACAACTCTCTCTTAGAAGGACGGCAGTGGCTAAAAGAATGTGGGTGTCTGCTCACAAAGGCTGACAAGGTCTTGGGTTTCTTCATATAATCATTTTTTTTTATTTTTATGAGACATCTGGCAGGTAATAACTCACTGTCAAGAATCTCAAGCTCCAGGCAAAATACAGAACCCAGGCTAATAGCCAAGACCAGTGAGTAGGGGCCAACAGAACCATCCTCTCTAATTTCTTCTATGGACACATGAATAAGACCCCCAATGTTAGGGAGAGCATTTTTAATATTTATTGAAAAATTTTACCCAAAACCCAATTTTGTTTATTTTTTTTCATAATAATATTTTTATTATATTATGTTATTCACCATACAGTACATCCCTGGTTTTTGATGTAAAGTTCGATGATTCATTAGTTGCGTATAACATCCAGTGCGCCATGCAATACGTGCCCTCCTTACTACCCATCACCAGCCTATCCCATTCCCCAGCCCCCTTCCCTCTGAAGCCCTCAGTTTGTTTTTCAGACATTGCACTGAAAAAAACTGACTCCTGCTCTATGCTGAATATTACTATCTGTATAGTGATGGCAATGAAGTCACCATGAAATCAACTTGCTCCCATAGTTTTCATTTGGAGAATTGCAGGACCTCTACTGAATCCTAGCAGGCACACACTATTATGTCATTCTTAAAATACAGGGTTCTATCTCTGAATTCATTCAGCAAGTGTTTCTTGAGCAGATACTATGCTCTGTACACTGGATAGTTACGTAGAGAATATAAATAGTGATGAGTGATGCTACCAGGTCATGGGCTCTTTACACAGTGGCAGAGGTATAAACAGCCAAGCCACCTGCTTTGTGCAGTTATCAGCTGTTGGGTCAGGCCCCAGGGTCAAGGGTCACTTCTCATGAGTAGTTCTGAATGGAATATGAATGTGTTCCAGGAAACCCCGATGCGGAAAAACCCCTAAGATTTTTTTTTTTAATACAAGCAGTTAGCAGGTGTTTGAGGCAAGGAAGAGAATTAAGATAGCTGTGATAATCAAACTAACCATTTGTTGAGTGCTTCTTGCATGACAGAAATAAATGCTTTGAAGACATTCTCAAATTTAATCCTCATAAGCACCTCATGAAACAGATTCTATTAGGTCCTCATCCCACAAATGGAGAAACAGAGATGGAGAGTGTCAATCGTTTGCTTAAAGTTATACAGCTGGGTTGGGGCGCCTGGGTGGCACAGTGGTTGAGCGTCTGCCTTCGGCTCAGGGCGTGATCCCGGTGTTATGGGATCGAGCCCCACATCAGGCTCCTCCGCTAGGAGCCTACTTCTTCCTCTCCCACTCCCCCTGCTTGTGTTCCCTCTCTCGCTGGCTGTCTCTATCTCTTTCAAATAAATAAATAAAAAATCTTAAAAAAAAATTTATACAGCGGGGTTGGTCATGAAGGCAGAATTGAATCCAGGTGGGTCCGATTCCGTAGGCTATGCTCTTGATTTCCGAGTCCTGGCTGGTTGGCCTAGATCATCCAAGTAAAGTGCTTACACCAATTGATGTCATCTTCTGTGCTTGTCCTGACCTCACTGATAAATTCAGTTGCCATTATCCCTACCCCAGCCTCTGCTTTGAGGAGGTTGGGAAAACCAAGATTTCTTTTAGTGCCTCATAATAAACATGGTAGATAAAGGATATTGTGATAATTTTTCCTTAATTATTTGGCTTTCGGCATAATAATGCACTTAATTAAGCTGGCTCCTGCAGAGTTGCTCAGCTGAGACTGATTACGGAAACATAAATTGATCTTTCTGGTCTTAGGTTTTTCAAAGTCAAGTTCATACGTGCCTATCTACAAGGTGTTATTCTTACCTGTATAGGTGAATTACGCTCTATTCATTGAGCAGTGTAGAGATTCTCAAACTATTATGTGCATCTAAACCTTCAAAGCAGATTCCTGGGCCCCATGTCAGATCTGATGTCTTTGGGAGAGCAGCCCAGGAATCTGCATTTTAAGCAGCATACCAGCTAAGTCCCATGAGACCTAAAGGCGGAACCCTGAGATAGAGAGGCTTTCACTGGCACCTGGCTGGAATGCCTAAACAGCTGAGGTCATTTTGGAGCATGGTTCTGGGTCCAAATCCTGCTTGCACTGTTTAAATGCCTGATTAGGGGAGCAAGAGGTAAAATGACTGGGGATGAGGTCAGAGAGCCGTGTTAGGACCAGATGATGTGCAACTCTGAGGCCCCGGTAAGGACTGAGGAATTTCCTGGGAATGATAAGAAAAGCCATTGGGTGTTATACGCAAATAATGAATCATGGAACACTATATCAGAAACTAAGGATATACTCTATGGTGACTAACATAACATAATAAAAAATTCTTATAAAAAAAAAAGAGAAAGAAAAGCCATTGGAGTTTTCAACAGGGATCTGTGATGTGACTCACATTTAAAGAAGATTCCTCTGGATGCTCTGTGGACCATAGACAGAAATTAAGAGTAGAAGCAGGAAGACCATGTGGAAGGTCTTTCAGGACTCCCAGTAAAGGACCTTGCAGCTTGGATCGTGGTCTCAGTCTCAGAGTTCTTGAGAAGCTGTTGGATTTGTGATCTATTCCAAAGAGATAGCTGATGTGATTAATTTGATGTTATTAGATATATGATACAAGATAAAGAAAGATCATGTGATCCTTCTCATGGAGCTTATGTTGTTCTAAAGTAAGGACCTTTATTAGATTGTTATTGGTCCTGCAACAGCTTATCACAAATCAAGTGGATTAAAATAATCCATTTATTATCTTACAGTTCAGGAAGTCAGAAGTTCAAAATCACTTGCTCTGGGCAAAAGTTAGGGTATAGACTGATTCTTCTGGAGGCCCCAAGAGAGTGTTTTCCAGCTTTTTTGGAAGCCACCTACATTCTTTGGCTCATGGCTATTTCCTCAATCTTTAAAGCTCATCACTCAAATCCCTGCTTCCAACGTCACATGTCCTATTCTGCCCCTCTGCTTCCATTATCACATCACCTCCTGTAAGTGTGTCCCTCCTGCCTCCCTCTTTTAAAGACCCTCATGATTACATTGGGTCCATCTAAATAACCCAGCATAATCTCATCCTCTCAAGTTCCTTAATTTAATCACATCTGCAAAGTTCTTTGGCCATGTAAGGTAAAATATTCACAGATTATAGAGATTAGGATATAGATATCTTTGGGAAGCCATTATGCCACCTATCAGAGACCCCAAAAATCTAATGGAAAATAGATAAGTCACTTAACTTCCAATTGCAATGCTTTGAAATAAGTTGATCAAGGTAACAGAATATAAAGTGAATGATAGTGTACAGTGGCCAACAGACACATGAAAGGACGCTCAACATCCCCAACCATCAGGGAAATAAATGAGATATCACCTTACACCCATCAGAATAGCTAAAATCAAAAAGACAAATAAAAAGTATTGGTGAGGATGTGGAGAAGAAGAATCTTCATACACTGTTGGTGGGAATGTAATATGGTATGGCCATTGTGGAAAACAGTATGGACATTCCTTAAAAAGTTAAAAATAGAAGCACCACATGATCCAGTAATTCCAGTACTGGTTATTAACCCAAAGAAAATAAAAACACGAATTCAAAAAGCTAAATGCACCCCTATGTTTATTGAAGCATTATTTACAATAGTCAAACGTGGAAGCAACCCAACAGTCCATTGAAAGACAAATAGATAAGGAAAATGTGGCATGTATATATAATGGAATATTATGCAGCCATGAGAAAGGATGAGCTCATGCCTTTTGCAACACACTGAATGGACCCAAAGGGTATTGTGCCTAAATCAGACTGGAAAAAAAAAACCCAAATACCACATGATTTCACTCATATGCAGAATCTAAAACAACAAAACAAAACAAATGAATGAACAAACAAATAAAAAGCAGAATCAGACCTATAAATACAGAGAACAAACTGATGGTTGCCAAAGGGTAAGATGGAGGAGGGATGGGTAAAATGGGTGAAGGGGAGAGGGAGATACAGGCTTCTAGTTATGGAATGAATAAGTTATAGGAATAAAAGGCACAACATGGGGAATATAGTAAATGGTATTGTAATAGCGTTATGGTGACAGATGCCAAGGACTGCAGCTGCAGTTGGAGAAGCGTGCGGGGTCAGATCAGAGATGGTGAAGAGATTGGATTTTAAAGAAAATGCTGGGAGGAAAGCAGTGCTTGGGTGACGGTAGGCAGTCAATAGAAAGTGATTTCTTTTTGTTTTGTAGTGTATTTTTTTGTTTTTAAGAATAATGGGGAGCCATGAATGGGGAGCAACAGGATGTGATTTGCAGAGCCCTCTGGGCTGATGGGACAGATTTGAGAAGAAAAATAAGGCTGTCATATCAGTTGTTGGTCAGAGCTCAGCCAGGAGACAGACTGCACCCATTATTTGAACAGAGAGTCAAAGAGACTTAAGAATAACAACTTCTGTGCCTGTTTCCCAATCTGCAAAAATGAGAAAAATAGACACTGTCCTGGTAGAGCCGTAAGGAATTGATAAAATAATAAAATACTACCTATCCTTGGCACATAGTAAGAATAAGTAGTAGTCATTATTATAAAACAGTAAGTGACCAAAAGAAACTATAATTTGTAGCTTGCATGCTATACAAGACTCTGAAATGGGCATTTTTCGCATATATGCTCCAAGGCAGCTATTTTAATTGTCATTGTTACAGGAAACTGAGATTCAGAGTTGCTAAGTGAAACTCACCTGAGGTCACATGACTGCTAACTGCTCCTCCGTGTGATAATGAATCAAGCAGAGCCTTTTCATCTTAGCAGCATGTACGTTCTTGACCACTAATATCCCCTTCCCTCCCGGTACCGTCTGGGTTGTGTTCAGCTGACTTACTGGTTTCCATTGCTTTGATGTTATATATCAAAAAATAGCCCAGTGTTTCCTGTGTAATGGTCGGTTTAGTCTGTATAGCTGCAACCTAATACTCTTCGGATTTAACAAAGTACATGGATGTTTCAACCAAGACTTCCTTCAAGATCTGATTTGTTTTTCAAAAAAAATCCCATTTTGGGACTGACTCCTCGATCTGATTCTGGAATATCATTATAGTGTGAGGCAGAATGACTCTTGCTTATAACTAAGATTATATGCTCCCACGTGAGTGGAATATCTTGCTTTTATTGTTTCTCTCTTCTAATATAGTACAGGTTTTCACCTTCCATGGCTGTTTAAATTGTTGCCAAAAGATTCTTAAGCCAGGCTGCTTTTCAACATTTTAGAAATTTCTATTACTTTTTTTGCTTTGTCATTAATAAAATGATTAAATTTGCATAATTGTTATTATCACTCTTCAAAGTATGATATAACTTCTGTTTCTCCTTGTCCCACTTAACAGTATAAATCCAATTATATCCTGTTCTCTCTTGGCATTGTATAATGATTACTTTTTATTGCATATTTCTGTCTTCTACCATGTATCACTAACCCAGTGGTTTTCTTGAGAATCAGAAGAGAGCTAAATAAAATAAGTAAGTAAAAATAAAAATAGAAAAATCTATAAAGAAATAAATTTAAAATGTTTTGTTTATTGAACTTTGGATTTTAGTTTTAATTATTCAAAATTATCATATTTTGTTAGCTGAAATGCAAAAGTGCAGAGATATAAAAATGAGCTCAGGATATAGTACCCAGTGACTGAAATTAAAGTGATCAGTCTTCTCATTTTTGCCTACAATAATCAGATAATTAAGCACAAGCTTTCTTTGGCTTTAGTAGCCCATTTTCCTTTCCACCAAGAATTCAGACACAATCACAAGTAAAACTTACGATTAAAGTGTCTAGCAGCCATACAGTTTATCTAAAAAGAACACCCATTTTTCCAGTCCCTATGAATGATATAATTATTCACAAACCAAATACAAGTAGAAAAGTAACATGGAACCTTATAGGTCTTCAAAGTGTTTGGCATCTAGGGAGCATGCCACCTATGTTAGCTGTGGTCGTCACCATCTCTGCCACCATCGTCTTTATCACGGTCGTCATCATGTTTCCAAAATCTTAATGCCTTAAATGAGCACAGCAGCCTTTGATTGAAAGAGCAAGCCACCATATTGAAAGTTATTTTATTAATGTCTTAATTCTCTATTAATTGAGAAAAGAAAATGTCTATTGGTAAGAATTAAAGTGTATTCACAATGAAATAGTGTGACCTAGGGACATAAATGTTTCTGTCTTTTATAAAGTGCTTGGATTGATAGGGGTGGAAATGCTAAATTCATGGGAATTTGACTTTTACAAATCCTTTGGAAATGTTCCTGATATTATCCATATAGAGAGGGAGGAAATTGTAGATCAGCTGATAAAATTCAGTTGGAGAGTTTGTCTCCAGTGTTATGTTTTAGGGTTTTTTCCTATTCAACTGTTTTTCTCTGAGTTCTGAGTGAAGAAAGCTTACTCGGGCCACACCCATTGGTTCTCCTACAGGACTAGGAAGTTGGGTTGAATTGGCTTACATTTTAAGTTCTATAACCTTACATTCTCAGTATTTATCTTTCTACTGTCTTTCGATTCTACTCAGTTCAATTAATTTGAGAATTTTTCTGTGAAACTTTATATTTACTGTTAGATTTTAAAATTCTTTAATCTTCTCAATATTTTAGAAGAATTCCAGATGCTAGATATGACCATTGGTGAGGAAGTCCATCAGCTAGACACTGTTGACAAGCTGTCAGTAGATTGAAAGAGAATCTCTGTAGATGTGGGGGTCGTTCAGAAGTTGTTTTGATACTAATGGTACATTATATGTTGGCTAGTTGAATTTAAATTAAAAAACTTAGAAAATAAATTGTTTTGATAAATATAGAATTAGAACAAGGGGAAATGGGTTGTTGAGGAGGGTTCTTGTGGGGGAAGAGGGTTTCACTCAAGACTTGTCAAAATCTGAGGGGCTTCTCTTGCATCGTAACAAAGAAAACCACTTGTGTAGCCATGGTATTCCAATCTGAAAGGTTCCATGCTCCTTCCCCCGGGCTTTGATGGAGGAGCACCTGAGTACCACTACATGCATGGTTGTTCCATTCCCTTAGACCCAATATGGCAGACCGTCTTGTTTGGTTAGTACTGTCTTCAGATACATTAACTGAATTGATTAGACTACAGCCTTCTTTTTCATCCGTTCAATTGCAGGCAACAGCTATCCCTTGGTCCTCTAGTTAGGTAGAGTGCTTCCTAGGCCGCCTCAGTATACTGTTTAGGTCGTATGTCCCCTCCAGATGGGTGGCTCTCATGCATTACACATCATTTTTCACTAGTTTCACTGCAAACCTAGGGGCTCTCCAGTCTAATTCCCTACCTGGTGACATCAGCAACCACAGAGTCAATCCTAACAAAATCTCGTGGGTAGAGCGGGAGAACAAAATCTCCTGCTCGTGGGTAGAGCAGGAGAATGTTTAGAGCCAGTAAAAATGAGCTTTCTGAAATTAAATGTTTCCAAATTTTTTAAAATCTGGGCATTTGGGGTGCTTGGGTGGCTCAGTCAGTTAAGCGTCTGCCTCTGGCTCAGGTCATGATTCCAGGGTGCTGGGATTGAGTCCCGTTTCAGGCTCCTTGCTCAGTGGGGAGCCTGCTTCTCCCTCTGCCTGTCACTCCCCCTGCTTATGCTCTCTCTCTGATGAATAAATAAATAAAATATTTTAAAAAATAAATAAAAATCTGGGCATTTAGTGAACCTGATGTTTATTATCTGCTCCTCTCATTCTCACTTGACAAAGGCAACACTTTTCTATTGACTTTTACAGGCAGTCAGACTTCGCCATTTTTTTTCCTGACAATCCGGCCACGTAGGAGTGGTTAGACATTCAGCAGAAGATTCAGACCGGGAGACTAACAACTCCCTTGCAGCATAAAACACTGCTGCCCATCCCACCAAACTTCATGCAACAGGCATTTATGGAACCCCACTATGTGCAAAGGGTGGTGCTAACACCCACCCGGTTGCAACTGTCCCGCTGAGAGCTACAGATTTAGGTGATATTGTCCCCTGCTGCCATGAAGACCTTGGTACTATCTCTGTTGGCTGTTAGAACCCCGAAGAGTTAAAGCTGCCTGCAAAATGGGTCAGCCTAAAATCATGTGCGCTTGGAGAATCTTGTTTACCAGATTTTATATTTATTATAGTGGATATATAGTACACCACTCAGATTTCCCTTCCGGACTACGACAAACAGACCTCAAGGTGGCCTCCATGGTTCCTACCCCCTGATGTTCATACCCTATATAATCTCCTTTCCCCTGGAAAGTGATGGGCCCTGTACTGTGCTTCTAGCCCATAGAATGTAGCAGAAGTAAAGGGATTTTGAGATATAATTAAGGTCCCCAAATCAGTTGATTCTGAGTTAATCAAAGGGCTGAGCCTGAGTTAATCAGCTGAATGCACTTGAAAGAGGCACTGACCCCGTCTGAAATGAAAGACACTCCTTAAAGGCTTCATGAAGTAAACTGGCTATGTTATTAGAAAAGCCCACATGGCAAGGAGGTGGATAACCTCCGGGGGGTGAGGGTGGCCTCCAGGCAATAGCCAGCAGAAAGCCAGGTCCTCAGTCATGGAAATGAGCTCCGCCACCAGTTTGAATGATCTTGGAAGTAGATTCTTTCTCAGTGGAGCTTTAGATGAAAACGCAACCCAATCAATGCGTTGACTACAGCCTACAGGACCTGATCAGAAGACCAGTTCAGCCATGCCCAGACCCCTGACCCCTGAAAATGATGAGATAATAAATGTGTTGTTTTAAGACACTAAGTAAGGGGTGACTCGTTTCTGTGCAGCAGAGGCTCTCATTCTCCCTCCAGCGGTATGGGTAGCTGCATCCCTTTTGGGGAACTATCCTCGACCGAAGATAGCCACCTCCCCCCAGGCCGTGCCCCTTTCTCCTCCTGAGCAGCCAGCTCCAGTGACTGGCCAAAGGTGCAGGGAGGCAGGGAAGTGTGAAGGCACAGCCTGCCTGCCTTGAACTGGGACAGCTCTGAAGGACCCTGCCAGACTCACCATGGGATCCACTGAAGCTCCTGTTGCGACTGCAAGGCGTTCCCTCCCCCCCGTCTCTAACCTCGCCTTCTTTACTCCATTTGGGTGTTGACCCTGAGACCACTCCACAAAAAACTTCTCTACCTCAGATCTGTTTCCAGAGAACTCAACCTTAAATTGTTATAACCATTTTTAAAAAATTAAATTTATTTATTAAGTAAGCTCTTAGGCAGGGCTTGAACTCACGACCCCGAGATAAAAGTCACATGCTCTATCGACTTGGCCAGCCCGGCACTCCAGTTATAACCATTTTCTTTAATACATCACTTATTGTCATGTGATCTCCTCCAAAGTCTGTGAAAGAAAAAGGCAATTGAGAGAGGAACAGGTGCCAGTGATCTTGTTTTAATTTGCTTTCGTTTTGTAGCACAGATTCCCCTACTATTTTTCAATAATCTTTCCTTTTTAAGATTATTGATTCTTTTTAAAAATTTATTAAGAAGGCACTGGGGTGGTCTCTAAAAGTTATTGAAGTGCATTCTTTTTATTTTACAGAATGGGACATGGAGGCTCAGGGTGTGTGTGTGTGTGTGTGTGTGTGTGTGTGTGTGTGACTTGCCCAGCTCATCCACTCAGTCAACAGATATTTACCAGGACTGGCGCTGGACCCCTTGTAGGCTGTGCAGAATGTACAGACAGATGCATGGAGAGTCACATCACAGCCATGTGGCTTCCTGATGTGACATCACTAGTGTAGGAGCTCAGAGAGGCTCTCTGGTCTGATGGCCGCATACTGCCCCTGCCCCCGGAGCTGCCCCACCTCTACGAAGAACTCAGCTTACTTAGCTCCTTTTATTTCTCTTGCACTGGGAAACTGCATGAATTCGATGTGGATTCACCAGCAAATATTCCTTAGAATCTGGTATGTCATTGCATAGATGGAAAGGGTCACATTCTATTTTTGATTCCACATTCTGAATAAGGAGGTTTACTTTGATTTAATAGTAATGGTCAGTAACACCTACACAGTTATTACCATGAGCCTGGCACTGTTTAAACAGCTTAAAAATACAAATTCAGCTAATCCCTCCAACAAACCTAGGTGGTAGCTAACATTCAAGTTATTAACAGATAAATGCCCAAAAGTGTGTTTGAGTTGTATATAGTTTTCCTTTAGGAAAAAGGACCTGGGTTCATTAACTAATGTTTGCAAAAGACAAGTGAAACTTTTCCACATTTTCATGAAACCCTGAGTTTGCTAATAATTCTTTCTCCCTTTGGAAAATAATCTCTTTTAGGTGTGGGTATTATATAAAATGCATGCCTATTCTTGACCATTCTGGTACCAATTACCAAAGTTTAAAATAGCCCAGGCTCATCACATCTTTTCCCTCTCCCTCCCCTGCCCACCTTCTGATATTCCTCTGTTCCTAGACATGTCCCCTGCAAACAGAAGAGGAGATGAACAGAAACTCACATCTGTCAGACCTGTTATCAGCTCTGCTAAAGACCAGGTGGGTGAAAAGCTGGAAATTAATGGGATGCTCTGTCAAGGGCATTTTCCACCCCAGCCCTGTCCCTCCTACCATGGAGACCTGGCTGCTTCCTCCAAGATCTAGTGCCTTTAGACCTCTAGGGACCAGGAGAGCGTTATATATACTATCATGTTATTTCCAATTGTGGACTTACCTTTATTACCAAAATGTTCCTGGAAAAACACTGTTTTCCTGAGTAATTTCGCTGAGTACTTGAACACTTTTGTTGTCCACTGTGTATTTTTAACTTAGAGTTGTTTACTGGCCTCCTTCTAATGTGTTGTATTGTCCTGTGTTGAATACTGAGAAAGAATAAGTCTCCGTCTCTGCCAGTGGGGAATATTTGGAGAGAAAATATAAGCTCAAATGGACAAAATGAGAAAAATAAATGCTTTTATTGTTTCTCATTGATAAATTGCAAAATGCATCTGTACCTCTTCTCGCCTGTTTTATTTAGAACCCCCAGTGTATTAGTTTCCTATTGCTGCTGTAACACAGCACGAACTTAGCGGCTTGTTTTATCGTGCTTTGTTTTACTATGCATCGTGGATACTGCACTTTTTACAAATCGAAGGTTTGTGGTAACCCTGTGTTGAGCAAGTCTATCAGCACCATTTTTCCAACAGCATTTGCTCACTTTCTATTTCCATGTCACATTTGGCAATCCTCACAATGGTTCAAACTTTTTCGTATTATTATATGTGTCATGGTGATCTGTGATCAGCGATTATGACTCATTGAAAGCTCAGATGATGGTTAGCCATTTTTTAGCAATACAGTATGGCTAAATTCAGGTGTGTACATTGTTTTCTTAGACGATGCTATTGCACACTGAATAGACTACAGCATAGTGTAAACATAACTTTTTTATGCACCAGGAAACCAAAAAATGCATTTGGCTCGCTATATTGTGATGCTCACCTTATTGCAGTGGTCTGGAACTAACCTGCAATGTCTCCGAGGTGTGCCTCTGTTGTCTTACAGTTCTGGGGATCAGAGTTCCAAAACGGGCACCGATAGGCTAAAACCACAGAGTTGGCAGGGCTACATTCCTTCTGGAGGCTTTAGGGGAGAATCTATTTTCTTGCCTTCTCCGACTGATAGAGGCTGCCCACGTTCCTTGGCCCTTTCTGTCTTAAAAGCCAGCAATGACAGTTGAATCTTTCTCACACTACGTCACTATGATACTGACTCTTCTGCTTCTCTCTTCCTCATGTAAAGGACCCTTATGATTACATTGGACCACCTGAATTATTGAGAAAATCTCCTATGTGTTTTTAAAAGATTTATTCATCTCGTTTAGAGAGAAAGAGCGGAGGGGAGGAAAGGGCAGAAAGAGAGGAAGAGAAAGAATCTCCAGCAGACTCCCCACTGAGCGCGAGGAGACTGATGTGGGGCTCAATCTCACAACCCTGAGATAGAGACCTGACCTAAATCAAGAGTCAGACATGTAACTGACTGAGCCACTCAGGTGCCCCTACATTTCCTATATTTTAAAGTCAGCTGATTAGCAATCTTAATTTCATCTGCAACCTTAATTCTCCCTTGCCATGTGACATAATTTATTCACAGGTTCTGGGGATTAGGTCATGGCCGTCTTTGGGGAGGGGAGCAATATTCTACCTATCACACCCAGCATGTATGGTCTTCACAGAATGCCATGTAGATCAATGGATATTTCTATTAAAAAATATAAAAGAAGAGAAAAAATGAAAAGCTTATCATATCTCATTGCTTGTTAATGCAAGATTACACCGATCCACTTTATGGTTTTGGGTGGAGATTGTCACAGACACTGTCATTTGTGATTATTATTCCCCCTGAAATAAGTTAGAAATGTTGTCAAAGTGACATAAAGCAAATGCTGCTGATTCTGTGTACTGTTAAGATGAGCATTAAATCCACTTAATTGCTAAATTACGTGGTATATACCATGTGTGTTTTGAGAAGTATGAATCTCTCTTCCTTTCTATAGGCAAAGAACCCAATTTATTACTCAAGTAATAAATTTATCCATTTATTCAAAGCCATCAATTCATTCAGCATATATTTTCAAAGCATCTGACAAATTCCAGTTATGGTG
This sequence comes from Ursus maritimus, assembly GCF_017311325.1. Taxonomy (NCBI): domain Eukaryota; kingdom Metazoa; phylum Chordata; class Mammalia; order Carnivora; family Ursidae; genus Ursus; species Ursus maritimus. The sequence continues at coordinate 17,508,315 of NW_024425564.1, forward strand.
TTAGATGCTGGGGAAATGATGAACAAAACCAAACGTATTCCTTGTGCTCTTAAAAATTTTAACCCAGTGAGGGTCCATGTGGGAAATCCTATAAACCTTACAGTTACCCAGACCTTGAAGTGTTAGCAGGATTTAGAGAGACTGAGAAGAGTGAGGAAGAAGTTTCAGGGAACAGGAGGAAAGCAGAGTAAAACCACTGTTGGAGGAACTCACTAAAGACAGGTCTCTGTATTTTCATCTTTTCTGATTTCTGACTCTTTTGTTGGTTCCCATGACATTATCTTCAAGCCCACAACTCAAACTCAGGGTAGAAATGGTGAGGAAAGTCCATTTTTCTGGGCTCCAGAGGAAGAGAATCAGAAATCTCACTTTGGAGGAAAGACAACAATTGTGTTATAGTGAACAAAGGCAACGCCTCTTGGTGCCAAGTTTGGGAAATGCTGAATGTCAAAGGGCAGCTCATGACATTTCGTCAGAAAAGGACACATGAGACACACATTCCAAAGAGTTGGTACAGAATGTTGGACAGTTCAAGAGCTGAAAACAGACTCAGGAGAGAAAACAAGAGGCACTTTTCCCCGCTAAAATGTTAGCTAGTTTTTTGAAGCAAACCTCCCTAATTTAATTTGAATGGCACATCAGGCCCTGAAGCCAATATTTCATTTTGAATGATTAATTACCAAGTTGTTGCATTCGTTTGAGATTTTTTATTGATTTTCCATTAATAATTTCTTCACAAAATGCTTTGTCCCTGACAAATTCATTAAAAACTAAAAAAAAAAACAAAAAAAACAAAACCAACGCTGATTTTTGCAAAGCTGTGAAAGACTTCAGAAGGAGAGGAGGAAGGGGACTTATTGCAAAGACCACGACCCTGTGCAACTGTTTTGGTTAATGCCAACTGCTGTAACAGATGATCCTCAGAATCTCAGTGATTTGGTACAATGACAGTTAATTGCTTGCTTTTGAAACGGTTTAATGTGACTGTGAGCTCTGCTCCACACAGTCATTCAGGGACCCAAACTTCCTCTGTGCTGAGGCACAGCCATCTGCAACGTGTGGACTCACGGAAACCCTGAAATCCACTTACCAGCTGACAAAGGCCAATGCAGAGAGAGACTGAGAAGGCACATCTGCCCCTACCCGCCCCTACCTGGCAGGGTGCATCACTTCTACTCACTCTCCATTGGCAAAAGTATGTCACATGGCTCCTTCTAACTCTACAGGGTCTGGGAAATACAGTAGAATTGTGAACCCAGGAAGAAAGAGCCCGTTTAGCAACTACTTAGTGCTGTACTTCAGCACTCTCTTCAGATTTTGAAGTTGTTTGGCAAAAAGGAAACCCAATTGGGATCGTTTGGCTGGAGCGCTACTGGGTCAGCAGCTCCTGCTCCTCATTTGTGTGTGTTTGTTTCTTTGTTTCTTTCTTTGTTTCTTTGTTTGTTTGTTTGTTTCTTTTTTTTTAAGATTTCATTTATTTGACAGAGAGAGACACAGCAAGAGAAGGAACACAAGCAGGGGGAGTGGGAGAGGGAGAAGCAGGCTTCCCGCTGAGCAGGGAACCTGACGCGGGGCTCCATCCCAGGACCCTGGGATCACGCCCTGAGCTGAAGGCAGACGCTTAACGACTGAGCCACCCAGGTGCCCCTTCATTTGTGTTTCTTGGTGTTCACACCTGGGTTTGTTGGAGAAAGAAGGCCGAGGAAGGGAGAGAGGAAGAATCACCTGACGTGTGCCTCCCCCAGGCAGATACAGGACACTTGTCAGGTGATTCCTGCCTCTGTCTTATTCTACGCTTTCACTCCCACCTGAAAAGTTTCATCCAAAAGAGGCTCTATTGAATGTGGCCCCAGGAATCTCTGAATATTCCACAGTCTGTCATTTCAGCCTCCTTTATTATGTGATGCCACGGTCTCACGAACAAACCTGGATTTTGGAGACTGACAGCAGCTTTGTCCACAATGATCCTACAGAACTAGGTTATCTGTCACAGATGCTATCCTCGCACGTCAAGACGGCACTGCCAGTAATGATTATCTAGCTGTACGTACAAGTAACAGGGTGAAGCAACCATCACTGTGCCATTCCCCTCTACCTTGCACACATGGCCAATGCTGTAACCTGTCCTGCTTTGGAAGCAGCCTCATGGATCACAATCACTTTCTCCTCTCACACTTTGCCACCTTGTCTGGTGGGCTAGAGAGACCACAGTTGGCCCCCTTAGGCTAACTTTAGGAACGTTTGTTATTTGTTAATTTCTAGACTATTTAGCACAAAGCAGTACCTCCTCCCGGTGGTTGCAGCTCACCGGTGCTCTCAAACAGCCCTTCGTCCTTCCTTGGACTCTACCCAGAGGTACCTTAATGAGAAGTATGAGGACCCCAGCTATTCCGAAGGGAATCTGGGCCACATTAGACTGTGGTTTCCTGCTGAGCTGAAAGGAGCTTACAAGTGAAGTGGAGAAATAAATTGGCTTGTCACCGCTAACTCCCCCAAATGGTGTTCCCATTAAAATAGACCCAGTGGAGGAGACTTCTCACTTGTAATTGCCACCAATAGATCTATCACTCTACACTAGATATTTCTACTAAACTCTAGCCCACCAATATCACTAAACAGGAAAAAGGATCAAATTTATTCATGGAGGTCATCCATCTGGGTCATGTTTAGACTTCTGTTGTCAACTATTACCCTTTTCCTTTCACACCAGAGTCTTCCCTTTCACAATGGCAGTTTGGCCTCAGAGTGGATGTGCTGGCATTTGTCAAGCACACATGAGCTTCCTATGAGGGACTGCCCCTCAAAAAAGCATTTTCCAAGAAGATAGATATAAGTTGGAGATTTGGCTCTGTAGACACAGTATACGATCAGTGTGACTTTACTCAAATTATCTAACCTCTCAGAGCCTTCAAAATGGGGATGGTGATACTCCTTCACACCATTTTTTGCAGGTATTAGGCAAGCATAATGACAGTACAGAGTTGGTGCTCAATAAACTCTGGCTTTCTTTTTCTCCTTTGCTTCTTCCCTTTGCCCTTGTTCTCCCTTCTCTCTTCTCAGAGCCCTCAACCATTTTCCAGTGAGCTCGCTGGAGAGTTGGGCTGAAGTTGCCCAATGGAGAGCTTGTGAGTAGGTGTGTATTTGATGTCATGGCCAATGAAGTTGAACTTGCTCGAAGTAAAATACTTTATAAAGGAGGCAAATGCTGAAGATGCTGGCAGTTTGGAGGAAGCCAAACTCTGCAGGAAGGTATGTGGATGCCCAGGTTCTAAAGAGCCACTAGAGGTGACCTTCAGCCCATGCTCATCCCTTGGCCTCTGTCATGCACTGTTCCGCTTTCTCTTCTTCCTCCTTGGGCTCTTTGACACCTTTACCCTCCTCCCCCCAAAGCCAAAGCTTGCAGCTCCTCAAGACTCAGCCCTCGGCCTTTCCCACATCTCACTTTGCATCCTCTCCCTGAACAATCACATCCATGCACAGCACTGCAGTTGCCAGGCACATTCTGATGATTTTTGAATTCACCTCTCCTGCCTAGAGGTCCAGCCTATGAGCTCTAGACCCGTATATCCTACTGTTCATAGAATGTCACCACTTGGCTGTCTCAGAGCTTCTGCAGATGCAACTTAGCCCAAATCAACTAGTGGTATTTCTACCCCCAGACCTGGCCCTGCTGCAGTGTTTGCTGACTCACGAGAGGGGCCTGGGAGTCATCTTGACCTCTCCCTCCTCCCTCCCCTTATCACCTCCCTTCCAGTCAGTCAATCAGGATCCAGCTACAAATTCCAATTACAAAGCCACCATGCTTTTCCATGGGGCTCCCGCCAGGGCCTATGCTTGACCTTCCATATCCACTGGGGCCCTCCCAGTTCACTCTCTAGACTCCAGAAGGGAAGATATTGGACAGATTCCCTCTAACGCATCTGCCTCTCACCCTCCTGTATCCACTTCTTGCCCAAAACATTTCAAAGGCTTCCCATTAATCTCAGGATGAACTTCCATGTCCCTGGCTTGCAAGGACTTGTGCAGGTGGGGACAAGCCCTACCAATCACTGAACTATATCCCTTGTCATCTCGCCCCTGTCTTGGAGGTCAGCCACACCGACATTGCTGATTTCTTGGAACGCACCACACTTTTTCCACCTCTCAGCCTTTACCTGTGCTCTCCCTCCCTTCAGAACATCCCCGTCTCCCTTCTTTGCTTAGCTAGTCCTTGCTCATCCATAAGATGTCATCTTAGAAACTACCATGTTTCATCGGCTTGAAAGCACGTATTCCACAGTTTCACATCTCCAAAAGTGGGGTGCATTGGCTGTCAGTTGGCAGCGGTGGGACATGGTGGTCTGCTCCCTTTACATATCGGGAGCGCCAACATCAAAAGCTGCAGCATGGGGTGAGGGGCTTGGCGGCCAATCCTGGACACAATGTGGAGCACTCGACCCTGCAGGAGTCAAAGGACTGTGGCACAGGAGGGAGGAAATGGTGGATCCCACCTGTTTAGCAACATTTCCCAAGCAGGAGTCATAATGTGTTAGCTCTACATTATTGCAAATTTGACTTTAAAGTGCAACAACAATAGCTTTTAGTTCTTTTATGGATTCCCTTAAGAAATATCATATCACCCATGCTCTTAATGGCACAGAAGATGAGAATGTGTGGAATACTAGAGACATCAACTCTGAGTTGAAGGTGATTTAGGAAGAAATGGACACAACATAAAGAAATTGTAAAAATTTTCTTAAGAACTTATTTTGCTTCCATTTTCTCTCCTAGCCATGCACAAAATGATAGGTAACAAAAGTCTATGTCATTCCCCCTTCTGATTTGAATTTCCCTGATGCCTAATGATTTTGAACATTTTTTCATGTGTCTGTTAGCCATTTGTATGTCTTCATTGGAAAAGTGTCTGTTCATATCTTCTGCCCATTTTATGATTTATTTGTTTCTCGTGTATTGAGTTTGAGAAGTTCTTTGTAGATCTTGGATACCAGTCTTTTATCTGTAATGTCATTTGCAAATATATTCTCCCATTCCGTGGGCTGCCTCTTAGTTTTTTTGACTCTTTCCTTGGCTGTGCAGAAACTTTTGATCTTGATGAAGTCCCACAAGTTCATTTTTTCTTTTGTTTCTCTTGCCTTTGGAGATGTGTCATGAAAAAGGTCGCTGTGTCCGATGTCGTAGAGGTTGCTGCCTATGCTCTCCTCTAGAATTTTGATGGATTCCTGTCTCACATCGAGGTCTTTCAACCATTTAGAATGAAGCATGAGAGACTGTGGACTCTGAGAAACAAACTGAGGGCTTCAAAGGGGAGGGGGGTGGGGGAATGGGATAGACCGGTGATGGGTAGTAAGGAGGGCACGTATTGCATGGTGCACTGGGTGTTATACGCAACTAATGAATCATCGAACTTTACATCAAAAAAAAAATTAAAAATTAAAAAAAGTCTATGTCAAATTAAAAATGAAATAAATATTGTAAGTCATGAGAAAAGCCTTCTGTCATATTTAATTGGAAGCGTTATTCTTCTTTCTTAGTGTACACAGAATAATGGTGTGTCTTACAATCTGACATCTTCGATTTAATGAAATATGGTATTTCCTAAGAGTTGTCCTCACCGACACCCCCAAACTGGGTCATCCTTTTACATGCATTCTCATATTTTGGTACCTCCTTATATTACTAATAATGACTGCTGTAAATAGTAAAATGTCTAATTAGTCATTTAAAGTCTGCAAGCGTATAAGCTCAATATGAGAAAGAACTGCCTCCCTCAGGTTAACTGCTTTTCCCCGGAAGCTGGCATGTAGAGACTGCGCAGGGGACATGTTGTTAGAATGAATGCGTTTGATTGGGACTGCTCTGGCTTCCTTTAGGTGGCCTAGAAATGGACAGTTGTCCTCAAATGCTCTATGACACGGCCTAAGCCACAGAGCCCAGATAGAGCCCGGGTGGGGAGAGGAGCAAGGCTGTGCCATGCGAGGCCTTCATCCCCAGTGAAAGGCACTGATAACTCCTGCAGGAGCAAGCGTCTCGGCAGCACCAGAGCACCCACACCCCACAGCACACCCCATCATTGCATACACACCCCCGGGTACTTTCACAGTGTATCTGGAAATTACACAATTCCTGCCCTTGGGCATTGGGGCCTAAGAGTGGCACTCCCCAACAGTGGCAGGAGATAGAGTGAAAATTGGGCAAAACTAAAGCAAACACATGCACACGACCCATCACTAGCCTCTTCCCTTCGAATGATCTTTGAGGAAAGAAATGCTTACAAAGGACTGTCAGCCAGTGTTTCTGTGGGTGAGCTCTCAAGTTCTGAAAAGGAAGGAAGGACGTGGGCAGGACTTCCCACATGATGGCCGTTGGACAAATGCCCCACAGTAGGCTCCTTAGCAGCTCTGCGCAGGTCACCAGGCAGGACCTGGGGACACTCCCAGCCTCTTGTCAGCTCTGAGGCACACCTGAGAAGGAAGGTTTCCAGGGATCCCATAGCTCTGGCTGCTGGGAGTCTTTCCTGACATGCCTCCAAGGAAAGGAAGCGGCGGATCTGATCGCTTTCCAGTTTTTCATGGGAGAAGAAAAGTCACTCTGAGGAGTGTCCTGTGAGCCCTATCTTAGAAATATAAGTCCATGGAAGGAATAGAATGACACACACATAAGTAGTATCCCAGATTGCAGGGGCAGAACCCCATCCCTGAGATTTAAATGAGGTGGCTCCTGTGGAGGGAGCCCTGGTCCTCCCCCAGTTCTCCTGGGCAGATGGGGAGGTGGGGTAGAGGTGGGGCTCACATTTTCCTTGCCACCTTGACCATTGCCCCTGCTCCCCTGAATTAGTTCCGTTTACGAATTGCTGTTGTACTCTGATCCGTACGACATGGCACTATGAGGACCCAGAGAGCCACACAAAACCCCACACTCCCATAAAGCCTTTCCAGAAGTGTGGGGGCTGACAGAAAGGTACTCAAACACACCGGCACCTGAGGAGCAAATATTGGACACTTCTCCTTGCAGACCTCAGCCATTTCTGCAAACTCAGCTTCTCCCAGTTTCTTACTGAGAAAAACTGTGCTCTCTCTGGCCTGTTCCCTCCACCACCAGTCTCTACCAGGGTGATAAAGGAATGCTGACATTTGCTACCCTCTGATATACCCTTCCCTCACCTTCGAAGGCAAATTCAGCCTGAATTAGTTTGGGGTTTAAATAATGTTTTCCCTGCTTGGTTGTATGCAGGTGTGCAGATCGTAATTGTCAGAGCTGGGCAGGACCCGAGTTTCTCTACACAACCTCTTCATTGCGTGGATGACAGAACAGAGGCTCAGGTTTGTCGAGGTGACTTGGCAACGGCTTGGTAGCGGAGAAGGTGGCTCAGCCAGGATTAGATTCAGGGTGGACTCGATGTCCGGTGTTTATTCAAGTTTCAAAGCTAGAAAGCAGAGCCTCAACCCACATGCTTGCCTGGAGCAGGCGGGCGATGGGGGTGGATGAAGCGAGCCAGGTGGGAGCACGTTTGCCTGTACCGTGTGCATCCTGTGGCTGAGTGTGCCAGCGTGGGCACCTTACAAGGCACGTGGCACAGGGGCTTTGTGCTCTGTGGGAACCCCTACCTACCGTGTTGCAACACCTCACCTGGGACTCCCCCCCCTCCAAGAACTAAAAATCCGGATTTAAAACATTACACAATATTCCTAATAGCTCAAATGTAAAACAAACCTTGTGCACCTCCAGCTAAAGCACATCTGAAGGCCAAGTTCAGTCCAGGGATGGCCAGTTTGCAACTTTTGCAATAAAGAAATCTTGTTGCAAAAGGACTTCCCCAAGGGTCCCTCCCCTGACTGCTTCTAGGCTTTCCTCCTTGAGGTCTCCCACTGCTTCTTGCCCTCTCCCCCACATTCCCACTGCTTCTGAGCCCAGTCATATTCCTCTCTCCAGATCCTGCTTCCCCAAGCCCATGGGAAAGGGGATCCCACCACCCTGACCTAAAGGTCCCCATGGTCTTGCTCGGCTTTGCCTTCCACTGCCAACTCTCATTCACATGGCTAGTGAGGTTGACCACACGTCATTAAATCATGTTCCTAAATTCACTGGGGACCACACTAGAGACCCCCCACATCAGCCAAGTGCCGTGGCGCATTGGTGGAGTCTCACACGGAATCACACACAGATGATGCTTGCCTTGCATAGAAGTTACCTGGATGGTAATCAGAAGTAAACGAAACCAAACTTACAGCTCGAGAATAGCTTTCGTAAATTTACATGAAGCAAGCCGTGAGGTATTTGACACGCTTTGCAGAAATGCCAGGAGAGTAAGCCCCAGAAACAGCCGGCTCCTCAGAGTTCCTTATGAACCGCCGGCGGTACGGGTGGATTTCACGAATATAACCCACATGTCCCAGCAGGTGACAGTGCCCACGCCAGGCCCGTGTGTAACCCAGGGCTCACAGCCTCTGATGCTTCCAGCCACCAGGCAGGGAGGTCACGCGCGTGCAGTGCGCGGGGTGGGGGGAGAGGCTGTGATATAGACTGAAGGCTGACGGGCCAGCTACCAGGAGCAGCTGTTCCGAGAGGCCCACGGGCCCTGAGTAGCTGTAGCTTCTGATTTTTCAGGAGAAGCTGGAAATCTGGAGCTTTGTGTGAACCCTTCAGGTAATTAACGTTTGACAACTAATTTAAATAAAAGCAAAACCCCTTTCCAGCCATAAAAGAACTCTTTGAAGGTTTGATTCAGCTGTGGGTGGCAAGGCAGCACCCTCTACGTTGGAAGGCGGGGCCGAGAAACATTCCAAAGAAGGCCAGATAACTCAGCATATTGCTTCTAGCTGCTGCTGCTGCTGCTTTGTTTTTAAATAATTTTTATTTTGTTATATTAGTCACCGTACAGTACAATCCTTAGTTTTTGATGTTTTGTTTGCATATAACACCCAGTGCTCCATGCAATATGTGCCCTCCTTACTACCCATCACCAGCCTATCCCATTCCCCCACCCCCTCCCCTCTGAAGCCCTCAGTTTGTTTCCCAGAGTCCACAGTCTCTCATGCTTCATTCCCCCTTCTGATTACCCCCCCTTCATTCTTCCCTTCCTTCTCCTACCGATCTCCCTGCTAGTTCTTATGTTCCATAAATGAGTGAAACCATATGATAATTGTCTTTCTCTGCTTGACTTATTTCACTTAGCATAATCTCCTCCAGTCCCGTCCATGTTGCTGCAAATGTTGGGTAATCGTTCTTTCTGATGGCTGCGTAATATTCCATTGTATGTATGGACCACACCTTCTTCTAGCTGCTTCTGTGGAGTTGCTCACCCAGGGTTTTAGATTCACACAGAGACACAGAAGGACCCACTGACTGGTGCCTGATTATCTTTTTTTTTTTTAAACTAAAGCCACAGTTTTTAATGAATATTGCTTTACATCATTTTACTTTCCCCTTTGTCTTTCTACCTTTTTATTTTTTACTTTTTTAATTATTATTATGTTCAGTTAGCCAACAGATAGTACATCATTATTTTTTGATGTAGTGTTCAACGATTCATTGTTTGCGTGTAACACCCAGTGCTCATCACATCACGGGCCGCCTTAATGCCCACCACCCAGTTCCCCCAACCCCCCACCCACCTCCCTTCTGTAACCTCAGTTTGTTTCCCGGAGTCCAGAGTCTCTCATGATTTGTCTCCCTCTCTGATTTCTTCCCATTCAGTTTTCCCTCCCTTCCTCTGTGGTTCTCCTTATGTTCCACATATGAGTGAAACCATATGATAATTGTCTTTCTCTGCCTGACTTATTTCACTTAGCATAATCCCCTCCAGTTCCAACCATGTCAATGCAAATGGTGGGTATTCATCCTTTCTGATGGCTGAGTAATATTCGTTTATATATATATGAACTATATCTTCTTTATCCATTTATCTGTTGAAGGACATGTCAGCTCCTTCCACAGTGTGGCTATTGTGGACATTGCTGCTATGAACATTGGGATGCATGTGCCCCTTCTTTTCACTACATCTGTATCTTTGGGGTAAACACCTAGTAGTGCAATTGCTCTGTCATAGGGTAGCTCTATTTTTAATGTCTTGAGGAACTTCCATACTGTTTTTCTGAATCTCTTAAACCTCATTCTAAACAGAGATATCACATGCCACCTGCATCCTTCTACAGTGTGTGCCAAACTTGATTGGACATGGACGTGAAGAAGGAAACTGGCAAGTCCCATTCATGTCCCTGGACCCCATCACACTTTGTCCTCCATACACCCTACAGAATGCCAGCAGCACACAAATCTCCCCCCTCAAGCTCATCGTCCTCTACTTACAGAATGATTCTCTTCAAGGTTGGAGCCATTCCTTGCAGTACTCAGACATGCCAGGCAGCAGAGCTACCCTCTGCTTACACGTGATCACTGGGCATGTCCAGTAAAAGCTGAGGTGGGTGTGCTTTGCATGCACCTGTGGTTATCATGCTGTCAATCACATGAAGACAAGGTTGGTTCTTGTCCAGGAAACCAGAATGGAGAAGACAAGCCTCGGGTAGTAGGAAAAGAAACTCTGCTTCTCTCTAAACACAACGTGGCTTAATTGAACAGTATTTGTCAAGTGCCTACTATGTGTCGGGGACTATGTTACATGTTGGCCGTCCCATTCTTGAATTGAGACTTGGATGTAGACTTGTTTTTCAGGTTGCTCCTAAGTGAGGGAGATAGTGACGGCCTTCATAGGAAAAGGAAGGAGGGAAAACTGAGTGGGCTCCAAATAGAAGGTGAGGAAGCAAGAGGTCATAGGCCAGATTGCCAGTTGCTTGTGACTACCTCTGCTTCTTTCATTTTCTTAAGCCAAAGCCTTTAGTAAAATTCCAGCTGCGTCTCAGCCATCTCGTTGGGTATTAATGGGAATGTCATGTTGCCTAATTTGAGCAAGGGCTTTATTTACAGGGTGAGCAAGGTCCTTCCCAAGGTCATCTTGCTGGTGGTTGCAGAAATATGGAGAGGACCAGGGGACGGGAATTTTAGGAGACTAAAACCAAGTCTCTGGAATCCAGCTCTCCACTCGTGGAAAATAGATTTTTGCTCTAGTTAATGGCCTTAGAGGATGTGAGGTTTATTTTTTATTAAATCAGTTGGAAATTTCCTATGCAGAGATGAATCACTCTTGTAGGAAATATCAAAGAACCATTCTCCTTTTCAGCATATGTGTTTTCATGCCCCCAAGTGAATTTTCCATTGTTTCCCTCCAAGTCTGCTGCCCATCTCATGTTCCTGGCTCAGCTTTGTCCTCATCATTCTGGTTAATTGGTCAGGCTAAACCTCAGAGCTGTGGTCAACATCTTCCTCCTTCTCCCCTACCCCTCTCTCTAACTCCTTAATATTGAATTCAAGTGTTTATAGTTTTATTGAAATGTATTTCCAGAACTCATGTTCCATGAAACACAGAAGATATTATTGGAGGCATGATGAGAACAGCATTCTTTGGTCAGTAAGTTTGGGAAACACTACATAATATAAACACCTCTACAGCTGGTCATAGTGCATTTGCATATTAAAGTCTCTGAGGAGGTCTGAAATTTAGAAACCTGTTTAACTTCATCCAATACAGATTCTTCCATATATTTTCAACCATAGAACATTTGTTGGCACTCTGTTAGTGTTCTACATAACAATGGTTCGTTACTAATTTGGAAAATTCTGTTAGGAGTACAGTCCTGGAATGTCCCTCCCAGAAGTGCCCATTGCCCACTTCCTCTGTGATTTTCCTCTGAAGAAGATCATTGCACTAGCCTCTTAATTATTATCCCTGCTGTCAGTCTCTACCAATTATAGCCTATTCTTTTTTCTGCATTCAGAATTATATCTTCTCAAACTACAGTTGTGATCAAGTTTCTCTCCTACTCGAAAATTGTACATGGTTCCCATACTGCCAGCAAAGTAAAGTTCTAGCTACTTAGCATGTGTTTGTTTTCCTTTTGAAGGGTCTGGTCAATACATACTGAAAAATGGCCACATCTGCCAGATGCTGGAAGTAAGTTAGGTAACAAATTACCTAAGGCTACTGGAGCCAGAGATTGTCCAACAGAATAGACAAGAAGAAACACCAAGATTATCCTTGAGGTTCCAACATGAGATGTGTGGGAATAATGACCAAGATTTTTCCAATATTAATGACAGACACCATTTCAGAAACCCATGAAGCTCAGAAAATATCCACACATCTAGGAATACCAGCATGTTCAAATTACTGGAAACAAAATTACAAAGGAGGGCAGACAGAGAAGAAAAGACACATTACCCATAGAGAAACAAACATAAGTATTACAGCAGATTTCTCAACAGAAACCAAGAGGCCAGAGGCAACAGGATGACACCAGGATTCTATGTCTGGTGAAAATACCTTTCAAAAATGCAGAAAAAAGAAAGACTTCCTCGACCAAACCCAAAGCCGAGAGACATCATTGCCAGAAGACTTAGCTACAAGCAATGTTAAAAGAAGTCTTATGGCAGAAAGAATGTGATGCCAGACAGAGATTTGGACCTACAGAAAGAATCAGAGTGCTGCAATAAGACTAAGTTAAGGGAAAATAAATCTATTTGCTCATTGTTTTTAAACATAACTGCCTGAAAGTGCTGGAGAGAGAGCAGGAAAGAGAATGTGGCTCTTACTTTCCAATAAGGCAGGAGAGGAGGTGGCAGGGAGATGGGGACTTCTAGGCCATGGGCACAGGGCATGAAGACTGGGTGGCTGGTTTATTGCCAGAAGGCCCTGTCTCTGAACACAATTGTCCACTTTTCTATTCTAGCCCTTCTTTCCAGTCTTGTTTCTCATTAATCCCCTTCCTTTTCCAAAACCCAAGATCTCAGACACAAGGATACCTTATTGGTGCCCACATGACTTCCCCCCTTTTGGCCCTATATGTAACATTCTTCCCTTCATTTCTAGCTCTACCTATTATATTCTCTTCATCTTTCAACAGTCGATGAAAATGGCATCTTGTCAAGAAGCTTTCTGTAGTCTTCCCAATTGGGGCGGATTTTTCCCACCCCTGTGACCCAATGACAATTTTATTATAATATCTATATTCATGGGCTTATATTGCACTCAGCTATTTGTGTGATTTTTTCAAGCTCATTTTAAACTCCATGAATGCAGCCACCACGATAAAGTCATTCTTGAATCCCTTTTCTTCCCGTCCATTCCCCACCCAACCTGTGTCCAAGTACGAATGATGGATGGATTCTGACATATACAGGCTCAGCAAGTTTGATGAATGAAATTAAGACTGAAGACCTTTGGCTTCGTTGGTGCCCATGTTCTTTGAAATAAGGTAAAGAATGAAGCCACCGTGAATGCAGACACAAGGGCATTTTTTCCTCTGGGGTTTGACTTAAGCAGGGTCTGCTTTCTAAGAGCCTTTCAGGACTGGTCAAGGGTCATGGCCATTTTATCAAGGGAACTAGAGTGTTATTCAGGGACCAACGTGGACCCTGGTGAAGAGGCCCAAATCCCTCCCACATGGTGAGGGATAGAGAAAGGGCATGGATAGGCCAATCCCTCCAGCTCCCCAGCTCTGGGCTTACAGCCATGGTGGACATGGGGCTCCTCATGTACCCCTTCCCCGGACTGCGGGAGCTCAGATATTTGACAAGACCAAACTTCATTGGGGTGGCTCAGATTCAGCAAATATTCATTCCCAGCATATAAACAGGGCAAGGTGAAGCAACAGTTAACAGAAGAGGGGTACCTCAGTGAGAACCAGAGTCAAGGAAGGAAGGTCTTGAGGACAGAGAACGAGCTCAATCCTCAGTCAGAACTAATATGACTCAGTATTGACAGAAAGCTGAAGTATTCCAGGGTCTTGAGCGAAGCTTATAGGTCAGTGATCCTGGTGCGTGGAGCAGTGAGAAAACCAGGATGATAAGAACAGCTGTTCTATGGTGGAAGAATCAGAAAAAATAGCACTGGGAGTCAACACCGCTTGGAGTGGAAACATTAGGGCTTGGTGTTAATCAGGAACCAAGGGAGACCTTTGTAAAGAGGTCTGTACCTTTCCACATGGTAAGGTATAAAGAAAGACTAGGCCATTCCCTCCAACTCCCCAACTCCTGGGCTGGTAGCCTTGGTGGACAGGGGGCTCCTCATGTGACTCTTCCTTGGACAGTGTGAACTTAGTCACTTGGTAGGACTAAAATCTTGATCCCTGAATGACCTTCACCCTGTGGCTTGAACACTGGCTGACAGCGGTAAAAAATCATGAGCATACACACCCTTATTAATAGGACCCCGCAACACCAGTATCCTCCAAGGAACATGTCTTAACTCCATGCTAACTACTATAACAAAATCTCACAGACTGGGTGGATACAAACAACAGAAATTTAGAAATTTATTTCTCAAGGTTCTGGAGGTTAGAAGTCCACAATCAAGATGCCAACAGGGTTGGGTTCTAGTGAGGTCCCCCTCCTGGGTTGCAGAGTTCTCTTTGTATCCCCACGTGGAAGAAGGGGCTAGGGAATCTCGTGGGAGTCTCTTTCACCAGGCAGTCATGTCATTCATGAGAGCTCTACTCTTATGATTTAAGCACTTCCCAAATGCCCTACCTCCTAATACCATTACCCTGGAGATTAGGATTTCACCCGTGCATCTCGTGAAGATAGAAACAGAGCAGGGCAGGCCATCGCTGCTGTAGAATTTTCAGCAACTTGCTATTGAAAGGAATATACATTTACTTGGAGAAAAGAAGCACAAATTATTGTCTCCCCTGAATTGTTCTAGATAGGCTTTTAAAGTAAGCAGCGTCTAAATGCATTCATCCACATCACTCCTCCTCTCTTGCAAGAATAGGACTCAGATGATCCCTATTTTAAAGAGGACTTTACTGCAATTATGGGAGTATATGCTAACTAACCCCTTTCCTTGTTCTTTTGGCAAGATGCTCAGGTGTTATTGTGCACATTCAGTTAAACTGTGGAATCTTCGAACTGTAGTTTGGACCCCGAGTGGGGGCTGACTTCTCCCAGTCCTGGATAGCAGAGATTGCAAAGATCCAGCGCTTTAACTTTTATACAATGCTTGGGGATCCAAAAGGTCTATTTAGGCTAAAAATATGCCAGGAAAAATCCTTGGTTGTTCATTGCTAGTGTGGTGCCTCGAAGTACAGCCCATTTTCTACCTTGATACCTTATTAAAAAGTTGGAAAATCTCTATCAGGGTGAGAAAGACAACTTTTACTTGTTCAGCGGGTGGTTTTTAAAAGCCTTAGAGATTCATTCCTAACACAGGCCTATTCAAAAGTGTCAAAGGCACTTACCGTTCACCCACACATGCAGGGAAGGCAGGAGACAGAATATAGAAGAAATTAGAGCCTCCGAGGTTGAAGGAGGAAGTCTTCTCTTCCGGCAGTAAGAAGCCCTTCATACACTGCTGGGGGTGATGTCAGTAGAGAGCTACTGCCCCCCATCTCTCCACACCCACTCACTGGGGACAAATGAGATACAGCTTTCGATATTCCAGACATTCAAGTTCTCGACAAAAACCTTTCTCTATTACTGTGGTTCATATGGGACCATTATGGTTACTAATTATTTGCCATCCCAAACCAAAAAATATAAAGCAATTGAATACCTAGGCAATGATGCAGAAGGCCACCTGTCTCTAAATACCCACTCTGTTCAGGTTATGTCAATGACACCTCTGTCTGGGCATTTGTATTTCCCAGCTAATGAGGAGGGGTCATGGACACTGGTCCTAGTTTCATCACTCTCACACTACTGGTGACCCTTTTGGAAAGCCTCATCGAACTCTACATCTCTGGGCCGGTTGAGGTGACTGCCCAAGACAGCCCCTCCCATCTATCAACACCTTACCAATCTCAGTTTTGTTCAAGTTCAATCCCCGGTAAATTCAACTCTTGACCCCGATCCTTTCTCTGCCTTCCTGACGTTGGTATATTAACTTTGGCTTTTCCTCCCACATACTTTTGCCTAGGGAGCCCTTCAACACTCAGCAAGCCTTCTACCTATAAAGGTAGAGGATTCCCTGTTTTAACTCTGACCCTATAGAAATCCACTTTTGACCTCAGCTTCTGGGCCTCAGCCCTCATGAATGGAGAAGGTCAATGACTGTGTATATATCAGGGTAACAGGCAGTTCCTTTCTTTCCTTCTCGCTTCTCTGTCTTCGACAGTCCCCTGCTTTTAGCTCACTGCTAGACTGATAATAAAATCCACAATGAGTCTTTCACTTTGTGCAAATACTAAGAGTGGCCAAATAGGTGAGCCTACTAGGACTCTAGCAATGAACGCCCCCCAGATTCTAATGGAAGTCATCGTTCATTTCCGCTGGTATTGCATCCCACCCAAAGGTGAAGAGAACCTGGGTTTTGTTAAACTTTCTGTACTAATTTACCTTTATGCTGAGAAGAAATTTCATCCCAAAGGGTAATTTATTCAAAAAGCTGTGAATGTCTGGGAAGAGGGATTTCTAATGAAAGTGCCTTTTTAACCATAACTATACGGTGTCCTGACATTTATAATGAAGCCCAGAGCCAGAAATAGATTCTTCGGGAGCATGGGATGTGTCTAAACAGCTAGATTAAGTCTGTTCTGCTTCAACTGCGCCTCTGCCTGGAAGGAGTCTGGGGGTTTCCATGTCAGTGTGATTCAGTGGGTTTCTGGAATTGCATTTGGTTTGCTCACGGGGCTCCCATGAGTGGCACGGCAATGGGCACATGGAGGCCACATACACATTTCTTCACAGGCAAGGCGGAAAAAAAATAACTGCCTCCATTTCTAAGCAAGACAGGGTGCTCACCTTTCACTATCTGTTTTACTCTCCCTTAAAATTATATTGATTTGGTCTTTCACTTTGTGATTAAGAAAGAATTTAGTTAGCAGCTAAGATGTCCTGTGCTCACATTTATCATTGTTCTTGAACCCACCTTGAGATCTTTGGGTAGAGAGTTGGAACATTTTGGAAAATTAATTAAAAGAAGACTTAAAGGTTTTTAAAGCTTGAAGAAACCGCAAAGGGTCACCAAGGGGGATCGTAGGCCCTTCCTTATTCAGTGGGGAACTCTTTAGACATTTTCAGAGGGGAACAACTTGTGAAGTCGATGTGAAAAAATCATTATATAATTTTGCTTAAAAATTGTGGTTTTCCAAATGTCTTCTAAAGAAAACATGACACTTTGAAATCATTTGATGTAAATTGGAGGCACTAAGGTAGATAGAGGATAATCTTTAGAGACTTGGGTGTTCTACGCAAACTAATTCAAAACACACTGAGATTTCGAAGCCGCAAAGCAGGGTGGGGAGAGATGGTTGGATGATGGCCAGGGAGATATTTTCCTCGTTGAAAAGCAGCCACCACAAGCTTTTATGCTGATGCAGGAGAACAGTCTTCTCACCTAGGAAGGGTATATGGGATGAGTTGCAGAAAAGATGGAGGAGAGAGACAGATCAATTTCACTTCTCTTGGCCTAAAGTAGGCGGTGCACAGAGAAAAAAAAATCACATGGATTAGAGAGAGGCCATCATTCATGCAGAGTTGGCACAAGCATGGAAAGTGGTGGTAACTGCCCAGCCTCCAGGGGCCACGGCAGCTATGGAAACAGAGGCAGAGGGGCCCAACTGCAGGGTGCAAGCCCAGCCTGAAGGGGGCAGCGCTGCCCAGCTCCAGCCAGTTCTCACAAACAACAAGGATGGGACCCAGAGCAGCCAGATCTTCCAATATTTTGAGAAAAGCCAGAAAACTCGATTTTTTAAAAAAAGATTTTATTTATTTATTTGACAGAGAGAGAGAGAGACGGCCAGCGAGAGAGGGAACACAAGCAGGGGGAGCGGGAGAGAAAGAAGCAGGCTCCCAGCAGAGCAGGGAGCCCGATGCAGGGCTCCATCCCAGGACACTGGGATCACGCCCTCGGCCAAAGACAGACACTTAACGACTGAGCCACCCAGGAGCCCCAGAAAACTGGATTTTGATTTGAAATCTCACCTATTTTAAAAGGTGGGCAACTGGCTTAAAACCTTTTTAAAACATTGTCCCCAGGGCTTCTGTGAGATTTGACACTTTGCGGTCACATACAAGAATCTTTCATTAAGGCAGCGGAAGAAGGGAGCAGTGTTATTAACACAGAAGACAGAGGAAATTGCAAATTGCAAGTCACTGGCAAGGGTTTTTATGAGAAAACTTCTGGAAAGTCTCAGTGTTGGAGCCAAGCACCGAGAAGAATGCATATACCTCAGAAGGTTTCTGACCTCAGGTCGGGAAGTTAAAACCAGAGTTATATTAAATAGTGGTTAATAACAGTCGAAGCCGAACAAGAGGTTAAATATTTATGCTGTTCCTTGAATCAGAAGTTATACTCCAGTAGAAAATTCCCGAATGGCTGAATTACGTGTTTTCTGTTTGGTCTCTCTGTGATCTGCATGCTTAACCATTGGGTCCACGTGACCATAAGTCGGGTACCACTGCTCACCTGGGGGCAACTCAATAGAATTTGGGGCTAACATCTAGAAAGGAATAACAAGTCCTTTTAAGGAAAGCCTTGCAACCCCTAACTTATAAAATGATGGGAATTCTTAATGGGACTGGAATTTTTTCCCACCCCCTACTGTGTTTGCATATTGTTTCATTGTACAGCAATCTTGCTTAAGGTAGTACATTTATTCCCCCATCTAGCTTTACCACCTACAATCATGTATCATGTACAGTTAAATAGACGAAAACACTTCTCCTCCAGCCTTGGATCATATATACCGTCCAGTAATAGTCATTCCTGCCCCACCTTCACCTTCACGGGCAAAGGACACAACCCTGACCTTTGGCTTTGGCTTGACCTTGGGATTTACTTTAGTCAATATCAGTACAGTGTGGAGAGACATGATGTAATCGAAGGCTTGCAAAGCACTTGCGTGATTGGGCTTGTTCTCTTGTTTCTGCCATCTTTGTGAGACATGCTTTCTCTAGACAACTACTGCTTCTTCAGCCCAGAATGAACACGTGGAGCAGAGCCACCCCAGTCAGACCCAGATAGGTGGACAGTTGAAACAATACACCCAGATGACCCGCTCTGGCCAGCTCACAGTTCCAGGAGAATAAACGAATGTTCTTTTAAGAAACCAAGTTTGGAGAGGTTATTCAGCATTGTTCTAGCACTAGCTAATTGATACAATCTTTCCCCTACTGAATTAGGCTTTTTGCCTTTGAGTTGGCCCCTACAATTGGTTTGCTTAGCTGGGGTGTAAGCATTCCACTCGGGATGTGGGTAGTAGATATGTTAAGGACTGGGAGGACTGGAGAGTATTCAGAGGGTCTAAGTTAAGAAATGGGTCTACTTTCGGGAAGGATACTGAAGTTCCACCTGGGCCATCAATTAAAGATCAGGTAAAGTACAAACTGGGTATCATCTTCTTAATCCTGAATTCCACCTGTCCTACTACCCACCACCCAACCATTCACTATATATTCTGTTTATTCTACTTCTTACACGTATCTCAAATTTTTGCAATGCTCTTCATTCTCATTGCCAACAATCCTGGCCCAGTTGATTATTATCTCTTGCGTAGATTAGCACAAGAGCCCCTACTTTGCCTTCTTCCAATCTGTGTCTCATCTTGTTGCTTGCCTCCCCACCTTCCAGACTTCCCATTTTCTTTAGGATAACTCCAGCTTCCTGATTATGGCTTCCAAGGCCCTTTAGGATCTGGTTCCTGCTTACCTTGCTAACAACATCTCTCCCTACCTGCTCCCATATATACCCCAACCCTCACGTCCTGACCTCTGAACCTTAGCCCTGTGGAGTTTCTTAAAGATGCTACAATCTCTCTGGGCCTTCACATATTTGCTCTCATAACACCCTCCTCTCCTTCTGTCACTGAAATTCTCACACTCACAATGGGTTTTTGAAATAGTCTGGACTCAGAAAAGCGAAAACATGAATGGATTTCTGCCCCCCACCAGCCCCATCCTTCCCCGTTAAAGCTATGCTAAATTTCCCCTTTCTGCTCCATATTGAAAAATTGGAAGAGATTCCATAACTACTTAACAAACTTCCATTATCAAAAACTTTACCCAGTTTAAAACTCTAATCTTAAATCTCATTTACGTTCCCTTCCCCTCAGCAA
Source organism: Ursus maritimus (assembly GCF_017311325.1). Lineage (NCBI taxonomy): Eukaryota > Metazoa > Chordata > Mammalia > Carnivora > Ursidae > Ursus > Ursus maritimus. The sequence goes on from NW_024425564.1 coordinate 17,528,417, forward strand.
CAGTGGAGTTTCAACATAAAGATCTTGGAGTGTGGGAAAGCCTACAGTAACTTTGGAATGGAGGGGGCGAGGGAGGTTGTCTGACTTGGATGTGTTTCCTACCCCTCTCCTCTGGGTCTCTGGGTTTTCCCAGAGGAAAGGGACATAAGGAAAGAGACATGTGTCTCTTACTTAAATGACATTACAACCAATGCCCTTAGTATAGCAGACATCCAAACGCTGATTATTTGGGGGGTCCATGGTGTGAATTTATTGGAGGCTTCTGTAGGGAATATACCTACCATGTAGTTCATTGATGGGGTCCACCTTTAGACCCCTCTTCTAAGCACCTCAATTCACAAAACCCCCCATTGCTTCTGGGGGCAGATGATAAGGCCTTTTCACCAGTGGGCTGCCTTCCTGGATGGGCACCCATAATTTTATCCAAATATTTAAACCACTCTAATGAAGTTGTGCATAAGAGAAAACTAGACAGTATCTTTTTTTAAAAAAATTGAGGGATAAATTCTGGTAAGAAAAAATGGTTTGCTAGTAAATTTCTTTCCTGTCTAAACTGGCTTATAATAGTAATATAACTCTTGCTAATCAAATGATTAGTAAGACATTTGCCCTGATAATGTTTAAAAAGAAGGAGCAATTGTAGAATAGATTGGTTATTTCTTCCTTACACGCAGATTTAAGTTTTCCTGAGTTCAGCTAAGAAGCATGAGTATTTTGGATTGTTTACTCTGTTTGCAAAGCTTCTGTAGAAGGCCTGGAGTAGGTGGGTCCTAATTCTAGCAGTCTTTCTAATCTCCAAGGCTCTGTGAATTTAGGACAGTGTGTTCAAACAGCGCTTCAAATGAGTAGCCACCTAAGTAATAAGATCCCTGGCTGGGGAAATAACGTCGGACTCTTCTGGCTCTTCATCTCTCAGAAGCTGGCAGATGAAACAAGATACAACAACTTTCTCGTGTTTGGTTCCACACACTATTGGACTGACACCACTACAAATTACCAGACCATGAGAACAGGTCCCTCACTTGCAGGTTGAAGATCAGGTTTCTGTAAACCTCCAAAGAAGAGTGCATCTGAATTCATCTGTCCACCAGCCCACCTCCTCTTTTCCTCCTCCTGCCAGAGACACCAACCTCCTAGCCGCCCACATGCTAAGATAGGTCCCCGTGCAAGCAGATAGCACATCAAATGTTTTCCAGACCTGGGATAGTTTGTCATTATCCTTTGGTCCCTTTGATCCTGTCAGAGGGTTAGACCCTAGAGTCAGACTTCTCAGCTTCAAGTCCTAGCTCTGCCACTCACTGCTTGAGTGAGTGGCATTGAACCTCAGTTTCCTCATCTGTAAAAGGAGAACAGTACCCCTCTCTTAGTGTTATTGTAAAGATTAAGTGAATTGACACAGAAAAGCACTTGGATCAGGGCCTGGCTCATAGAATGCATCACGTACATGTTAGCAGTTACTGTTCCTGGTGCCTCCCTGGACTTAGTCACTTTCCATGCCTGGCCCTGATCTGTTTTCTCTTGGCTCCTGGCTACCGGTCTAGGTCTGACACCTGAGTGTCAGATAAGCCTCCTACTGGCTGACTCTCACTAGAAGCCAGAAGGCATAGAAACTCACTGATGTGTCCATTCCCAGGTGGAACTGAAACTTGTGAAGTTACATTGCGGTTGGTGGCAGCACTGAGCTTGGCTCGTATGGACCTCTGTTGAACGCTCAGCAGAGCTGCCTTGATCGGGTTTATAATGTCCAAAGTGGTCAAGACATCTGTTTCTCTTTCATTTTTAGAAAATTAACTAATTAAATTATTTAAATATATCTTGCCTTTAAAATTAAACCATGTACAGCGGGTTGGCATCAAAATTAGTATGATCTCGAAGTGAAGGCAACTTGGCAATATTTATGGAAAGTCCAATGCATGAACTCTTTGAGCCAGCAATTCCCAGTTCTAGGAATTATCCTACATATATACTTGGAAATGTATGAAATGATCAATATACAAAGTTATTCATTATTAGAGCATTGTTTTTGATGGCAAGAGATTGGGAACAAAGTAAATGTCCATCAAGAGGAAAGAATTTAAATAAATTACAGTACATTTATATAATTAAATTGAATTGCAAACATTAAGGAGAAATGGGGCAATCTCTTATACTGATATAGGCTGAGCTTCAAAAGATGCATTGTTAAATTAAATAAATATATAATATACATTTGCTCGCATGTCATAATATATCTTTGGCAGAGACCAAGTAATTGTAAGTCATCTATGGGAGGAAGAACTGGGCTATTAGGGTCAGAGGAAAGTTTTTATAGTATGTATTTTTTACTTTTCAATGTTGGAACACATAAAATGTGCTCCTTATCCACAAATTAAATACATTTTTAATGGAACCATGTGAGAGCCTAAGCCCATACCGAGTGATCATATGTAGTGGCCGGTAAAGAGGAGGCTACTCATGACTCCGGCACTTGGTTTGTTGCTCAGCTCAAACATCTAGCAGCCTTGAAATTTTTGACTATTGTACAATTTCACTTGTTTGTAATCTTAGTCAAGTATTGTTGAATTATTCACATAACGGACCACTGGTTAGACAGAAAGCATTGGAAACTAAAGGAGAAATTCAACAACTTGATGAGGAGCATAAAGATGATATTCCAAAAATGTGCCGCTAGAGAACCCACACCGGGTCTGAAGTTTGTATTCATCCGATCAAAATTCTCCACAGCATATCAAGATGTCTCTAAGGACCTCAAATACCAGTATTAAACAAAGCATCTAGACAATGAACTTATCCAATCTGGTTTTTCTTTTATTGAGGTCTGAGGCCGGGCTTCCTCATACTGTAAAGAAGAATCTGTCTAAGAATTATATTCTACAGGAATGTGTGGAAGAATTATTTGTGAGATAAATAAGTCTCTACTACTGATCGCCCAAAAGTTGCTCTGTTGCAAATTAACTTTCGGCAACCAGGTGCATCTGTTCCATTGATTTTTAATTTTGGGCTCGTAGATGAATTCACTGCTTTTCTATGTTTCCAGTTCAATTCATCCTAATAGGTAGATGTCACGTATGGCTGGTGGTCAGGAGGTCATCTAATTTGACCTGTTTCTGCTACTTGGGAGAATATCTGCCTCTCTCTGTCAGTATATCTTAGGTGTCCAAATGGGATTTTGTCTATGTCATACAGCCTATCTCTTAAGTCATGTTATCCCACGCATATTCTCTACACTTGGCAAAAATCTATCCAGTTGTTTTGATAGGATGTAATAGCAGATGAACGAAGAAGCACAAACTTCATTTCTGTAGAGATCTACTATGTACCCTGCAATGCAGTATTGTGGTGAAGAGCTTGTAAATAGTAATCTATAATTCTTTCCCTTTTCTTATCACTCAGAAACAAAGTTACAAAAATTACGTAAATAGACCTGTTTTGTCTATTTTAATGCTATAACTCATAGCTAAATTTCAATGTATGTTAATATACATGCAATCAAAAAATGCGATGACTTTGTAGTTTGTTTGTTAAAAAATAATTGCATAATTCATTTCAAGAATGAAGCACGGAATATCATTTATTAAATGAGGAAAAACAGAATATTTTGAAGAGTGTAGTTAAAATCACGTGATTCACTTAGTTATTTAGAAAAATATTTTTTAGCTTATAATCACTTTTTTTTCTTATCCTAGAGGGGGAAAAAAGACAAAAAAGAAGACAAAAAGTCCTAAAGGAAGATTTCTTGAGGTTTAATTTTTCTCTGAAAAGAATATATAAATCAGAAATCAAAGTGCACAGGGGAAAATGCTCCCCAAAGGAGAGAAAGATGTGCACAGATTCCAGGGATCCAGACACACTCCTTCAAAGTGGATGCTCTCCTTCTCCAACCCTTCCCTCCACTCTCTTCTTTTCCCATGCCCTGCCCACAGCCAACAAGACACAAACCATTCCCCAAAGGAGCTCTTAAATGTGGTGATCTTTTAAGTTTTCAGTTATCCTTCTAGATTAAATAGAATTATTACTAAGCATGCACTCTGTGTCAAAACACTGACTACTTGAGCAATAATATGAATGATAACTGTCACTGCAATCACCCTCAAAATCCTCCTCTCTGCTAAAGAGATGAATAAGCCAATATGGTGGTTAATGAGGGGAAAACGGAATTTGTGGCAAAAATGAGTCATCTGAAACACGATCCTTTGGGGATTAACAGATTTCATCAGAAATGACAGCTGTGTGACCATTTCTACTCTTGTCTGCTCCAAGGAGAGGTCTGGTAGGCACTCTAGAACACTTACGACACCAGCGTGGGGGTCCCTGGGTCCGTATGCCCATCTCTGAATTTGCACATGGATCTTTGCCTCTGGCCACCCCGATTCCGGAATCTTTTCATGAAAAGTTGCCACACAAATGCTAACAACACTTTGTAGAAGTGCAGACCAGCTCTTAACTGGGAATCTGGCTTATCTTTAGCCCCACAACCATGGTGTGAGTTTTTAGGACGCTGCATTTTTTACACTTAGGCTAGAGAATGGAAACTTCCACCATGTCCTTCAGGAAAAATGCACACAAACCCTCTCTTCCTCCAAACTCATGGAACTCCAGGGGAGCAGGAATTCTGGCCCCGAAGGGAAATCTCTGTCGTCCACTAAGAAGAGTTAGTTGCTGTTCTTTCTGGGCAACGGGAAGCCTAGAGTAGAAAATGCATTTTGCAATTACAACAATAACAAAAATCCTGAAACTTTCTTTTAGGAACGACTGTTTGGTCAGTTAATCCTTTAGGCTGTGAGTACAAGCATAAGATGGGGGAAATGTGAGCTAGTCCTTGGGAATTATTAGTCCTAATTCTAAACACTCAGCAAGGGTTTCCTTTACGTTCAGTAATTTTCCCTATGAACGCATGGGCCTCAAAACAAAATTCTACTAAATGCAGTGTGGTATCCTGGAGAAGGCCCTGGAACAGATCAAAGGTCTGGGGAGTGGGAAAATTAGGGCCTAAAGTCTGCAGTTTAGTTAATAGTGATGATAATCTAAGATGATAGCATCAGGGAAACTGAATGAGGGGTATATGGAAGCTATGGGGACTATCTTTGCAATTTTCTAAAAATCTGAAATTATTCCAAAATAAAAGGTTCATTTGAAAAAAAAAACCACCATAATTCTGGAGGTTGCTTCTCCATTTGAAGTGTGCAGTGAGATCATCTACTCTTGATAGGGATGGAAGTGAGGCATCTTGGGATACCCATAGCCAAAGGGAAGTGACAAGACTGGTCTCTGAACAGAGGGGTTGATTGAGGTGGACAGCCAGTGAAATTTGCTCAGGTTTGGCATTTTGGAGGATCCTCTTTCCCCTCAATTATAGGATTTTAGTTTGAATGATTCAGATCAGGGGCAGCAATCCTTGCTCAGTCAGGCATGTGAATGGGCACAGTGTTGGCACATAGTAGGTTATCAATACATGTTTGTAGAATGCCTGTGTTGATAGATTTTTCGTAGAGTGATATTTGATATGTGCTATTTATTACTCCTCTGTATATATGTCTCTCAATTCTCTTTGCCTTGCTATTCTCAAGCTTTCTTCCCTGTCATTATTTTCTCTTTGAGAGCTTGGCCAGCATCGGTTCCTAGTAATCCCACTGTGGACTGCAAAGGGGCTTTTTGTGGAGGGTGTGAGAGTTAAATGCCTCTGCAGGGCTGGTGATTAGGCTACATAGGCCCATTGTGTCACTTACACACACTGTGAAAGCAAATGTTCCCCCTCGGTTACTAAGGCCACATTTCTAAGGAGCTGAGAGACCAAAGCAGAGAGCCAAACCCACACAGGAACAAGAGGAAATAGAGATATAAATTCAATTGCAGGGGAAAAAGGAAATCTGGGTCACGTAAGGCAGGTGACAATATCTCCTTGACTGGCTTGGAAGATTCAAGCCTCCGTCCTCCAAATCACTCACACATCCCAGGTGGATAGCTTGGGATCCAGAAGGTGACTCTGTGAGTTTGTCTTATTCCTTAGGAGAGGTGGTCCGCTGGTAGGGGGTCCTTAACCTGGGCTAGCTGGGAATGTGGCACACAGGTGCTCGATAAATATGGAACCTCCATGTACTGGGCAGAAGGCTGAAAAAGTCCTGTAGGGTCGTAATTCTCCAGCCGAGGTCTCCGATAAATGCTTGGGAGGGGTCCTTTCTGAGCTTCTGCAGACTGACACCGCCCTTTGCAAACAAAGATGGTGCCACCAACCCCGTTCGAGGACCACGTGAGCTGCTTCTCCTGCTGTGATAAAGAGCAAGGGAGTTTGTGCCCTTAGTCAGACAACACCGACCGGCTGAGGGGGTTGGAGTTCTCAATTTAAGTTTTGCCTGTTGGCAACTTTCAGACCCTATGCCTTCATTTCACCTCTTGAAGTTTCCTCAATTTTGTCAGCTATGAAGTGGGACTACCTAAGTTGGCTTATCTTCTATTCGTAACATTTTACAGATGAATTTGTTGGGTTGGACTGGAAATTAGATATCTTATATTCATATCTTAAGCAAGACGTTTCACTTTTCTGACTTCGTTCACTTTTTCTCCCCATAAAAAGAAACAGTTGAGCTTTTGATCTAAAAAAAGATCATTTCTAGGTTGATTTACCTTTGACCTTCATCTACAGAAAAAAAAGGTTAATCTTAAAGAAAGGGGTATTTCCCTTATTTTTAAATGAAATTTGTTTGAGCATGACATAAAAGCAAAACATACCATTCTGCGGAATACACCAATTACTGAACAATTTATTTTACACCCGTTAATGTGAATTGTCATTTGAGGCACGAATAACATTATGGAGCAAATGGAATAACAGGCAAAAATATCCATTATTTCTACTATTTTTCTCCTGTTCTTTTTCCCTCTGATACCATATGAAATTGGGACAACTCACTGGTTTTACACGTGTGTCCTGAGGATACCGTACAGAGGAATAATTCACAAAAGTTCCCTAAATGTATTTTTTTTCACTGTGTTGGCCCTTCCGGCCTTTAAAAATATCATTCCTTCTTCACATTCCAGATTTCAGGCACCCCAGAGAATGTGCTGGAGGCTGCCATTCCCAGACTCTCTTGCCTCAGACTTTCTCATGGTTTGTTTTTTTTTTTTTTTTTCCCGGGTTGAAATATCTTTTCTCCTGTCCCCACCCTGCTTTTTTTTTTTTCTCCACCTATTGAATTCTTTCAAGAACCTTCTCACTTGTCAGTTCCCGGGTGGCCTTTTCTTGACCTCTTCCTCTCTCCATACCCACCTGCATTAAGTGCATTAGGAAGAATCAGGTACTTCCTTGTCTGCTCTTCTCCTCTCCTATGAAATGGGACTCCCTAAGGTGGGAGTATCATAATGTTTATCATGCCCCGTTACAGCTGGCCATCTCCTGGTGTCTCCTCCAACAGATCGTCAGGCCCTCCAGGGGAGGGCTTTGTGCCCCAGCATTTCACACATCTAGCCGAGCCACTTTGAAAGAAGGGGCAAGTAAGCGCAACTCACAGTGCAGTTTGAGAAAGAACCAGGGAGGGTAGAAGCCCGTCTTCCCAAATGTAGCAGGGCTCGTGGGGGGGAGATGCCCACACCACACTCGAAGAGATTTGTCCACTCACCACATGACTCGGGGTTCTTTAGGGGCTTTCTGAAAGGAGCTGAGAAACCTCCAGACAGTGCCTTTTGGAGCAGAGAGGAAGGACTGACATGCCTCTTCCAAACTCCAACGTCAGGAGCTAAGAAAGGGGTGGCAGGTGCTGAACACAGCAAAGAAATGAAGGGCGGGCTGTGCACATGCTTTTCCATGTGGCGCTTTCCAGAGTGTCTCTGTGTGGCTCACGAATGACATGGCCCTGCTGTCACACAGCAGCCCCAAACGGCATGTACCCAGTGACAGACGAGTGTGTCAAACCACAACAGAGAGCAGCCTGGGGGAGCTTGGGGCAGCTTCAACAGATCGGAAATAAGACATCAAAACCAGCCCCTGCAGGCTGGGGCTGTCGTCCCGCCTCCCCGTTCTCTTCCTCAGGAATCAGTTGTGGCTGGTCCCGTGAACCACTGTGGGCAGTCCTCTCCATCCACCACAGAGGCGCACAGAGAGAGCTCTGGGGCTTGTGACCCCCTAGTCTTAACCAGTGTGGAAAGGGTCCACTGGAGCCTGGTGCTGCCGGATGCCACATCCTTAAATACCGGGCCATCGTATCTGGAGCCTCTGAGAGCTGAGAGAAGGGTGAGTGGTGAACAGGTGACTACCGCTTTGCCATCACTGTGTTTAAAGTCCCCCGCACCTGGGAGGGGCCCTACTTAACAGCAGAAGATGCTTTCCTAAGAGCAATTGTTTCTCTGACAGCAGCTAACATTAACTGAGAACCTACTGCATACCAGGTAACGGCCAGGCCCTTTACAGGATCGTGTGATTTAACTCACACACAATAGGCTTAGAGGGTGGGTGCTAGTCCTGCCTCCATTTTACAGATGAAATGACTGAGGCCTAAATTAGTTAACTAACCTGCCCCTGTTCACTCAACTAATAAAGTGTTGAGGTAGGGACTCGGACCCAGGCCGTCCTGTGATTTTCACCACACTAACCCAAGATCTGGAGAGAAAACAGGAAGCAGGGGTTGAGCTGGGCCAGGTAACACAGGAACACCTAAGCAAGCCACTTCAGAAGTACCTCTTGTTTGTCCTTGACCCAGACATTAAGAAACAGACTGGGAAACTTATCAACCCAGCTTCTCCCCAGATCATGTGTTTGGAAGATGGGACTCACATAAACCTGGTTCTCTTGGCTACCAGGTGGCACTGTCCAAACTCAAGGCAAGGGCTTCAGTAACCATAGCAACCATGATATACCCAATCTCTACCTGATAGAAAAAAGACATTTTTTAAAAGGTTTTTAGGGGCGCCTGGGTGGCACAACGGTTAAGCGTCTGCCTTCGGCTCAGGGCGTGATCCCGGCGTTATGGGATCGAGCCCCACATCGGGCTCTTCTGCTATGAGTCTGCTTCTTCCTCTCCCACTCCCCCTGCTTGTGTTCCCTCTCTCGCTGGCTGTCTCTATCTCTGTCGAATAAATAAATAAAATCTTAAAAAAAAAAAAAGGATTGGAAGTTCCAGTGTCAAATCCCTTTAAAAAAAAAAAGGGTTTTAAACTTCATTTGTTAGAGAGAGTGCACTCAAGAGAGTGTGAGAGAGAGAGAGAGAAGGAGCAGGGGCAGAAGGAGAGGGAGAAGCAGACTCCCCGCTGAACTGAGAGCCCGATGTGGGGCTTGATCCTAGGACCCCAGGATCATGACCTGAGCTGAAGGCAGATGCTTAATGGACTGAGCCACTCAGGTGCCCCAGAAAGAAGACATATTTATCTTAAAAAACGACTGCCAGAATAATTTACCACAGACATTCAGCTTAGGTAGCAAAAGCCGGTGTAGAAATTTGGTGACTGAAATATTACCCGTTGACCACCCAGAGTCTGGAGTTATAAGCAAAGAGGGACTCAAGGGTCAGACAGTTCAGGGCTCCTTCCAGGAGCCGTCAGCGCTGAGGTCAGTAGGTTTGGCATTTGTCAGCATCACTCTGTTCACTAAAACCCTCGAAGTCTTGCCTTGTCATATCCCGTTGAAAGCTGTAATTTCCTTTCTCCTGCACTGGCTCACTTACAGTGTTAGTAAGCAATTTAAGAAGGAAATTATACTAATTTTGCTTATCCCCAAAGTGTGAAATTTTAGAAGATAGTGCCAAATGAATGATCATGTATATTTCTCAGTTTGTTCGTGCCTTTTTTTTAGTTTGTTCATTCTTAAAGACACTCCTCTGCTGTGTTAATTTCACTAAGCAAAATGGAAAATGAAAATAGTTACAAAATTATCTGAAAGTACCATTTTTAAATGTGATAAGAAGAAGAAAGAGGCTTCTGTGGACCTGTAAATGCAGATTTTTTTTTTTGGTTCACATAAATTCTAGCCCTATTCTTCATTACCTAGAGGGTACAGAGGCCAGCTAGGATGTCAACTGCAAGAAACAGAAACAATTTTTATTCATCAAATAAGAGAAACAAAGTGGTCATTGAAGGTGGGATGGAATCTCCTCTTGGCATGAGTTTGAGTCTAAAATCAGTGCATTGACTGTGAAAATTGAATGTGTTCAAAGCTATCCTTGAAAAGTCATTAATTATTCCATAAAGAACAGTATCTATGCTGTGATATATGCGACTGTATCAGGCAGCTATTGCCACAAGCTCGCTGGGTAACAAACAACCCCAAAATCTCCCTGAAAACAACAATGAACATTTATGTATCACTCATGTGCCTCTGGGTCTGCTGCAGCCTCTCTGCCCCACATGCCTAACTCTGGGGCTCAGGCTGGAGCGACACATGCTACCTAGGGTACATTCTTCCCATGGGATGGCAGATGCATGAGAGAATGAGCCTGACCACGGAAGTGCGTTCCAAGCTTCTCCTTGCATCAACATTTGTTAACATCCCACTGGCCGAAGCAAGTCACATGCCCAAGCCCAAAATCAAGAGGCAGAGAAGTACATTTCTCACCCCACAAGGCCATGGTCAAGTGTGGCTGTCTAGCACTACAACTGAGGAATGAAGAAATAGGATAAATAATTCAATTTTCCACAAATCCTTAAGATATAGTATTTTTTTAAAGATTTTATTTATTTATTTATTTATTTATTTATTTATTTATTTATTTATTTATTTATTTGAGAGAGAGTGAGATTGAGAGTGAGCAGGAGGGAGAGGGAGAGAGAATCTGAAGCAGACTCCATGCTGAGTGCAGAGCCTGACTCAGGACTCGATCCCATGAACTTGAGACCATGACCTAAGCTGAAACCAAGAGTGGGCTACTTAACTGACTGAGCCACCCAGATGTCCTTATAGTATTTTAAATTTTATATAAAAGACATGGTTCCAGTTCAGTCAAAGCAAGTTAAATCTGTGCGTGCTGTCATTCCCCTATAAAGACAATATATTTACTCAGCTTTTGGGTCTCTTTCCTCAGACATGCCCTCTAATGGCCAGAGAAGTGTGTCTGTGAAAAACTGACTCAGCAGCTCCACAGCCAGCCTCCCCACCCAGACCCTCTGAAAAGGGTCTACTACTAACCATTATTCCTGATGAACTGCCAGGGTTCCACATACACACACTACCCTCCTGTGCTCCCCTCACTCCCTGGGACCCCATGCTTTGGCCTTGCCCAGGTGGGACTTTCACTTACCCCAAACAGGTGGACAGCTCCTCCCCCCTTCTAGTCCAAGACTACCAGAACCCTGGGACTCATGGTCACCCAGAAGTAAGGTTAGACAACATAGACCTGAAAATCTCACTTTTCCCTAAAATGTCCAGTAAGGCAAAGATTATCTAACAGTCAGGATTCATTCAGACGAGAGGGAGACAGTAAGTATTTCGAGTAGAAAGAGATTTAATCCAAAGAAGTACATGACTATTGAGTGGATTGGGGAAATCTGCTTTCAGCAAATCTGGAAGAGCAAAAATCACAGGGAAGCTGCTTCTCAGACCCCAGCTGCCGGCAGCCCCAAAGCAGGTGGTTCTCAAGAGGGTGTCTCAAAGCCAAGGGCAGCTGCTACCAATAATTTCAGTGTGTGGTTCTTGGGGGTGGGAGGGAGGTGCTCCCCTCCCCCAAAGTCATAGCAAATCATCTCAGCCGCCTGGCAGAGTTCTTTCCTTCTACTTTTCGTTGGAAAACCCTAACTCAAACCATACGAGGAAAAGAAATTGCAGACTTCTCTTTGGCAATGTAGAATACACCATAGAAGGGGGAGGCGATAACGCTGGATTGACACAGCGCAGAAAATCGGTCACACCATCTTCCCATGTTTAACCTTCAAACAGCAACCACCATCATACCACGCTTCTGTCCAACATGACGAAAGTGAAAATGTACTCATCTTGTCCACACAATGAGGAAGACATAAAGTTCTAGAAGTCCTTCTACACTGACCTAGACAGGGGGTGACCTCTGTTCCCCTTTTAATTTTTGTCTGCATGTAACATAAAATTTACCTTCTTAATCATCCTTAAGCGTACAGTTTGATGGCATTGGATGCGTTCACACTGTTGTGCAACCATCACAACCATCCATCCCCATGACTCTTCTCAAATCTTGAACTCTCTGCCTATTAAACACTAACTCCCCCTTCCCCAGCCCCTGGCAATCACCATTCTATTTTCGGTCTTTATGATTTTGGCTACTTTAAGTACCCCATAAAAATGGGATCACACAGTATTTGTCCTTTCTTGTGACTGGCTTATTTCACTGAAAATGATTTCCTCAAGGTCCATGTTGTAGCCTGTGTCAGAATTTCCTTCAGAGGGTGACTTTTATTTATATTATAAAGATTTTTATTTTCAAGTAATCTTTATACCCAAAGTGGGGCTCGAACCCACAACCAGGAGATCAGGAGTTGCAAGCTCCACCAAATGAGCTAGCCAGGCGCCCCGTAGAGGGTGACTTCTAAAAAATAATCCAGATAATGTTAGTTCTCGAACTTGATACACCAGTTGACCCATTTTTATATTCATTTATCCAAACTGAAGAATCATAGGTATAGTTAAGATGTTGTTTTACTTGAATACTGTATTTTTTTTTAAAAAGGTACTGGGGTTATTATATTATTTCAACTAAACCCAATAGAATACCAAACTGAAGTTTTTACAAGACTCGTCTTTATGGTAAAACCTGAGCAAATTCTTCATTCGGTTCTACCTAAATGAAGAAGGAAAATACTTCTGGCATTCATTTTCCTCTCATGTGGTTTCTTGCCTCTGTTCACATATTATTTTATACTAAAAAAATGCCATACCCTCTAATTATAAAGCCTACTGGAAAATCTTAACAACCATAAACCATTACTCTTATCCCATCCTCTTCAATATTAGAAGAATCTATAATATATAGAAAGTGTGTATAATATAACGGAGATAATTATATATAGCCCCCACGGAAACTCAGTGATTCCCATAAAGTAAAAGTCAAGAAATTTGAATTTAAAAGCCTCTTGGATGCTGGAATTTAACCATTCTTTCATGTACTCATTTACTCAACAAACACTCGCTGAGAACTTACTCTGGGCCAGGTGAGATTATGTATGGGTCCTACCCACAGCGTCCCAGTCTGGTAGAGGAGCTCACAGTTGTAGTACCGATATCTCAGAATCACCATATTTAAATAACATTTAGCACACAAAAATTTCTCTCCCCAAATTGAGCTAGAGGAAATTATCCATATCACCAAGTAATTCTTAGCTTTCGCAAAAGAATCACCAAAGAACTCTTTCTCCCCCCACCCTTTTTTCCTTTTAGAGAGAGAGCAGGTGCAATGGGGAGAAGCAGAGGGTGGGGGAGAGAGACAGACTCTCAAGCAGAGTCTGTGCTGACCATGGAGCCTGATGCTCTGGACTCTGTGATCATGACCTGAGCTGACACCGAGAGTCAGAAGCTTAATTGACTGAGCCACCTAGGTGTCCCAAGAATCACCAAGGAGCTTTTTTAAACTGGTGATGAGGTTGTAATTTCCAAAACACTCAGCTACACAGAGAAAGCAGCACTGCCAGCAGGTGGTTCTGGCAAGGCCATACAATGAACAGAATTTCTAAATGCACTTGGTCATGACTGAAAGCTCTTGGGTGTCCCTCTCCCCACCCCCTGCCGCAAACTGCCCGGCTTTTCAGGGGGATCAGTGGTCAGGTGACTGGATTACCTACTCGTCAGAAGATACGAATGCATGAGTTCTGATGATTTTACTTTTTTAAGAAACATCTTATCGAATCAACTGTTTAACAAGAGGTTGTTGTTAATAAGTGCCATAAACTGGGAGATACAGTCTGCAAAATAGAGACAGGTTTCCATTTTTTTTAAAAAGGACAATATTATATCCAACAATAATGCTGTAAATCACAGAGCCAGAGGACTCTTCAGAGAACCTTTAATGTAAGTCTGGCACTTACAGTCACTAAAGACACGAAAGTCGTTAAAAACAGTCTGGCAGCAGGTGTCCAGAGAGAATCACGGTAGGTTGGAGCAGCAAGACACCTTATATTTTAGGAACCAAGACCCGGAGAAGGAAAGCACTTACCTGGTGTCCAGTACTGAGTTGAGGGCTAAGTGACCCTGTCACAGGCTGCCCAGGTGACTGACATCCCTACAGTACCATACAGCAAGCAGACATAGCTGTGTGCAAAGATCTTGATAAGAAATGATTTACCAATCATTACCCCTTTGAATATTAACCGTGACTGACTGCAAATGTATTCAAAACACACCAGTGATGTCATTTTACACACAACAGAGTTAAATGGAAATACTGCAATACTGTCTCTAGGGAAAACCACTGCAATATACAAGTTTTAAAAACAAAGCTCAGAGAAAATGTTGCTAATAGGTGCCGTGGGTAAAGTGGCAGGCATTAATACGCAAATTAGGCTATAATTGTTATTGTCAAGAATCCTAACAATATAGTTAATGGTTATGAACATGCGTTCAGGACCTAATTTCCAATGTAGTTTCTGTTACATGCCATCTTGGAAACTTGTATAAATTACCCTCTCTGAGCCTCAGTTTCCTTACCTGTAAAGTAGGGATGTCAGAACGAGAGCTAATTTCTGTAAAGGCTTACTTAGCTCAGCATTGCCATATACTCTGTACTCACTAAATGTTAATCACAACCACATAATATGTAAAGAAGATGAAGTTAATGAGGACTATGGGGGAGCCTGGGTGGCTCAGTTGGTTGGATGCCTGGCTCTTGGTTTCGGCGCTGGTCCTGGTCTCAGGGTTGTGGGATTGAGCCCTACCTCTTGTTCCACGTTCAGCGCTGGGTCTGCTGGAGATCCTCTCCCTCTCCTTCTGTCCCTCCCCCTGCTTGTGCTCCTGCTCTATCTCTTTCTAAATAAATAAATAAATAAATAAAACCTTTAAAAGAAAAAAATCAATCACTACTGGACACTGACAGAGCCTTAAGAAGGTAGTTCCCATCATTGTGACCATCATTCCAGGTGGCATTTCCAACAGTGTTGACATACAAGTTCTTAAAGTGTAAATCCCTGGCCTTTCAGAGTTCTCCAGGTGTGCTGAGAACCCGTGCTATCTTATATAGAAACTTCTGCCTGTTCACAAAGGTTAAATTCATTATCAATACTATTTTTTTTTCTCCTGAAAAGACAATTATGAGGTTTCAATGCTTTAGCACGTGGAAAACTTAAGGGGTTAGAGGGTATTTTTAGTCATAAGGTAACACAAGTTGAAATCCTGTAAATTAGAACTACTGTTTTAAAAAGATTTTATTTATGTATTTGATAGAGAGAGAGAGAGCACAAGCAGGCAGAGAGGCAGGCAGAGGGAGAAGCAGGTTTCTCTCTGAGCAGAGAAAGCCCAGTGTGGGACTCGATCCCAGGACTCTGGGATCATGACCTGAGCCTAAGGCAGACACTTAACCGACTGAGACACCCAATGGCCCCTAAATTAAAATTATTAAAAGGTTGGCCAATTTACCAGATATAAATACAGATTGGATCGTCTTGTTGGTATGGGCATCCAGACTCCAAGGCTGGGCTGGCCAAGAATGACCAGCGTGGAAAATCAGATGAAGCCTGTGGGAATGGTCAGTTGTGAGACTGAACTTAAACCGCGGTAGCCTCGGTGAGGGGGAGGGGCACTTGAGCATCACAGGGAGGAAGGGGGAGACAGCGGCTGTGTGAGGGTGAAGTCAGAAACCTGCATGCATCCAGCTCTACTTCTTACTGGCTGTGTCACCCTGGGCAGGTCACTTAACCTTGCTAAGCCTCCGTTTTCTTAATGGTAAAGCGACGAGTTCTTAGCCACATGCCTGGCCCCAAGCAAAAGCATAATAAATGTGGCTCATTGTGCTGATTAAGAAATAACCCAGTGAAGACATGGACGCCCACTCACAAAAGTCCCAACAAGCCAAGAAGCAATGGGTAGGGTGGGCTTGACACAGAGAGGGCAGGTGTCTGAGCCAGCTCCTACAAGAGGTGAGCCCTCTCTTTCTTGCCCCCCATGCCTTTGCCATCTGCTGTGACTCTTGCCTTGTTTCAGGCTCTTGTTCTCTCACGCAGGGCCTTCAGTGGTGTCCTGGCCTCCTCCAGGCGTCCCCACTCCCATCCACTCTCCCCATGCTGCCAGACAGTATTTTCTACAGGGCAAACCTGACCTAGAGGCCAGTCTGCTGAAAATGTTTCACCAAGGGGCTTAGCAAGATCCGGCCCAGACCCTGCGCATGGCCCACCAGGCTTCCATGACCTGTCGAGTGCTTCCGTCCCTTGCCTCACCTGGAGTTACAGTACACCGGAGAGTTCTGGAAGCCAGAGAAAGGCAAGCCAAAGAGACGCCTTTGTGGGGGCAGAGAAACTGCCTTTACCGTCTGCTTCACAGCGGAGTCACCTGGGGAATTTATAATATAGCCCAATGGCCAGGCCAGGCCCCAGAGCAACGATCCGGAGTCCCTGGGATGGGCCCCAGGTGCCAGTATTTTTAAGCTCCTCTGGTCCTTCCGATATGCAGTCACGCTTGTGCATCACAGGGGTACACTCATTCTCATCTTTAAAGGAAGGAGCCTTATCACTTGCTTCAAGTCCAGCAATGTCAGCCTCAAGTTTTAATCTCAACTCCCTGCTAATCATTGCTAACTTTGGGAGGAGCAGTGGTCAATCTCAGGGAGAGGATGCCCGGGAGGTAAAGAAGCGTGAGCAATTCAGGAAGTGGGAAGTCAGCCCAGTCTCCCGCAAGGACCATGATTTGCTGAAAACCCTCCCGAATGTCAACGAGCAGGAGTCCTCGGGGCCTGGGCAGCTCTCCGTGAACAGCCTGGTCCCATCCAACGTGGCCCAGCGGGCCCAGCAGAGGGGGAGGAAGTGACTCAGGGCTGCCCTCTCTCCGACAACAGGACACACCTGTGACCTTTTGTGAAGGGATAGGTAAAAATAGCAGTAGCACTTTCAGAGAGACTCAGTATTTTTAAATTCTGAGCCATCTGATTGTGTAACAGAGGACAAGCGATCTGGGGAAGGGCAGGCAATGTTGATCTATTGTCTGTTATGTGTACTGAGCCAGGTGCTTAATGTGGGTCTTCTCACTGCATCTTTACAAGGGCCATGTGAGGCCGGTGTTGTCTCTTTTTTGCGGAGGAGCAGCTGGTGAGGAGGGATGACAGGCTGGAATCACTCAGCTGGCAAACGCAGAGGTGGAGCCAGTGTCTGTGCCTGGAAGACAGTGGGAGGCACGCAGCATCCATCTGAGAGCGGGCTCCTCACATTGCCCCTCTGACGGCTCGTGCTCCATGCTCCGGCCTGCCTCCTGGCTCAGCCCACCGCTGACGCGGACGTGGGGATGGGCACAAACTTCTCCAGGAACCAGCAGGCTGCTTGGCTCTGCTCCAGTGCTTGTGGAAAGATGGGGAAAGATGAGAGCAGGGGAATTGATGCAAGAGGCCTTGAGTTCCAGACTCACGTGAATGGCCTGTGTCCCAGGGGCATTCGAATTTCATTAAAGGGTATTTGACACGGGGAGGAGGACATTCACCACGTGGGTTTCAAGGAGATGCGTCTGGCAAGGCTGCCTGCAGTGGGCCCACAGGGGGGCCAACAGACCTAGAAGATAGATCGCAAGACTACAAGTGCTCAGGGTGTGGTCTCTATCTACCCTCTACCACCAAAGCCAACCAGGGCTCCTTAGAAAAGTGGCCATTTCCAGGCCTGGGGCAGGAAATTAAGGCAGAAAGAAAAGAAACAAGGACTAGATGACTGACGGCATATCACAAGGACGCGGACGTTAAATGGAAGGGCTCCCTGGCCTATAGGTGGGACAATATGCATAAAAAGGTGTAAGAGGTGGCATGGATTGAAACATACCAAGTACATAAAAATCTATGAGTTTATAATAATAGCCCCCACACATGCATGCACACAGAAACTGAAACAAACAAAAAACCCAGAAAAACCATCTCCCACCAGGAATGTAATATACAACACGATGACTGTAGTTACACCGCTGATGCTATACTTGCAAGTTAAGAGTAGACCCTAAGAGCTCTCATCACAAGGAAAAGAAATTTTTTCCTTTTTTTCCCCTTTGGTATCAATACGAGATGATGGATGTTAACTAAACTAATTATGGTAACCACGTCACAGTATGTGCAAGAGAAATCATGATGTCGCGCACCTTAAGCTTACACAGTGCTGTATGTCAATCTCAATAAACCCGGAAAAGATACATGTTAATATTATTGATAAAATTATAGAGATTATAAAATACATATTTTATATATCTTGAATAAAAGAATAGCTAAAAAAAAGAAAATACCATTCATTGGTTAACTACTTTCGGAAGACTACCCAGCTGGGGAAATAATAGAGCCAATTCCTGCTTTCTGACTCCGTTTCTTCCCTGTCCCACCCCAGAGTATAGCTCTGCCTTCCCATTCATGACCTCGGACTCCTTATCCAGGTACTATTTTATAGGATTATATATATATTATTGACATAAAGGTTTTATAGGAGAGTTACTCCGCACCTGCTGTATGTTTGGCATTGTGGGGATACAATCAAGGACACGTTCTATTCATTATCCCCATTTCCTTATTTCCAGCTCATGTCCTGACTGACTCCAATCTGACTTTTTCATACGAAATGGCTCTTAGCAAGGTCACCAGGGACCTCCAGGTTGCTAGTCCAAATGAGCATTTTCAGGTCATCATCCTAATTAGACATTTTAGCAATTTTTGACTAAATACTCAATTTCATACTTAGAAGTACTAGACCTCTTTAACAGTGTTGCTATCAAGGACTACTTGCTCATGGAAACACTCTTGCCCTTGGCTTCTAGCTCACCACACTCTCCTGGGTGTCCTCCTACCTCCTCAGGCTGCTTCTCCTCAGCCTCCTTTGTCAGAGTGTATCCTCCTCTATCCAGCCTTTAAATTACAATTTTCCTCAAAGATGGCTTGAAGCGCTTCATGCTTTTCAGTTGACTTATTCTGCACCCATGGCTTTAATTGACAATCTTTGCTTATGGTCCTCAAGCATGTCTTCTCCAAGTAACCTATCAACATTTCCACTGGAGTCTCAAAGTCACTATGTCCAACTCGGCCTCGCATCTTCTCTTCCACACCTGGTCCTCCAGGGTGAATCGTCCACCAACCATCCAATGCCCAGACCAGAGCTTGGAGTGGTCTTGACACTCATTCTTCCCTGATGTTCCCCTTCATCCTATGGCAACAAACCACCATTCTGCCCCAAATCCATTCCTGTCTCCCCCATCCCTCCCTAATCTATTTCCTGCAGCCACAAAGATCTTTTAAAAACTCAAAAATATGACTATTTTTTCTCTATTTAAAAACCCTCAATGCCTTCTCTTTGCTTTTTAAGTAAAGACTGAGATCTTTGATGGCCTGCAGAGTACGTAGACTTGGGTTCTGCCCACTCACCTCCTTGCCTTTTCTCCAGCCACTTCTTCCCTCCCTCCCTGCTAACCAGGACTCTCTTAGTCCTCAGTTCTCCACACTCCTCACCCCCGCCCCCAGGACCAGCACGAGCTGTTCTCTCCTAGCTGGCTCCCACCCCATCCTTCGCAGTGCAACTTAAGCATTACTTCCTTAGAGTGCTTTCTCTGACCTCCACAGCAGTTCTAGCTCCCATCTTGGTTGGTGTCTGCTGTAAAAAAGCACCACAGACTGGGGGGCTTAAATAACAAAAATGTTATTTCTCACAGTTTGGAGGCCGGAAGTCCAAGATCAAGGTGCTGACAGATCTGGTGTCTGGTGAGACTCCTCTTCTGGTTTGCAGATGGCTGTCTTCTCATTGTCTCCTCACATGGCTGAGAAGAAGAAATCATCTCCCACATTTCTTTTTAAAAGGGCACTAGTCCCATTCATGAGGGTTCTACTCTCATGACCTAATTCCTTCCCAAAGGCCCTGCCTCCCCATACCATCTCCAGTGGGGATTTTAACATATGAACTTTGAGGGGACACATTTATGTATCCATAATAACTTCTTACTATACACTCTCCTTACACACTTTTATATCAGTGTCTTTCTATATATATTGACGCAGTTATTTAACGCATGGATGATCTCTAAATTCTAAACTCCATTAGGACAACAACATACATGTTTAGCTAGTCATTTAGTTTCTAGCACTAATGTGGTCTATAACATAGCGGGGACTCGATAAATGTTTGATGAATAAAGGAAAGAAAAAAGGAATAGGGAAGAAGCTAACACTCTCAACCAAGCCCACCTACATGGAACCACCAACATGGAAACGTTTCGTTATACCAAACTTTTCTTTGTGTCCTTAACTATGGTCTATGTAGGCGCTGCCATCATGCACAATTGACCAGTGTCGACAGAATGTAATTTTAACACATAGCATGGGTGTAATTTAGGCATAGATTTGTTTTTTGATTTTTAAATTGAAACATTAGAATTAGAGATTGGGTTTATCCAGACAATGTCTAACAGATTTGCTAATCACAATACTTACACATACAGCTACCGACCACTAAACTTAAATACCTTAATATCTCCCAGTCTGGGCCAGGCTAAACACTCGAGGGCAAAAGAAAAAAAATTACCAGTTGAGAAAAACAAATAAAATCATATTTTCTAGAATCTGTGTTCTTCCTTTCATCCAACCAAGGCATGAAGTGGTTACACATTTTAGCCCAGGAGAATGTTGAATAGCACTCAGGCAGTGCCATGCATCCAAGCTTCTGAACAAATGGGATTCTATTTTCAGCAGAGTTTCCATTTAAAAATTTAGTCTTCCCACGGGGAAAAAAAAAAAAGTGAAAGGTAACCTCCGCGTAGGCAAATGATGTGGAGATGTCTGAGGCAGGATTATTCAGACACAAGATTGCTCAGGGCTGCACAAACAGAGAAGTCCTTGCTCATGACCCCATCAGAGGCAAACATGGGGTCACCATCACCCTCAAATTCTGCCTTTGAGTCTTGACACTTAGAAAGGTGCCATAGAGTTGGTTGGCCCACAATTAAATTTCTCCAGTTTTAAATGAGCCTTTTCTTTTAAGATATCCATATCTGTATGTAGAAACGTCAAGTTCCAAATATTTGATTTTACCTGGACTTACTTGTTAGAGATAAAAGTTGTATTCATTTTCTATTGCTCCCACAACAAATTACCCCAAACTTAGTGACACCAATAAATTTAGTATCTCACATGATCACAAATGTATTATCTCACAGCTCTGTGGGTCAGAAGGACAGAGCAGACTTTACTGGGCTCAAACCAAGATGTTGGCAGACTGCATTCCTTTCTGGAGACTCCAAGGGAACGCCACTTCCTGCTCATTCAGGTTGTTGGCAGAATTCAGTTCCTCACGGTTTTAAAAATAGGGTCCCTATTTCTTTACTGTCAGCTGAGGGCTGTTCCCAGCTTTTAGATGCTACTGCAGTCCTTGGCTTGTGGCACCTTTCTCCCATCTTCAAAACCTGCAATGATGTTGAGTCCCTCTTACACTCTGAATCTCTCCTCCTTCCCTCTTGTGTCCTTGACAGCTGCTGAGAAATGTTCTTCTCTTTTAAGGATGGGTGGGATTAGATTGGGGCCACCTGTATAATCCAGGTATCATATTCTGGTATAGGAAGTAGACATCTTTGGGGGCGCCTGGGTGGCTCAGTCGTTAAGTGTCTGCCTTCAGCCCAGGGTGTGATCCCAGCGGTCTGGGATCGAGCCCCGCATCAGGCTCCTCTGCTGGGAGCCTGCTTCTTCCTCTCCCACTCCCCCTGCTTGTGTTCCCTCTCTCGCTGGCTGTCTCTCTCTCTCTGTCAAATAAATAAATAAATAAATAAAATCTTAAAAAAAAAAAAAAGGAAGTAGACATCTTTGGGTGTGGAGGGCCATTATTTTGTCTACTTTAGAAGTATTCACTTGATGTAGGCGTGATGGGTGCCTAAGAGATTTTCTTTGGAACTTTGAGTAAGCACCTCTGTGAAACAAAAGATACCTCCTAACGCCTCTAACCTCATACTTCTGATATTTAAGAGCTTCAGCTATTGCTGTTTCTTGGCGAACTCCTTTATATTTTAGTAAACTCTTGCAGAACATTATTACCCTCCCCACTGAGCTTTATGCAGAGGCTCAATATCATGATTTTATTCCTCATACTCTTTTTTTGTCTTAGCACCATCAACTATAATGTGACTTGTTTCCTTGTTGTATATGTTTATTTTCTTTCTGTTGGGTCTTTTGGAGAGGGCCCACATCATAAATTTTCCTTATGTTTTTCAGAGGAAAAAAGAAGTCTCCAGGAGAGGGGGAAGAGTTTTCTTATTCGCCTGCTTTCTTTCCCTTGACTTTCAAATATTTATACAGTCCTTGCATCCTTAGTTTTCCATAAGGACATTTTTTAAAAAGAACTCTTGTGCAATTCCCTTGCATCTTTACTTCATGTTATGAATATAACTGTAGAATTTTTTAAAAATATATCCAACAAGAATACATGTTTCCCATTGCAGTCACTGAATCGTTGAGCACAGTTGATACAATTTATCCATTAAGAAACTGAAATAACTGGACTTCAGAACAACTAAATTAACAAATACATCTGTAATCTGACCAATTTTTGGTTGTGTAATATCCAGGTGTTTTAAGATCTGACATTGAAGAAGAAAAGTAATATACCCCACAGTTAACAATTTCTTTAATTATTAGACCTTTAATATTAGTTCCTATTTCTGGTCATGTGCTAAATTTACCCATGGAGTTGTCTTTCATTTACATTTGAGAAAAAATGCACTGGAGTTTTTCTGTAGGGAAATGTTTTAAGTAAAATGCCAAGTGAAAAAGACACCACAAATTAACTCATACAATGTGATTTTTAGTATATATATATATATATATATATAT